>NC_137582.1:112528769-112963961 GCF_963210335.1 Falco punctatus
AAGCTGAGCTGCCAGTGAAAGTTTGGTGGTTATCGGAGTCAGGAGAAGCTAAATAACCCTGTAACTGGTATGAAGGTGAATTCACGGTCTAGTGAGCACTGAAAATATGAGAGGGCTCTGAGACAGGCAAAGTGTGGAGAGGGGAATAGAACTCGCCGATGGCTCAGGGCAGTGCTGTGTCTCTGGAGCGGTGCGGGGACATGTGCTGTTGCCATCCTGAGTGTCAGCGGCAGCACACCGCCTTCTGGGGGGCTGGCTGGGATGAGGAGGGTGCCCCATACTGCAAGTTTGGAGACAAGTGAGGCATGCAGACATAGACACGGCAAGAACGCCCGCGGAGAAATTCTGTGTACCTCTGGCTGTGGACAGCCATGCCAACATCTGACTGCGCAGCCCCTGTGCACACGGGTGGCTGCATGCTCACACAGTGCCATGAGGCTGCGCACATACATGTGCACAGACATGTAGGCAGCTGTACCCAAGCAGGATTTTGCAGGTTCACATCTCTGCATGGCCTTATGTATGTAGAGGCATCCACAGCTATGCAAACATAGGGGTGCAGGCACACGCAAGCTACAAATACAGTCTTCTACTTCTGCATCGGCTCGCAGTCAAGTCAAATTCCTCTCTGGTGTAAGTACAGTCTAGTCAGGCAGCACAGACAGATTTATCCCAGCGTATCTTGAATGTCTGTGCGGTTACCTGCTGTGAGCAGAAGAGTTGCAGGAAATCTATTCTCCTTCCAGCTGGGAGAGGCTGATGCCTTGGAGTACCAGTAGATGTGCAGAGAGGAAACCCCCTTCAGCTTTTCACCTGGAGCTGGTAATCTCCTTGTGCCGAATCCCTGGAACAGGGGAATTGCATTTGAAGCTCAGCCAGTGGTGATTTAGTGTTAGACGTTTGCAGAAGAGGCTTTGATTAATTCATAGTAAAATCAAGTAGCACTTGGGTGCCAGCACCACATTCCAGGGTGAGCCGGCGACCGAGGTGCACACAGGGCGGGCTGCCAGGTGCCTGAGCAATCCCCACAGAGGTGGCAGCACCATCCAACCCACAGCCTCTCCCTGCTTGGGCTTCTTAATATTAATTTATTTTTATCCCTTCCTTGGCAAAAAAATAGTATTTGGTAACGACCTCAAATTGCAAAATGCTGATGATTTGGAGAATGTGTCACAGAAGCTCCAGGGTGATAAAGGGGAGATGAATCCCAGCCAACAATCCGGCTCAGCCAGTTTGCCTATTTATTAAAGAAAAAGCCCAGATCATTAACTTTTTTGTTGTTGTTCTGTTTGCGGGCAACTCCCTGCTGGCAACTTTCGGGCGCCCAGTAAATTAAACCGAGTATCGGCCTGGTTCGGGGCAGCCTGAGCACCTAGTTAAAGCTGTGAAATGCGTTAGAAACTGGCTTCGTTTATGTTAGCGCATGAATAAACCCTTTAGGGTACCACGCAAAAGTGCTCTCTGGCATAAAAGCAGTGTCAGAAAATCCTCACTCGCTGCCTTGTGGAGGGTCAGGTATTGTAACTGAAGAGCTGAGCTTCACTTCTCCTCCCACTGCTTGTTCACAGAGTTAATTGCCCCTCGACACGTCGCTGTGCCGTGTTGGTCCCTGGAGAAGCAGGGCTGGAAGAGAGCATCTGTAGGCACAGGTTTCGTTGGTTCCCCATTTGCCTGCTTGGTTTGGTTGTTGAATAAAGAACAGTTTAGAGATGGGCTTGCCTGCCTGGTGCTTCTGAACTCAGAGAGTTCCCCGTGCTATCAGGGAAGGGTGATTACGTCCCCCTCCTCTGGAACATCCCACGTGTTTGCTGAAGTAGTGCTTCAAGCTAAATCAGTTTGCTGAGGGCTCCAGCTTCCCTTAATTCAGTGTCAGGACCGGGCTTGCATGGCTATTATTCAAGAAGCTTTATCAGAAGCACAAAGCTAGCATCTGCCCTCCTGCTTCCCTCTGGGCATCACCAGCTCTCCTGCCCTGGGTTTGGCACACAGAGACTCGAGGGACTGCCTCACTGAGCCCATTTGCAGGCAAAACTCGTTTCAACTCCTCGAGAGTCTCGGCTGTTACACTGGCTACAGGAGTGCAGTGGCTTGTCACTAGTCACTGGTGGAGCAGCGCAGAGGTGCCAAGAACCAGCCAGAACTGAGGAGCTCGTGTGAGAAAAAGGGAGCAGAGATGCTGCTGAGATTACTAGCCTCTTCCCTTTCCTCTTTCAACCCAACTGAGTTGTAATTAGGGCTGGATTTTAGGTTTTAATCTCAGCTGATGTCTGAGCTCTTTCCCTCAGAGGTAGCCACCTTCTTCCCTAGGCCTGGTTCATGTCCCTCCACAATCATTTCTCTGGTTAAGCCTGCCCAGACCCGTGCTCACGTGGGTGCTGATGGGAGGAGAAGGGTATTTTTCAAGGTTTCTGCTAGGTTTTTTTCTTCTGAAATACAAGGATGTGCAATTTTTTTAGTTTCAATTTAGCATTGGAGAATTTTATAATTTAGTAATTAAAATCTCTGATAGGCTTTAGAAATTGCAGCTAATTGAATTTAATGGGAAGATGATTTTCAATTTTATTTGATTACCCGGACCCCTGGCATTGGTATTTATGGGAAAAAAATGGGAAATGTGCTGTGTGGGCTAAGATGGCATAATTGAATTAGGGCTAATCGGATTTCTTCGTCATGAATTTCACTATAATTTTCCTATAATTTTCCATTAGATATCTAGTTTACAAATATTCACAAAGAAATGAAGCTCTTTCGGAATGGAGATTGCTGGCTAACAGGATTACAGGGACGATAGCTCGGCACTGCCAGCCTGGGCTCCTTCAGTAATGCAATCGCTGCGTCTGCCTCACACTTACCGCCCGCCGCTGCTCCCCACACCCGCTCCGGCCCACTGCCAGGGCTCCCAAGAGGCCACAGCCACGCTTTCTCCGGGGTCTTTGCTGCCTCTTCACGGTGGTGTCCGTGTGCCACTTCACTGCACACATGCCCTTGTGCACAGGCACATGCGTCCCTGTTGGTGCTGTGCCGGCGTGTGTGCACGCGCAGCGTTGGCGAGACCCGGGCTTGCTCAGAGTCACTTGCGTGCGTGCTTGCATATCCCCTGTGTCAGCACCGACGATGCTCAGGCAGCCTGGTTGCACAAGCGGGGCCAGCGCATGCGGATGCACGCGTGCTGCATCATGGGCATCTCTCTGCAAGTGCTCATCACTGTGTCTCATGCACAGGGGGACACTTTGCTTTCCCTCCCTGTTGCTGTGGTGGGGATGCTGCTGTCACATCCCAGAGGAGGGGTTACAGTCAGTCCCCACCGTGTGCAGTCCATAGTGCCCTCTCTCTGCTCTTGCTGCCCATTTCTTACCTCCTCCATCATCTCCCCTCACTTCTCTGCTGTCAGTCCTAACGAATGAGTGTCTGTCTCACCTGCTCCATCAGGGACAGTCCCCAGCACCCCTCTGTAGCCACCTCAGTGCCCCCCGCAGAAGCAGGGCTGACACAGCCTCTGTGATGGGGCAGTTATAGGAGAGAGGATAACGTGCCAGGCTCCCTGTGCCTTCCCTCATTTCTGCCTCTCACTCCTGCCCAAGCTGGGTCAAACCCACAGTGAATTTATGGAGGCCATCTCTACTCCACAGCGTCAGAGTCCTGTAAAACCCATCCTGCCTCTCTGCCTGCCCCATCTCTCTTGCTTGCTGGGCTGCATGTTGAAAGCCATTCCCGTCTGTTGGTGTGACCCAGACCATTTGAGGAGACAGTTGCTGGGAGGGCGAGTAATTACCCTGGGGGCTAAGTAGGGTAGCAGCTCCTCTCGACCCAGAGCCACCTGCCGTCTCCATGGCATCAGGCCTTCCACATATGTCCAGAGCAGGACAGTCTCTGCTAAAACATCTGTGACAGTCCAGCTCTGTTCCTGGGTGCCCAGGTGGGCATCACACCAGTGTGCTGCAGCAGCCATACACAGAACCTCTCGTGTTTGTACACTTACGTGTGACCATGTGTGTGTGCACATGGCATGTGCTCGTGTTTTTGTTTGCATCCAAGCGTGTCCATGCAGGAGCACAAGCTGGCTTGCAGCTCCGCCAGACAGAAATCACTTTTTTGTTTTGTGCTTGCCCCATGATCTGCAGGAATGGGTCTTGCCCAGCCTGGGACCTGCCCTTGAGCAGCCACTTCCTGGTGCGTCCGGAGGCCATCGCAGTGCCTGGTGTGCCGCTCTGGGATTCAGGGGCTTCTCTGGGCAGCTCCGGGCTGGCACAGGGTGGCATTTGCTGGTTTTGCATGCAGAGCGCCAGCTCTTCAGTGCCAGGTACCTTCCCTGTTGGATGCAATGCCTGGGTAGGACTATCCCCTTGCCTCCTCGCCTTGAAATCCCCAGGCTGCACTTTTAATAGCTGTAGTAAATTGTAACTAATTGTTAGTGCATTCAAACCCCTGCCACTCCTTCCCCCTAAGTCTTCTGGGCCCCTGTGGAGCACAAGGACGCACAGTGTATGTTCCTTGCTGTATGGCCCATTCCTGGTACAGTCATTCCCTCTGGGCAGTGGTCAAGAGATGAGCAGCATTTGGCTTCCAGCAGATGCTGGAAGCTGTGGAGTGCCTGGAAGAGCAGCAGCCACATGGTGGGGAGCTGGTGTCAAACTGAGTAACGCCAAGGAATAGTAAATGGCAGAAGCGATCCTGGCAGAGCCCCACCCAGCACACTGAGACTCTGCACAACCACTTTGGCAATGCTTTCTGGGCGCCATGTGCCAATAATGTGATTGAAACTGAATTGAGAAGGAAGGAGAGAAAGAGAAGGAAAGGGAAAGAAAGCACGGATTGTCTGCTCCTGCCGCCCAGGCCCTGAGGCCTCTGGGCGCCTCCCTTGACGAAACAGAAATCAAACAAAATTACAGAAATAGGGCAAGATCATTTGCCTAATAGACTCCCCAAGCAGGAGCAGGAGGAGGAGCACGGCGCTGCCAGATCTCCAACCTGCAATCTGAGAGCCAGCGCCCTGAGCCCACATGAATCCAGAGCACGGCCCCAGGCCCTGGGGTCAGCTCCAGCTAAGGAGGGGGAAACTGCCAAGAAAATGGGCTCAGCATGAAAAACAAAGGTAGAAGAGACACAGAAAGGGGGATGTCCCACATATCAGCGTGACTCACCCCATGCTCAGCCCTGGCACACCGTCTGCGGGGAAAGCATTAAACTGTAATAATAATAATAAATTAATCATCCTTCCCCCTCCCATTGCACTTTTCATCTGAGGATCTCTGAGCACCTGGCAAACATTAATTACTGAGAGCTCCCAATGCCCCTGGGAGGGTAGGAATGGACAAGGAGAGATCTCTTCACCTGCCACGAAAGGGCAGCCGTGGCTGGAGTGGACAGGGCAGCTCTTGCCGTGGCACAGTGGCACGGTCCAGAGAAGGATGAGGAGTGCTGCCTTCCCTCGAGTGCTCCTGGGGTCTGGGCGTGGGGCAGGTCTGGGAGCTGCTTCTTGCCAGGGCATGGTCAGAGGCAGCCTTTCCTCAGAGAGCATCCATACCTTGGAGGGATGGGGGAAAAAGGGGGGATGCTGCCCAAACAGGGGGCACAGAGGTCCCCAAAGGAGGAGAAAGCTCCACAGCCTCTGAGAGAGGAAAGAAAAAAACTTTCCTTGGGTAAGAGGCAAAGGAGGGAGTATGGGGAAATAAAACCCGATCCTGTGACTGGAGATCGCTGAGATAGGAAATCAGGCCTTGCCGTTGCGTCAGCTGCAGGGCGTGGACTTCACCTGAAAAAACACCTTGGCAAGTTGTTACTGCAAGGAGGAGTGGGAGGGACAGTGGGAAGTCTTCGGAGGGGATCCTCCGGGTGTGTTTAGGTTGGGGGGGGGGGTGGGTTCATGTGTGTCACGCTGTATGGATATGTGTGTATTTGAATCTAAGTGAGCACAGAGTATAATTTTCTGTGTCGGAGTGCATATGCATGCTGTGTGTGCGTGCTGGGATGGGAGGGGTGGGGAGCATTTGTATACTGATGTGTGAACGTGCTCAGCTCAGTGCATGTGGAAGAACAGGTATCTTTAGAGGGTCTGTGTGGCTCTGTATGTGCTGTGACACATCCGTGTTACAGTGCGTGTTCCCCCTCATAAGGAGTTGGGGATACAGCTGGAGCCACCCTCTTAGGGAACAGTGGCAGTGAGCAGAACTCCCACTGGTTAAATATTAAGTCCATAGGAGAAGTGAAAATGGAGAAATCTGGGTGACACAAGGTGCAGTGAACTTACGGGACCTGTCAGCAACCTCACACCTGGAGGAAAGCATTGGGTCCAAACTGAACTATTACAAACCCAGGGTGAAGCAGCACAAACATTTCTGGCACTGTTCATTGCTTCCCAGGGTAGGATATTCCCTGGCAGGTGCTGTAGCGTCTGACACAGACTTAAGGACCAGGGCAGGCTCTGATGAGGGTCATGGGTAACGCTGGCTGGGCTGGTGTCTGTCTTGGGGCCAGTGAAACGCAGACAGGCAGGATTTTAAAGGCAGCAGTGGCTGATGGTGTTGGTTGGTGCCTACGGCAGGGTTAGAAACCCGGAGGGGAGGTCGGGGCAATGCTGATGATGTTTTGCCCATCTCCCTTAAAGCAGTAGCATGACTGCTCCAGGTGGGAAGGTGAGCTGCATGCAAGGAGCGCTGCTTGTCTGGGCAGCCCACTAGGCAGGGCACACTTGTCTCCTGCCTGACACTGCCGTCCCCACTCAGCTTCCTGGCTCGGAGGGTCCCTGGATGCCTGCGTTTCACTAGGCTTTGTTTAGATTTTTTCCTGGAGAAGCCAGAACACTTGTGGGTTTCACAAACGACTCCCCCCTCCTCTTCCTTCTCCCTGCCCTCTGGCCTGGTGTGCTGCCTTTACATTTTGACACATGCAAATGCAGTGCTTGCCAAGATGATGAGTTGCGGTTGCAGCGCTGGGTCTCTGGGCTCAGGACACTCTCGGGGTGCAGCGTGTCCAGGTGCACAGAGCCAAGCAGACCTGGGCTCCTTCCAGCCCCGTGACCAACCTGTCCAGCCACTTTCGGCGAGTCACTTCCCTTGCTAGTGCCTCAGTTTCCCCATCCGTGCAGTGGGGTAATGATGCTGGCCTCCTTTGTCAAGCACATTAAGTTCTGCTTATAAAAAGGATTTAAGAGTTGGTGAATTCATGTACTGCTCCCCAGCCCCAGTGAGGAGCCTCACTCTGCCAAAATCCACGGAGCCAAAGGTGGTGTGTTCACAAAAACAGCCTACAACCTGCTCAAAATACCTATTTAATCAGGTAAATAATCTGTTCGTTTGTTTTAAAGAAAGAGGCTTATATCTGTGTTTACCCAACACGCCTCTTAGAACCTCCCTCGCATTCTTTGCTACTTAGAAAAATAAAGCAACAAAAAATGAGGAAATTCGCTGCAAAAGAAAAACCACCCCTCCTGTGGGCCAGGCGCTCCCGCAGTGGGGCGGTGCGGGTTTCCTGCGGGGCATTGGGCAAGCTGCTGCAACGGGCAGCCTTGTGACACCGGCGGCCGTGCCGCCACCGCCGCCGTGCCCCTGGGCGCCCGCCCCTCCGTGCCGTGCCCCGCACCGCGCGGCCGAGCCCGCACGCTGCCGCCGCCCCCGCCCCCGCCCCTGCCCCTGCCCCAGGGCTGCGGGTCCTGCCGCGCCCGGGCCCCGCGCTTCGCCCCGCGCCGGCGGCTCCCGCCGCGCTCCCCGCCCGCCCGCAGAGCCGCGCCGCTCCCGCGGGGCAGGCGGCGGCGATGGCAGCGGGCACCGCGACCGGGCCGGTCCCGGCGGGCGGCCCTGCGCTGCGAGCGCGCCCCGGGTGCGGGCTCCCCGCGCCGTGCCGTGCCGGGGCCGCCGCTGGCTGCGGAGGCCGTGCCGGGGCCGGGGCCGCCCCAGGTGAGCCCGCCGCCCCCCGGCCGGCCCGCTGCGGCCCCGGCCCCGCACCTGCCCCCGGCGGCGGGCCCGGCACGGGGGCGTGTCCGCCGGCTGCCAGTCACCGCCCCCCGCGGCGCCCGGCGCCCGCCCCCGGCCCCGCTGCCAAAGTGACTCGGGGAGGACCGGCACGGCAATGACATCAGTGCTTTAAACAACTTGTTATTCGGGAGCAATCAGCTGCAATTAGGTATTAATTAAGTATTATGAAAGTTGATTATTTAAGTGAATTCGGCTTTCGTCTCTCCGACTATGGTAAGTACAGCACAATTGTCCTTTTCCTGCCCCCGGTCCCCCGCCCGCCGCCCGGCGCAGCCCCCGCTCGCTGCGGCCGCCGGTGCCGGGCCCCCCGCGCCGGCGGTGCGGTGCGCAGCTCCCCAGCCCGGCGGCCCCCGCCGCGCGTCTCGCTCCTCCGCCGCCGCGGGGCCGGGCGCTGCGGGCAGTTCCGCCGGTGCCGGGCCGGGGCCGCCGCCGAAACTTTTACCGGCGCCGCGGCGGGATCGCGGTGCGGGGCGGTGCGAGGGGCGGCCGGGCCGAGCGGGGTGCGGGGGCGGCACCAGGTGCTGCCGGGGGCTCGCAGCCTCTTTCACTTTTCTTTCACTTGTTTTACGGAAGTTGGCTGCCGCCGCCGCCGCCGCTCCGGCCCCGCTCCCCCTGCCCGGCGGGGGCGGGCGGCGAGGTGAGCCGGGGGCTCCGCTCCGCAGGGTCCTTCCCGCAGCGCGGCGGCCCCCGCGGGCCGGGCCGGGGCGGCGGGCGTCGGGGCACGGCGCGGGCGGCCGGGGAGGATGCGGAGGGGAAGTTTACGGGGGTTTTGAAATGATGCTGCGTTTATATTTGTTGTGAGTTGTGTGGGCTGTTTTCTCTTTCATTTCTTTCCCCTTCTGAGCTCTGGCATCTCGTTGGTAAAGGTTGCTTGTCAGGTTCCTGTGCTGTCTAAATGAAAAGGAATTTAATTTATTTGGGACAAGGCAGTGTCAGATGAAGAGGCTGCTTATTACATTTAATGAGTATTTTTTCTTTTTTTCAACCTGGGCATATCTGGGATGGGTTTGTTTTTGTCCTTCCATGTGAGGTGTAAGAGACCTCCCCCACCCCTTCACATCTGGCTGGGAGGAGGAAGGTGGCCAGGCTGGGGCAATGTTATGGTTTTAGATTACAGGCCACGGTACTGGGGCCGGGCGTGTTTTTGGTTGTAGCTTTTTGTGGTGCGTCCATGGTTTTTGGTCAGGTATCAGGACGGGGAACAGGGCCTGGCCTGGTGGTGGGCTGGGCGGGTGCGTGGGCTCAGCTGGGTGGGGTGGTGGCCAGGGCTCCGTCAGGCTGGCCCCGATGGCAGCCGGGCTCCCCAGGGCTCAGTGTGCCAGCCCTTGGCCAGCCTGGGGCAGGGTCTCCTGTGGATTTCACAAAGTGGGCAGATTCAGAGCGTGGTAGGGATCCCTAGGGCCACATTACCTCCCTCTTTGGGACCCAGTCCCACCACTGTGGGCCCATACCTGCTAACACAGCCGTATCTGCTCCTCCGGAATGGTGTAAACCATGCTCTCCCATTAAAAAACTAAATGGCAGCGATGGGCCAAACAGGCCTGCACTGGCGATGCGCTGTGGTCTGGGTAATTACTGCCAGAGTGTATGTGTACGTGTGTGTGTGTGTTGCTTTTTTTAATAAGGAGTAAGATGGTAATAAACTGGTTGATGATTGACTGGGCCTGAACTATGTACTCTGATGTTGTGATTGAGAGGATAATTTTGTCATCGTTTATTTCATTTATTTATTTATTTCTATCATTGATATCAGGAACCAAGCGGCTCGGGAACTGCTTCCACCCGCGAGTGTGACACGCTGGCTTTGGTTGGGTCCAGCCGTGGGCGTGTGGCTGCCTCCCTTCTAGATCAAGGAGCTGGGAGGCTGCGTGGGCAGCCCAGGAGTTAAGGATGTGGTGAAACTGCAGGAGGGCAAATGCTTTAAAGAGTAGTAAACAGTGATTTAGCTAGCCCTGATCTCCATCTCCAGGAGCCGTGGCAGTGCGGAGATGGGATCTGCAGGCAGCTGCCTGGATGCTGTCGGCGGGGCTTGGCCCGGGGCGGCCGTGCCCTCCCGGGGAGCAGTGCCCCCTGCCGGCTGAGCCCGGCGCTGCCCGGGGCCCCCACGCCCGGCCCCCCAGCCCGGCTCCCCCAAAAAGGGACGGTAGAGCTGGCCCTGGTCCCCCAAAAAGGGACCTTCCCTCTTCTTGGGAGTGCTGTGAGCGCTCGGCCTTCCTGCCACTGCACCCCGGTAGTGCGTGGGCTTTGGGGCGCCGGTATGGGAACCTGGGCCTGCAGTGAGCCATGGAAATGAGGATCTGGGAGATCTGTTTAAGTCAGCATTACGGTCTGTGTGTGGGTGAACCCGTCTTGTCATGATCTTGGGGCAAAGACCTGCCCCATAATCACCACCTCTAACCCTTATCTACTCGGGCCAGCTTATCTCCCGCAGTCGCTGCCTCTTGAATGCTCTCCAAGCCCCATGGCTGTGGCTCCCCCGAGGCAGTGCCCTGAGGGCTGCTCACAGGAGCTGCCAGCTGGCAGAGGCAAGTCCAGAGGGGTTTCTTTCCCAGAGGGACTCAGCATATGGGGTCTGACAGTCTGCTCTTGTGGAGGGCTTTCTCAGCCCAGTCAATCCTTGCATGGACCTTCTAGGGCCAGAAGTGGTAAAGGGCTGGAAAGAATTCGTGGACTGAGTCCATGTGCCCAGGATCGTGGCAAGATGTTCTATGATTCTATGTTCCCTACATGTGACTTTCTGCAAGTCTGGTTGTAAATATCTTGAGTGACTGGGCACCTGTCACTTCCTTTGGGAAACTGTTCCCCAGCCTAATTATCCCTGGTATGAGATTGCAGGAACTGATCTCAGAATGGAGACTGAGAAACCTATGGTAAGCGGGTGGAGAAACACCTAATTTTCCACTCAAAGAGCCGTTTTGTGTCTTTGTTCTGTCACATCACTGTTGTTTGAAACACCCAGTGGATAGGAACATCACCTCTGGGCTGTGCCAACTCTTCTTTAAAAAAAAAAAAAATTAAAAAATTATTTTTGGCAGCGCAGATTTTTGGAGAGACGTTGGCTCAGTCAAGGTTGGTATTCTTGTGCTGAGCTCATGATCTGCAGAAGGTTCACAAGCAGTTTGTTTGGGTGTTGAGGCTGCGTTCCAGTAGTCCTGTGAGATGCTTGTTGGGTGGAAAGCATTCAAGTGCTTAAGTCTACCTAGTGAAGACCCTTCCTTGAGAGAAGGGTTTACCCAGGCAGGGATTAACCTTCTCATCATGGTGGTAAGCAGGGCCCAGCTATTACTTGAAGAAGGTGCTTCAAAGCCACTTGAAGTGTGTAGGAGTGTTTCTACTGGTTTGGCGCTATAGAGCGATAACTCACAGAAAGACCGGAAAACTGATCCCTGAGATAATAAACTTCTGTTTCCCTGCCTGCACCCTGGCTGCTGGGTCCTATTCCTTCCAAATCAGGTCTGCTACCAATGAGTGGGGTCCGCTAATGCATGCAGGTACTGCATCTTCCGCTGTGAAACACAGTGCCCAAGAAGGGGAGGGGCAACTTGTACTAAAACAGGCTCTGAATGATACAGATACCTCAGCTGGAAGGGATCAAATATTTAATATGTAGCTTCCGTATCATGGGTTTCTCTTTCTGTTTTCCTGGACTATTTATGCTTCCACTCCGAGTCCTCCGTGCCACTATGGGAAAGGCCTATCTGATCTTGGAATTTATTTCAGGGCTTTTGCCTTGTCTGTCCCACTTCTCGTGCTGCCAGAGCGCTTGGCTGCCTTCACAGCAAGAGCCTTTGTGGCCACTTTGACTCTCCCTCTGACATCAGATCATACCCCTAGGCTGCTGTGTAACGTACAGTTTAGGTTTCCCTCTGAAAAGTTGATTGAAAGTATGTGGAAATTAATGCAAAGTCTTGTGGGAGGTGAAGACAAGCATTGCTGTGCTGCATGTCCAACCTCCACCTGGGCTCCTTCCCTCCCTCCCAGGGTTTGAAGACACGGCCGTTCCCAGGGTTTGGAGAGCTCAGGTGCCACCCAGGGCTCAGCTCCCAGAAGCGCTGACATTGCAGAGGCTGCGCTGGCCGATCCAGCTGGGGTTTGGGAGAACCAATGTCCTCGTCCTCAGCTGCACTTTGCAACGCAGAGGGGGCAGAGGAGGCTTGGCTGGAAGCAGGGGAGGGGCAGAACCTACCACCAAAAGTCCCACACGGCACCGTCTCCTCCCCTCTGGTTCAATGCGGACTGGATCAATTTGGACGTCTTCAGCAATAAAAAATGCCGATGTCGTCCTAATTCACCAGGCCCCGAGATGACAGCAAATTTACATTTTTTAATTAAACTAGCAGCCAGTTTTTATGAGAGGGGGCTGGGTTATGCAAATCAAATGGTTGTGTACGAAAGATTAGGAGAGTTTGGGAATAAATTCCACAAATGCTAATAAAAAAAAAAAAAAGAGAAAATGAGAGGGGGGAGAGAGAGGGACATTGTTCCATTAGCCCCTTTTAGACTGATTTCCCTAGGGAGAAAGCAATGGGGGGTGAGAGATGGAGGCAGCTTTCAGAGACAGGTAAAATCCATTTTGAGGATTGAGAGCCCCCTGGACCAGGACCTTGTTGCTCCCCATTTCCTCTCCCAGGGCTCGCAGGGGAGATGGAGGCAGACATCAGTAGCAAAAGAAAAACTTGCTAGCTTCTAATCCCCGTTCCTGCTTGACCAGTGATCTTACAGGCTGAGGCTGGGGAGCTGCCTTGGGTGACTGCAGCCTGGTTGAGGACATGGAGGAGATGCGTGGTGCATAGCTGCTGGAGGGGCATGGGTGGGTCGAGGGCCAGGCCAGGTGATGGTGGTGTTGCAGGAGGGCAGACGTGGCAGGGTAACAGAATGGTCCCTGGATGGGCAAAGCCCAGACTCTGGCCATAAGTGAGCACTGAAGGGGCTACCCAGGGCTGCTTCGGATGGGGAGTGTCCTTGGACTGACAGGTGGGACACGGGGCAGTGCCAGTGGCGGGGATCAGGACCCTGGGGCTTTCCCCTCGCTTCTGTGCAGCGTTTGCTGGTGGGCTCCCGGTCCCTGGCGGGAGCTTGCTGGTTAGGCAGACAGTAAAACCGATCACAGGTGCAGGGCTGGGCTGCTGTTCCACGTAAGCACAGGCTTCATCTGCGGAGCAGAGTGTGTTTTGGAGAGGGCTGATGATGCACTTCCCTCCCCAAACTGTAGGACCCTGTTGCCCATTCACAGGGTTCTCAGTGGCCGAGTCCAGCTGTTAACTTCTCTTCCCAGTGTGTTAATCCGGCACCAGCCCTCTCCACTTTCTCAAGAGACTTCCCATCTTTCTTCATATGACAATTCCAGAAAATAAAAGTTTGTCAGGCCTTTTTGAGAACAAATAGTTACAATGAACCAAAACCATGTACTTCACTTCTGTAAAATATGTTCTTGTTCAAGTTTCCCAAAGAATTCTGAGTTCTCATTGCATTTTGGGGGTTAGGTGTGGTGGCCAAGTACCAAAGCAATTGTTTGCTCTGCCACGGAGAAACACAACCAGAAAATGTCTGGAGGCTGGGAAACTGCTTAAAGCTTCCAGTCCTAAGGCAGTTTCATGCTCAGAATAAAAGCTGAACAACCCATGTAGGCTGGCAAGAGAGAGCAAGGGGTGGAGAGAAGGAGATACAAGGAAAAAGGATGGGAAGATGAAAAAGTCACTGGGTGCACTTTATGGCAATCCCCTGAGGATTTGGTGCCTCACTCGAGAATTTTGCCACCCATTCCTGGTTTTGGGGTGTGAAATGATGATTCATCTACATGCACATGTTTTGCTTTGGAGAGGTGACATTTTAGTAGAGCTTCTTGTGAAATCAATAAAAACACCGTGCTCTACTAGAGTGTTTCTGGAGGTGTTCCCCACACCCAACACCTACGTCCCCGTCACCCTGTCCTGCACATGCACATCCGCCCCGGACACTTGCGCACCCCTGTGTTCCTGGACACTCGTGTGCCCTGTGTCGGCGCTGTGCTGAATTTCGTGTTTCCCAAGTTGCTGTCTCACGACATCGCCTTCCTCTGCACATGGCTCTATGCCCTTGCGTCATCGTGATGATGAGAGGATCTTTCTTAGCAGCAAGGGGAGATTGGTCTGGTCTGTGCCCTGCATGTTAGTGCTGCTGCAGTGTGTCCCCCACCGTTCCTGCTGCCCAGGGGGAGCGATGGCCTTGGCGGTGGGCTTGGTCCGCAGCCGCAGGCAGGCAGGCAGTTGTGCGGGGGATTTTTGTAACGCAAGTTTCTGAGCTGAACTAGTGCCAAGTTCAGCCTAAATCTAACAAAGAGAGTTCCAGAACAGGTCTGTGAGATGTGGCAGAGTCTGAAGATTTTGGTGTAGGATGAATAACTCCTGATCTATGAAGTGGGCATAATCATACCCCCCTGTGCAGCCCAGAGCCAGGGCTGGGCGCTTCAGTGATGGAGATAAGTGAATGAGGCCTGGCTGCGGTCCATGGATGAGTGCGGGGGTCGGGCTGCAGCGCTCCTCCCTCCGGCCGGGGTGTGGTGGCTGGGGTGTGGGAGAGCGGAGCCAGCTCCCACTTCCCGGGAGCTCCTGCACCCACCTGACCCGTGGCACCCTCGACGTCCCGGCAGCTGCAGCGCCGCAGGCTGCAAGCACCCGTGGGTCCAAAGCGAGCTGTCATGGACCCGCAAGGGGGGCTCTCCGGCACCTGGGCAAGGAGGTGCAGAGCTCCAGCTGGGCTTTTCCGTTGTAATGGTGCCGTGGTGTCAGCCCCTCTCCCAACACTGGCTGGGCCAGGGCAGAGCAAAGGAAGAACCAGGAACTTTCAGCTTCCATACATGGGAAACTGTCAAAAGCCAGGTAGCAACACCAGCTTTCGTCTGGTATTTCCAGAAAAACCCGGCAGGGCCTGGCATCCCAGGGCATAATTTATTATGGAAAAATAAAATAATAGTCCCAATCCCTTTGAGGCCTGAGTCATAGAAGCATCTTCTCATTAAAGCAGCTCCACCTCTCCGCATGGTGTTTGCCAGCACCATCCATGCCTGTAAGAATCCACTCCCTGAGCCGGCTCGCCCAGGGCAGCCCTCCTCCTCCTTGCTGCCTGTGCTTCCCCAGCACCCCTCTCCTCCAGCACCCCTTCCCCTATCTGGAGGAGCATGAGCAGCTCCACACGGCAAGCCAACTTCTCCCCAGGCCTCCCTTCTTGGAGCCAGTGGCATGTTTTGATGGTGTGTTTTGTAGACAAATGTCTTCATCTTTTCACCCACCTTCCACCCCCTGTGCTATCATGTTCTCTGGGCATGGCCCTGGCTCCTGCATCCCCCTCTCCCTGCCACGTGGTGTGGAGGTGTGTGTGGTATCTTTCCATGGCTTGAAGCTCTCTTTCAAGTGGCCCTCTGCAAGCAGGGAAAGGAGAGGAAGCTGCTCCTGGAGTAATTACCATCTGCATGTCCCGAAGGCAGGCAGCAGATGTTAGCAGAGGAGGACCGGATTGGAAGAGGGTGAGGGAACAGAGGCTGGGGAGAGAGGGTCTGATTTTTCTTCTTGATTGCGTATGAGTATTTTCAACAGAAGCTCAGTAGGACAAGAATCAGAGTTTTGCAAGCTGATCCATGCACTTGGAAACTTTCAGAGAAAGTTCCTTTGCTTGCTCTTGCTGTGCTTTCAGTCATTCACCCTTGCTTTTCTCAGCCTTTTTCTATGCTGCACTGTTTTAACTTCTCTTGCTAAATAGCTTTCCTTTATGTCCTCCTTCCTCTCCTCATTCCCACAGACCCGTCACTCTTTGTCACCCTCCTGGACTTCCCATTCTGCCTTTGATTCTGTCTTGGTTTTCCTTTCCTTCCTCCCCCCCGGCCCTCCACCTCCCTTCCATTATCTTACTCTCTTTATTTTTCATTTCCCCATTTGTCTGTGGGCTGATATTCAGATGAGCAAACTTCTTCCAGTTAAAGGAGGTCATGAATATTACGATTTTTCTATCAAACAATGAAATATGGCTCAAATTACTCTAAAGAATAGGGCCCTTTTCATAAACCACCTGCTGTTTTTTTTGAAAGAAAGCACAACCACTCGCCTGTGTGCTTCAAGCAGTTGTCTCTCATCTCCACCTCGCCAAGCTTTGCCATTCCAATTTCTTCCTCTGAATTTGTTGCTCTTGGTGGAGTATGTCTGCTCTTCCCAGACTGCCAGCACCCAATGAGTCTGGGTTTGGGCAGGTTGGGACAGGAAGGTGATTCTGGCAGGATCCTCACTACTTTGAATGATGGTTTGTGATTGTGCTTTTTTGATTGCGGTGTGTTTATTTTGGGGTTTTATTTTTGTTTTCAACAACATTTTGGTCTGAAACTCATTACCTCTCAGCTTGACAGAGAGAGGGATCTCATATTCAGATGTTAGCACTCAGCGGGGTGTGGAAATGCACAGACACCACTGCCTTCTCCTTGTCTTGCTGCTGTGGACCAGCCCTCTCTCCCCATGGTGAGGAGGGCTGTGGTGGAGGTGTCCTGCTCAGGCCTGGACACCAGCCCTGGGCTGTGCCTTCACGGTAAGCCTCTGTGTGTGCTGAGGCTGAGCTGAGCTCTCGTTCCAAACTGATCTGTCAAGGCTGTCAAGGCTCACTGCTGAGGCTGGGAGTTCAGTTTGTCTGGCTGTTCACAGTGAGGTGAGGGCCATGTATGCAGCACCCCAAGAGAGAAGTTAGAATAGATCAGTGCTGGAGGTGAGCCCCTGAGCCAGGCAGGTCCCCTGGTGGGGACAGGGGTCCGCACTGCTGTCCTCTTCCTCCCGGCCACGTGGCTTCGGAGCAGGAGCGGTGAGGACAGCAGCTGCAGATGCCTTTCCTCCTGAGACCTTAGAAAGCCAGGTATGTGCTCCATGACATCCTGCTTTGCCTGTGGTCCTGGCTGGGCTGGGCCGGACAGTGCCCTGCCTTTGCCAGCACTGGTCCAGCTTGGCCTTTAGCCCTTTAGTGGGGATGAGAGGAGTGGTGGAGCTGTGCCCCAGGGGCTGGAAAAGTGCGGGCAGAAGGGTCTCTGCACTCCCTCGGGAGCTGCTGCAAGGCAGGTGGGCAGTGCCACAGAAGGGGACAATAGAGGACACCAACTTGTCTCAGACTTGCATTTTGTTTTCAGTCCAGCCTATTTATATTCATCACAGTTGCTATTTTTTCCCCCAGTTACGTGAATGTGTCTTGCCCTTGCTACCTTCCATCTTCCCTGAGCAAACCCTGCCATTTTTCACATGTCCGTCTGGGAGGTGCATGGCATCCTCCCGCGTGGGCAGAGACCACTCTTCTCCAAGGAAGCAGCTGCCCCGGCGGTGTGCTCCTTCCAGGAGTCCGGCCCAGCCCTCCCGCCCTCTCCCACCTGGCCCCACGTTTCCCTGGACAGAAACGGCATACACCGCCTGGGCTGTGTGAGCACGGAGTTTGTTTTGCCAGGGTGACCTGTTTAATCATCTCATTTTCTGGTGGCCGTTTATTCCTCGTTTCCACGGTTACAGCCCCATTAAGAGGAGAAGCAATAAGGCAGCGAGTCAAACAGGTAATAAAAACATTAAAGCCATGTGCGCATTGGGAAGGAGGGAGGGCGAGCAGCACTCAGTGAGACGAGACAGGCCATGCCAGGGAGACAGAAGGGTTGCAGGGAGCTTGTGCTGCACAGTGTGGTAACACCCAACTCAGTTCCCAACCTCTGCAGGGGCCTGGCTGCCAACACAGCATCCCACAGCATCCTGCCCCTCTCCCTTGGATTGTGCTGCCATGCAGGACAGTGTCACTGCCACCGGTGCACTGCTCACACCATTGCTGTGCTGCTAATGCAGAGTTGCGAGTAGCCAAAAGCACTTGAAATCAGAGTATTTTTGCAACTATATTATATCTCAGGGCTGTGGCTGGAAATGAGTCTGGCAAAACTCATAACTTGCTGTTTCTGTTTAGTTACGGTGATGCTGGTGGACCCAAACATTTGCCATTGTAATGGCTCTACCATGGTACTCATCGAGGTACCTGTATTACTGATGTCAGCTGTACTGGTGCCCTGAGGAGCGTGGCTCTGCAGAGCTGTGCTTCTGCACAGTTCCTAAAGTAGTACTAACTGTTCAAAATACTACCCTAATGCGTTTAAAACTGGCTACCCAAGCCAACACCACCCAGAGTATCACGGCAGTGGTTTGAGGCTTTCCTAGGTAGAATAAGTATCTGTTTATGGAAGGGTGTATTTCTGCAACCTCCAGGAGAAGGTCAGGCTCCATGGAAACAGGATAGCTAGGTCTCTGCTCCGTGGCGGCATGGGGGCTGCTAGCCTGTGACTGCGGCGTGGGGAGCGGTGGGGGATGCCTTATGACCATAGCTAGAAATGAAGGGAGAGCTGTGGAGGGCAGGCAGCATAGCTGTGAACTACCTCTCTCCTGCCAGGAGGAATCCCCAGATTTCTGCTTTTCCATTGTGGGCTCATAAAAGGAAGGTAGCAACATTAAGCAACCTAAAGCAACTACTCTAGAGTGAGGAGAAGGCAAAGAGTCCTGATGTCTCAAGAAAAAGGAGGGAATTGCCTTCAGAGCGGCTCACTTTCCACCAGGCAGTGTTCCTCAGGGGTCTCAGTAGGTGGGAGCCTTTTTTCACTATATGCTTGTTATCCCAAACCTGACTTTGTCCACAAGGAGATTGTGGCCTGTCTCTCTGGGGAGATTGCAGGCTAGATGTGCTCTTGGGCATAAAATCTGACTACAAAAGCCAGCAGAGTTACTTTTCCTTATCATTTCCCAGTGGCCATGGAGGCCAAGTGGCACTGGGTCTCAGGTGAAGAGATGTTAGTGAGTGAATTGACATTTTTAATACTTGTCTTTCATGTGAGGGCCAGTAGCCATCTCTGATGGTCGAATGGAGATTGAAGTGATGTCACTAAGAAATAATTTTAAAACTTCCGTGGACACTGTAAGCCAGAAGCTTGGATTTTCAAAGTCACGCTGCGTTGGCCAAATTTTGTTTCTTTGGAGCTGGAGGTTTATCAAAATTGCCACATCTCAGAGCAGCAAGGAAGGTTGGGCTCTCTGGAGACCTGCCCTGGGCTGGAGAATATAGACTTTGTGAAGCTGCTCTTCGTTTCAGACAGTCTGTAGGATTGGTCTGTGAGCTGACTTGGTAATTAAGTATGAAGACGATTCTCCAGGACTCACTCCCTCTTACTGTACTGATGTGAAAGGCCCCATCCGTTCCTGAGAGTGGGGAGAGGGGTTTGACCTTCCTCTGTGTGATCTCTGGCTACGCTGTGTTGTGCTGCGTATTACACAGGGTAGGTACAAACTCTGATGCTTTATGCAAGCTGCTTATAAGTAATGGGCTTAGGAAAAACAAGCAAACTGCGTAGCTGAAAACTCCCCTGCTCCAGATGGGTTTGAGCTGCCAGGTCGCTGTCGTAAAGGAGCAGGTGCCTACAGGCTGGAAGGGTTCTGGCCTTTGAACGAGGGTGTGTTTCACTGTGGATGAAGAGGTTAAATATAACAGTCTCCTTCATATAGGGAGCATATAGCCCTAACAACAGAACAAAAATAACTCAGAAAAGCAAACAAGAGAAGAGAGCAAGAAGGTAATCATGGAAATGCAGGGAAACGGAGTAAACTAACTGAAAGGATGTTTTACCTGCTAGCTTTTCTCTGTGGGAATAGTCTGCCTCATTACAGCCCCACTTTGCCATGCTGGGTTTTTTTTTATTTATTTCTGCCATTGTTTTGGGTTTTATAGTTTCTTTTCTCTGGACTTTATCAGGAAACATATTTGTGGTGAGTGCCTGTGAAAGGGCCTGGCTTGCTGAGTAAATGTTCAACGTGGAAATGAGCTGTGTGACCTTGAGGGGGGGAGAGGGAGGAAAGCTGAGAGAAATTCATAAAAAGCTGAAAAAGAAAAGAACAAGGAGAAGGGAGGGGAAGAGGAAAAAAAGATAAAAGGCCTGGCCGGACTAGAAGAAGTCACACAGGAGAGAAATATTGGTCTTTCTTGTTAAAGCAGTGATTGGACATGTAGTATTAGACATCTTAAAGAGGCCCGATTCTCAGCTGTGCTAAGCACTGACACTTTGAAAAATAGGCCCATTTAAGGTGACTCCAGTTGGGCAACAAAAGTCAGTAGTCACTTTAGATCATCTTGGCCTGTGTTCAGAAGGGTGAATTTTATCCTTGGCAAAAGGCCAGCGGGAGGCCTTTCTGTGTACTGTTCCCGTTCCCAGAATAGGACCTGGGGTGGCTCCTGGGCCTCACCCCGCTCCTTTGGGGCAGGGGCAGGAGCCTCTGTCCCGAGGCGCTGGGCCGAGCCTCGGCCTGCCCTCCCCACGCCGGGGGCAGCGGTCACCAGCTGGCCTCACGTGGCACAGCCCCCGTGTTCTCGGGTTCATAAACTGGGCCTGGATTTATTTGTGGAGTTTTGTGGGAGCTGTGGGTGTTTGGGAAAGGTGCCAGACAGCAAAGGCCCCTGTCCTCAGTGCAGGGCTGGTAAGGAGCCACAGTGCAGGCTTCCCCGGCACACACAGGGTCCCTCTGGTGTGTGAGGTGGAGGTGTAGGTACTCGCTTTTGGGAACTGGCAAGGATCTCAGTCAGAAAAGACCATGAAAACACTGTTGCGAGGAAAATGAGTAAGAAAATTTGGGCAGAAACATGCTGCCATTGCTACTGGAGATCAAGATGTGAAGTCCAAACACACTCTGGAGTTTGGGTTTCCAGAACTGCCAGGTTTGCACTTGAAGGCTTTTACTTCAGTCCCACATCTAGTCCTGGATGATCTAAACTGGATTTTAGAATTGTATTGTAGGGATTGGAGAGAGGCGAGCACTGAGTTTTTGCAGGTTTGTATTTTTTTTTCTGTGTGGGATGTTCTCTAGGGTGTCCTTAGTATCTTGATGACACCAGTGCAGGGAAGCCCCTCGGCCCTTCAGCTGCAGCGTTCAGCTCTCGGCTGCCCATTCCCGTGCGTCACGGCAGGGAGCTGGGCACAGGAGGAGCTGGCACCCAGCAGTCATGGGGGACTGGAGCAGAAACCCTTGCACTGGTCTCCGGGCAGCTGATGACTTCAGCTATTTTTTTGTTGTTTGAATGCATGAAAAATGTTTGGATGCGTTTAGGATCCCCTTACAGCTCATCATATTGTCATTTCTTCGGCTCCCCAAATTCTCTTCATTTTCAAGAGGGGAAGTCTAACTTCACTGGCATCAGCACAAAACAAAATAGCTGCACTAACGATCTTTGCATACACATCTTCAAATTTTTCGTCATTTAGCGGGGGGTGGGGGTGAGTGTGATTTCTTTCTGCAAGCCTGAAAATTGTAGAATTAGATTTTCATTGCTCATATGGGAGAGCCCTACTGTGTAGAGGAGAGCGTTTTTTGATTTCTTTCCAGTTGGAGTGTGTGAAATAGTAGTGAAGAGTCTTTTCTAGCGATGACCTCAAAGTAATTTCTATAGCAGTGCAATGTGATGTCAGACAGACAGTATGCAGCTGGGTGGGAAGTGCAGACAGTGGGGGCATGAGTGCCTGACACAGGGGAAAACCAGCATAAATAAAAAACATTAGTCCAAGGCTTTGGGGGGGAACTAGAGCAAAGTCACCAGTGCAGATGCCAGCGCAAGGAACTGTAACTGTACATTTAATAGCTTCGGATGTTTGCTTTTATGTGACAGTTGCTGTTCAAGCAAGCAGATTGGAGAATTCCAGACTTGCATGGATTTCAGGGATTTTATTTGTATGTGTTCTGTACAAGACATTAGTGGGGTGGGAGCACAGGGAGTGTATGAAGCAGGAGGAGGGCCCAGGATCCTGCTTCTCCCTGCCCTCGCACTCACTATCCCACACACCTTGATTTATCCACACATGTTCGTTTGCTGAGCTGAGCCTTCCCCGCATTCCTGTCTCCTTTCTGTCCGCTGAAGTCATTCTTCCCCCAGACTCATCGAACTCACCTGCTCCCCGCTGCTCCTGCACTCCCAGGAGCATCCTCTGTCCCATTCCCGCATATGCACATCCTCTGCCTCTCTGATGATGGTGCCTGGCACTAACCTGCTCAGCCAGGGAGCTCTGCAGCCTGCAGGAGCCCTACCCCATGCTGAAAGCCCCAACTGGAAGGCAAGCGGCTGTGCCCCATGCACCTGCCCTGCCTGGCCTCCCCTGCCTGGCTATGGGTTCAACTGCAACTGTCCAAAGAGAACTGAAAGGCAGAGGCATGTTTTCACAGTTTATTCTCCAAAAGGAAAGCCTGCAAGGGGTGAGGGGCAGACTCCTTGCAGCGAAGGTGTTAACAAATAGCAGGTGATTAAACATGACAAGCAGTGACATTTCTGTGTGGGGTTCTCAGTACCAGCAATGCCAAGAATGAAGCTATAAACCCTGACATTTTGTGTTATGCACTGAGGTTTTTAATAGACATCTTTCTCTCCCTCCCCCCTGTTTATTTCTTTTATTCCTTTTTTCTGTTCTGTCCCCTTCCCCCTTTCCCTCTCCTCTCATCCTGACCCTCACCCTGGCTCTGCCCCAGCCCAAGTGCCCCCCGCCTCCTCTTCCCATACCTCCCTCCCTGCCCTTATCTTTGCTTTCTTGCTTTACCAGACTCATTTGTCTGATGGCTTTCACTTTTTCATTTGTTCCTCTCTTCTTCCCTGTATTCTTGTTACACTTTTCCAAGCTTTTTTGCTTTTTGTGGTGCCATTCCCCCTTCCTTACTCTTCTCTTCCTTCTCCTAACTCTGGTCTCTGCCATATGCACACACTTGCAGTCTTTCTCACACATATGCACTCCCACACTTCATTGCACACACACCGCCACTTTCAGCACACTTTTCTGCTCTCCCCCACGCACTCGCGCTCTCTCCTGCACCGTCTCTCACATGCGCTCGCACTTGCTCTTTTCTTTCTGTGCTTTCCCTCTCCTGCTCTTCTTTGTCTTTGTTACTCCCTTCTGCTGTCACCCTCCCTCTGTCTGTTCTTTTCCACTCTCTCCCCTTCTCCCTCCCTTTCCTTTCTCTTTTTGGGGCCTGATGTAATATGCTAACCATGGGCAGCCAGGCCAGTTGCTTGTCAGGGAGCAGGTGTCCCACCCCTGAGTGATGTTTTTGTTAATAACATTTTTGCCCTGACTCAGAAGCTGGCGTTTTGGAGATCGGTTGTTGGGTTTTTTTTAAGGACAGTAGCTGAGGAGGCTGTGCTTTTGGGAACAGTTGCTGGGTTCGTACTAAAAGGACTGCAACAGTTGCTCTGCTGAGCAGCACACGTTGGAACAACTGCGGATTCTACCCCCCCCCCCCCGCCCCCCATATCTATCCAAAGGGCATTTGGAGGTGACACCCAATGCACCGTCCCCCTTGCAGCCAGCTCTAATTGGAGCCAACAGGCTGCTGCAGGCTCTTGGCTTTAGGAACAGGGTGCTCCTGCCACCGGAGTTGGCCCTACCCAGCAGCCGGCTGTATTAGAAAAAAACTTTTCTCCTCTGCCTCTGCTGCCTTCTCCTGATGGGGCTGTGGGCCCAAAATTAGCAAAATGCTGGGGGTGACCCGAGCATTCAAACATAGAGCTCTCACAGAGCTCCACATTGCCAGGTCACCTGGTCTCCAGGGCTTGGCGGTAGTGGCCTGGCTGCGTGATCTGAACATAAGGAAGTGGTCTCCAGGCACAGAAAGGTAGAAAGGTTTGGTGGCAGTCATCTGCTCCCCAGTACATGACCTGCCTGGCTCACTGCATTTTACCAGGCTGTGATCTCCTTCGTGGAGAGGCCAGGGAACAATGCATGATGCTTCCCACTCAGCAGGATGGAAATTGTGTGGGCTGGCCCATCAGAGCCTGTCTTCTCTGCTGAATCAGCCTGGCTATCAGCACCAGGGTCTGAACCTTCCCCATCTGGTGGCCCCAGTGACAGTCACACTGCCAAAGCCATCGTGAAGTGCCACGTGGGGACCTGAGGTATCTCCAAGAGGCTCTTTGAGCTGCATGGCGATTCCTTCTCATCCGGCTGTGGGAGTCTCTGCCTCTCCCCAGGTCCCTGGAGAGGATCTGTATGGAGCTCCTGGAGAATTACCATGCATGCGCTGTCTGTGATGTGTGTTGGTGGCTTACTGGCCCATCGCTATAGCTGGCACATCTGTGCTGAGAGCATCCAGGGCAGGCAAGAGGCTCTCGTGGGCAGACAGTGAGGACAGAGGCTTGAGGCAGCCTCCATATGCAGGAGATCACTGGAGCCCAGTATAAAGGGCTCAGCAGGTATTTGAAATGAGTCCAAACTAAACTGCAGCTTCAGTCCTAGTATTTTCTCTTCCTTGACTCTGCAGTTGCTCTAAAAATCAAAATACTTCCCCCTAAAGGCCCCACCTTCCCATAAATGTGCCTCTCCCTCCCTGTCCTCCCAGGTCTTATTGATCAAGCGCCACAGACGGTGGCTGCAGTTTGAGTTGCCAAGTAGGGCAGATCGATAGAGACTTGGTATGGGATTTTTGGCAGCTGGGACATATATTTGTCCCTCCTCCCCTCCCACCATCCCTCCAGGAAACGGCCAGCATCATAGTGAAAGCAGGTGGAGCAAAGCTCCGTCCTTCCACTTTCCTCACCTTGTCCTTCCCTGTCCTCTGTGTGCCGCAGCCACCGGGACTGGAGGGCTCTGCAGGAGCATGTGTGAGGCCGCAGAGAGCACGCAGCACACGGTGCAGGAGTGGTCCACTCCCCTGTGCTGGCTCCACCAGCCCCTCATTGCCGTTTACCCTTTGCAATGGCCAAGTTCACCCTTTTGTATACAGGGGCAGTCCTGTGGGTCATTCTGGTGTCCCCAAGAGCAGGATTTGGCCTTCATTGTTTGCACAGTCCTTTTATTTGACAAGGGCTTCTTCCCTGTCTGGATCCAAAGTAACTCCCCTCTGCCCTTCTTTCCTGCTGTGGCCATCAGTGCTGATGTCACCTTTCTGCAGATGGGGAAAGCAAGGCATGGTGACATGGAGTGGATTCCTGGAGGCCAGAGAAGGAGTCGGTGCTGAAGCTGGGATTAGGGGCCGTGTTTCTGGCTGTCTTTCACCAGCACTCAGCCCCTTGGCCGTGGGCCTGGGTTGGTGCTTCTTCCCCACTCATGGGGCTGCCCAGGGCGCCCCATCTGTGTGCACCCAAAAGCTGTGGGCGAGCTTCCAGCATGAGCTGGGAGCCAGTGGCAGAGGGGAGCAGTCGGGGAGGATAGGGGTGCTGTGCAGGTCCTGTCAGGGGAGAGCGGTTAGCTCTGCCTTAAGATGTCCTTAACCCTTGCCACCCCTCCTGGCTGCCGAACCTCTGACAGGTGCTGAGCGCCGCACACAGTGAAGTTAATGAAATGAGTATTTCGGGGAGGGGGGAAGGGAGGCTCTGTACTGCACCCTGGGGCCCTGGGTTTATTAATGGTGACCTGCCATTAAAGACTAAAGTGCTAACCTGGTCATATTTAGCAGCTTTCAATGGTATCCCAGTGGCCTCCGCCTGCAATATCAACTCCTGCCTTCCCCCGGCAGCCCCAGGCCGGCAGGAGCTGACTCCAGAGTTTCTCTGCTAGGATGAGTCTGGTGGGCAGCACTAAGAAGTCTCTGTGCTGCTGCTGCCAGACAGATTTCCACCCCCTCCTGCTGCTCTGAGCAGCCTCCCCCTCTTACTGCCAGGTCTTGCCAGGGAGCACTTGGAAAAGAGGACCAAATCCTGGCATCTTCCTTTACTCAGACAGAGCCTGGGGGTCACTAGGAGAGGGAGACGTGCCAGTGTGAAGCTCACAGGTTTTGGCCATGAAGGAGAGGCATACTCAGGCTCTGCAGAGTGCTTCCACAGAGCTCTCTGAGAAAGCACTGGCAAATTATCCCTCCATCGTGGCAGGCTGGGAAATGAGGCAGCAGCTCTGCCAGACCTGATTAAAATAGGACTCGAGGCTAACAGCTTCAGGTCAGAGCAGTGCTCTCACTGCTACTGTCCCTCTTGCTCTGGTCCAAGAGGGACTTGGAAAACCCAGGCATGGGGGGCGGTCCCCCAGGGGATGACAGCAGTTGGACATTGCAGTGACAGGCACTTTAGAAAGATGCTGGGGGCTGCTGCTGGTCCAGGCAGGCATCAGTGTTAGCAGAAGAAAAAGAAAAGCCCCAGAGTCTCCTTGGAGCTGATTCTGCTCTTGATGCCTCCCCAGAAGCAAGATCCTGCTGCTCTGTGTGCCAATTGAGATTATTGCCTTCCCTGATCATTTCTTCCTGGATTAAAAACTCAACACAGAGTATTTTGCCCTGTGTTATTCCAGGATACCCATTAGAAGCTCCGTGTGGTGTGGGCCCTGGCAGAGGGATCGGGGAATCACGGGCCATCTCCAACTCAGGCTGGTCCTGCTGCTCAAGATGGGAGGTGGAGATGCACCTGCCCCCTCACACCTCTGTTTTGCCTGGGGTGAGGGCATGAAGACTGAGGCCATCAGGGATTTTCCTCTCTCCAGCAAGCCCTGTGAGGCACAGATCCCTCGTCCTCACAACCCTGCCCTTCATGTGGGCACGTTTGTCAGCGTGGGCTTCGGGCCATTCCCCAGCAGAGCCAGCGAGGGCAGGGGCCTTGTTGCAGCAGAGCTCCAGCCCTCGCAGCCTCCCAACAGGACGAGTGCCGGTTTGGCAGCCAGGCTGGGGGCAATCCTCGCTCTCTCGTTTGGCTCTGTGCCCCACTTGATCCGGAGCCAGGTTTTGCTGTAATCCCTACATCCTGTTGCAGGTCCTTAATCAGCTGGAGCTGGCCTGGAAAAAAACCAAAAACCCAAACCCCAAACTGTTGTGGTTAAATCTCCCCACTCCTGGGTGGTGGGGAGGAGTGTGCAGCAGCCTTCCCTGGCACCAGGGGGCTGGAAGGGCTGGGAGAGATTGCAGCTCCCTTGCTGCGGAGAGAAAAGGATGAGCGTGTGTTTCTGCTGGGGGTCTCCGCAGGACCCGCTAGTTGCTGTTCCCCGGCGAAGGGGATGGCGCTGGGTTTGAGGCACTGGTTCCTCCTGTTCCTCCACCACCAGCACAGCTAGGGATGCCGCCCCTTCAGCCCTTGCTGGGTAGGCTTGAAAACTCTCTGGGTTGTTGTTGAGTTGTTTTTTTTCCCGTTTAATGCATAGAATAACACTGATGGGTCTGAACAGCTCCAGCCAGGCGACGAGGGGAAAGAATAACAAGCTCCTGAATGTCAGGCAAAATTATGGGCCATTGCTATTTAGGGTGAGTCTGGTGGATTTAGGGCCTCTCTGTTCTATTGTCCCAGCTGCTCTGAGCATTGGAGCAGGCGAGACACAAGTCGGGAATTTTATTGCAGAGCATGTGCCGGGGAAGGCTGGTTCTGAGCGTTTCCGGAGCTGAACAGCAGCAGTGGGGGTTAGGGGACAGTTTCTGTTGGAAAGTTGGTGCGATGTGATACTGGGAGGGGGTAGGAGGCTGGAAGTCCTGGATAAGTGGTCATCCAGGGGAGAAGAAAGCCCCTTTGCTTCCTGCTCTTTGTCAGGATTCAGCTCCAGATGTACATCAGACTCCCCAAGCCAGTGTAGCGTTGGTCTCTATCATCAGCCCTTGGCTGGCCGTCTGGCTGCGGCTCTCCGCAGGAGCTTCCCTGGGCAGACTCTGCTGGTCCCCGACTGCATCTGGCGAGCACACTGCTGCCCAGCCCCTCGTCTTCTGGCCCATCTCTTGTGAAGCATTCAGGGAGGTAGCTTGTACGAAAGACGGTGCATAAATGTGTGCGTTGGATGGGGATTAGGGGTTCTGGTGCCTTCTCTTGGATTGCTTTTGGCTGGCGCTGGTGATGTAACCGGGGCTGGCACTGCGCTTGCACGGCCTGCCAGGTACTGGGGGGAAGGGCCAGATGAACAGCATAAGAGAACATGGAAAGGATGAAGAAAGTGTTATATAGGTAGATGTGGGTCGTCCATGGGAAAGTGAAGCCTGCAGGAGCCGTGAACAGGGTGTATCCTAAGCTTCCAGATTTTGGCAAATATGTTATGTCCCATGCCAGGGTGGGGAGGAGTTGCGGAGAGTAAGAAAGCTGTTCCTGCCTGGCTGTCTTCACAGGCATGAGGCTTGGCAGGGTAAATTCTTTGCTTCTTTGGGGCTCTTTTTATTTGACCGGATTAAAAAGCCTATTTGAGTTTCTTAAACCATTTAATCTAAAATCCCCAGGTAGATGCGCCACTGGATTCAGTTTTAAGCTTATAAACAAAATAGGTCTGTGTTTGTCTTCTCTTCGTTTTGTTCTGAAGAAGCAAGGGTTTGACCTGTCCTCCTTGGAGTCGGGGGGTAGTTGGGCTCTTGGGCTTATGAATCCCCTTGAGCTTTCTGAAGGGCGGGAAGTGCGGAGACGGGGGTGCTGGTGGGACCTCCTGCAGCTCTGGGTTCGGTGTGCGTGTGGCCTGGGCAGCAGCGGGAGGAGCGAGAAGGGCTGAGTTCCACTGGGCAGGTTAAATGACTGAGGCAGTTCCCAGGGCTCAGAACCTACATGGAGTGCTGAGCGTATGTAAAATCCCATTAAGACCACTGCTCTGCAAGGTAGTGTGGGGAGATGGGAAAGGAGGAGGTCATAGGCAATTGGAGAAAATGGGAGGAAAGCATGCGTGATCCACTGGAGCGGTCAGGGTAATTCTTTCCCGTTCCCACAGCCCTTTGAGAGGAGCTCGTTCTCCTCCTCTGCTCCCAGCGTGCCCAGCTCCTGCCAGGTGTTCCTCCCGCACCCGTCCTCTCCACCTGCTTGAGGTTCTTGTCTCCTTTCCAGTTCTGTATGGCTTTATTGCTGCCACTCCCTGCGCTTCTGAGGAGGTTTCATGGACATGAGACCGGTTGGGACTGCTCTCAGATCAGCCCAGAATGGGACAGTTCATGATTTGTGTTTGGAGAGAGGTGCTAACGATGCCTACAGGAGCTACAGGAACGTTGCAGCTCTGTGGTCCACAGTGTCACGTTTCTGACAGTGGCTAGTGCCAAATGCTCTGAAGGAAGGTACCAAACCCCACAGCAGGCAGATGTAAAACGATCTGCCCCTGTGCCCCCTTGATATCCTTTCCATGTGTCCGGCAGAGACAGCTCGAGTTAGTGATGCCTGCGTGCCTGTGTGGGACGACAGCGGCAGCGCTCGGCCCAGCCCCAGTGGGAGAGGTCCCGTCCCCGGTTCCCCGGTGCTGGCAGCCGCAGCAGAAGGAAGGCCAGCTGCCGTCCCCGCTGCCCCATGCAGCCGTGGAAATGCTCGTTGCAGCGCGGCCGTAGGAAGGCCACGAGGGCAGGCTCTCCTGCTCGCCTCTGGTGGTCCTTGCTGTGAGCAGAGAGGCCTCCCGTGTCTGGGGCTCTCAAGGAGATGCTGTGTGAAGGGGGATGGTGGCAGGACTGTATCCTTCTCCCCCCTGCTTCTCCCAAGGAACTGGGGACAGACAGAGGGACAGGCATCTGTCCGATGGCAGCTTGAACGGGAGGGAGCCCTCTTGGCTTTGCCAAGGGAGCCTCTTTCTATATGGAAATGAAGAATTTAGGCTAATGGAGCTCAACCATCTCTAATTTTGCGATGGCAGGAGGATTTTGATTGAAAGTAATTAAGCAAGCTAGCTGTAAAATTAATTAAAGCAAAAGGGGGGGATTTTTTTATTGGATTGGATAGCGATATAGCGGCTGTCAAATGGGGGACGGATGGGGGTGACCTGAATTCTCTGCCCTCCCTCCTCCCACTCGGGACGTTTATGTCACTTTAATCTCCTTACAGCGGCTGGTGTGCATTTGTTTGAAATAATCAAGGAAATATGGTCAGAAATTGTCAGCTTTCAGATCTAATTTACCTGACAGCCCTGCGCGGACCAGTAAGCCTCTGTGTGCGTGTGTGAGAGCGTGTGTGTGTGTGGTGTATGCAACTGTGTGGTCGTGGAGGACTCCTTGTCTCCCTTCTTCCCACTTTTTTTCATTCTGTCTTCTCTTGATTCCTAGCAAAAATACTTCTGACACATCTGGGACCACCCAGCACCTCGCAGGAAAAAAAAATAAAAATGTTTGAGAATTTTCCTGTGGTCCCTTCTCCACCCCCACCTTCCCATCCCTGCCTCCTCCCAACCTGCCGCCTCATCCTTGCACCATAACCAGCTTTAGGGTTTAGGCAATATAGGATTAGGGGAGGTGGCTGTAATTCTTTATTCCAGATGGCTGGCAACTGCTAAACCCACTGTCACAAGTACTGAGTTACAAAAATACTTAAATTAGGCCCTTTGTTTTAGCCCATGTCCCTGCCAAGCAGGTCTCCCGATGTCCTGCCGGCAGCTCAGCTTGCATGGAACAGGTGGGGGACTCTGAGTCAAGACTATAACGATGCTGGGGAGAGTCTTCTCCAGACTTGCACCTATCTGGATTCCCTTGCTCAGCACCATCTGCTTGTTTTTGCCTTTAGCACTTAAAGAGAGATCCTGCAGTAAGAAAGAGCTAGGCATGACTTGGTATACGTGTGCTCACTTAGCAGGTGACAGTCCTGATCCGGGGACATATGAAGGCTGCAGCTCTCATACGTCTTACTGGGGGGTGAGTGCTCTTGACAGAGATCCAGGTTCCCCCCTCTGGACCTAATCCTGCAGGTACCTGGAGACCTGAGCTCAGTGTACTGGAAACTGGGGAGGGAGGGCATCTGCTATAGGGCTAGTGTTCCTCAGAGCTGCCCTGGTGCCTCACATCTGTCTTGCTAGGTTGGCTCTTAGGGTTATTATTTATTATTTATTATTGTTCATTAAGTGCTGACAGAGTTGGGGCTTTTGTTTGTTTTGTTTGGGTCTCCCATTTAGCGGCCTTCGCTGAGGCAGACTTCAGTGCCAAGACCTCAGGCGCTTTTACAATTACAGCCCGTGATCCTATTGTATTGTTTATGTAATGACTCTCAATCCCAAGGGATTCTGCAGCCTTTCTTAGACCCAAGCACCCAGCACCTGGCAGGGAGAGTGCAGGGCAAGTGCTGGCCCCTGGTGCCAAGGAAAATCTCTGGGCTTTACATGCTAGGGGATCATTAATACGTAGGCAGATGAGGCTGGACCTTGCTGCAAGGATCCACATGCAGGGAAGTTGATTAAGCTGCTTCAGGAGGAGGAGCGGATGATTCATCCCTGCCACGGCCTGTGTAGTTGCGGGGTATATTGGTGGCTCAGACCTGGTGCTCTGGCTGTTGGGTGGCTGCAGCCCGCCAGTCTGTCGCTGATACAGTGAGCTGAGTGACTGGTTTGTGGGCCAGTTTATGTGACCAGTCCCCTGGGTGTCCCAGAGCATCCGGAACCATCTCAGCACTGGAACTGAAACTTTCAGTTTGTTAAGTAGATGTGTGGAGGGCACCTCGCCAGCTCTGTAACCTGCTGGACATGGGTAGGACATGGTCTAGTCCATGACCGGCTGTGTGTGGCTATGCTGAGGTGGGTGATGAGCTCATCACCATGATTCCCTGGTTTAATTCCAGCTTTGCCACTGATTCACTTTGTATCTGTAGCCATGCGAATGCATAGCTTTGTGCCAGTGCTTCCTCATCAGTATAATGGGTATAATTAGGCTTCCCTGATTGAAGATAGCACTGAACGCTTAGCGTGCTGGCAGATTTTTTTCTTTTGTTTCAAAGTCCTTTCCAAAAAAAGGGGGTAAGACCTGATTTTAGAGTGCTGGTTCCCATATCGTATTTCAAATATGGGGATTAAAATCTCTGGCACTATCAAACCCTTTCCTTGTGGGACAGGTCTGCTGTGAAGTGTTGGTTTTCCATAAACCTACCAGAAGCATAGTTAGGTGAAGACTTAAGTCCTTGTGAGCGCTCAGTCTCCTCTGTATTCGGCAAAATACAGGAGTTGCAGGATGTGGCACTGCTGATTTTCTGTGTTAATTACAAACATAACAGAATTTAATATCAAGAATAGTCTAAATAATTTCATGGCCTGTTAACCAAAAGAGAGCTTGAGTTCTGGGATGTGGACCAGGCTACCACTGATAATGGTATCTAGTCAGGGGTGTCTGGAAGAAGGGCCATGCTGGACAGGATGCTGGATAGGATGGGTAGGAGCTGGCTGCTCCTGTTTCCTTCTGTAGATTGCAAGACCAAATGATTAAGAGTGCATTAGATAATTTTCTAACATAACATTCCCTACAGGCAGTTACTGGCATTGCTGTAGAGGCATCCTGAACGACGGTGTTGGAAAAGGAAGTGCACAGGACAGTCATTCTGCATTGTGAAAATGTTTGAGACCCCCATGCAAAGCTGTGCTCTGTTCTGACTCCAAGTCTCCTCAGACATGGCCGAGGAAAATGCATGTGAGTGCTAACCTGGGGGCACCTTCTGTTCTATTTGTACCTGCTTGTACCTGTTCAGCACACCTCCCCTCTCAAGCACTGCCGCTCTCACTGCAGATGGGTCTGGAGATCCAGGAGCTAGAAAACTCCTGTGGTTGGGTGATGGGATGAAATGTTCAGATTTGGGTGGTGTGTCTTTTTTCTCTCAGTTTGGCGTGAGTGGCAGTGGGAGGGCATAAGCTCAGTCCTCTGGTCACCGACGTAGTGTCAGCTGGGAAAATAATTCTTCTGAGCTTAGCAGAGTGATGTTAGCATAAGAGCAGTCAGGGAGGGATCAAGCCTAGCAGGTCTGGAAGAGGAGAGCCTCAGCGCTGGTCTGAGAGTGTCAGAGATATGTGACACATTGATTTTGCTTGCTTGTGCTCAGGACTGGAGATGAGCCACTCATCCTCGGTCTGTGGGGCAGGAGAGTCCTTCAGAAAGCAGACTGGCAGCTCAGCTCCCGTCAGTTCAGAGAAGCCACGGGAATGTGCAAAGGGATCCCCAGGAGTGAGACATGGCAGAGACACCTGTATCTGCCTTTCCTGGGGAGACACTTCAGGCTGTGGAGCTGCTGAATCTCACACAGCATCTTGCTCCAGCACTGAATCCTGGCTGCTGTTCTGTGCATCCAGCTGGCTTGGGGCAGTGAAGGGAAGAAAAAGGCAGAGCCAGCGACTCAGCTGATCGGGGGTTTCAGGCAGAGGTTGCCCTGCCTGACTTGTGATGGATTCGGGGGCTTTCTGTAAAAACTGTCTCCAAGGGCAAGTCTGAACAAGCCGGTTACTCTTAATTTCCTGTGGAGGCAGAAAAGCCACCGAGAAAACAAAACTGCTGCAATAGAAGGTTTGGGGATAAAAGGGCATAGTGTTGCTGGTCAAACAAGACTGTGTTTGATGATATATCTGTCATCCCAAATGCCTCCCTGGCAGCGGGACCCAAGGACCTCATGAGGATTCAGGACAGGCTTTTGGGAAGACATTCCCAGCAGTGAAGTGGGATGCTGAGTGGGGCATAAGGCAGTGGGGGAGGCATGGAAAGCTGTATGTCACACTTGCAGCTCATCTGCTGGGGCCCAGTTAAAACACAGGTGTAAGGGAAAAGGGTGTCAGTATGTCTCCCACTCAGCCTCTCCCTTCCCCCTTCTTTCGATCTCATGCCATCCTGGGGCACCATGCGAGTTTATCAATTTACACCAGAATGCAGTAAAACCACTGAGGTTGCCAAGGTCTTGGTTTCATTAATTCTGAACCCTGATATGCCAGCCCCTTGCTCTGGCTCTCGTTTGCAGGGCTGTTGCTGCTAGTGCCGGCTCGCCTCACAGCTTATTAAACCAGCACCTTTGAAACCTACACTGAATGCATAGAATCGCTTAGGTTGGAGAAGACATTTAAGATCATAGAGTCCAACCGTAAGCCCAGCACTGCTGAGTCCACCACTAGACCATATCACACTTCAGATTCATAACATCAGATTCTGCCATGTCCCTCACTCCCCTAGAAAACAGCTTATTAAAAATCACCATTGGTAATTGCCTGGGAAGTCATATTTTTAGTGCTTTCCTTCCGTTCTTGGGAGTTGAGCTTTCTCCTTTCCCAGACCATGGAGTAAATCATGACCATCCTTGCTATTTACTTCAGACTACAGAGGACTTGAAAATGTTCCTGTAGGGCCAGTCTGCGCTCAGGAAAGCCAGTGGATCCATCACAGTTGTCTTTGGGAGGGAGAAGTTCTGCATGATGCTGAGGGTTAACAACTCAAAGGCAGTGATTGCCCATCCTGGGCACGAGCTGCTAGCAGCTGCAGTGTCAGCAGGGACCCTCAACCCACCACTGCTCTGCGGTTTCAGTACCCACAAATCCCCCTGGTCCATGGTGGCTGGAGATGACTTCTTCTCCCAGCCCTGGTGGAAGAGAGAGCAAAGGCTGAGAAATGGGTTGCTCAGCAAGTGTGCCTGTGCGTCCCCACAGGGACCCGACGGTGTTTGTGGTGGGAGGGCAGTGCAGGAGCAGCAAAGTAGTCCCAATCCCTTGTCAATATTTGTGTCTTTTTGCATGTTGGTGGATATTTGTCAGTAAGTGATAGTGCTGAGCTGGATACCACTGAGCTGCTGGAGGCAGAATGAGAACTGTTGACTTTGAGGAGCTTGAAACGTGTCTTTGGTGCTGGAGGGTCTCCTCATGCGTCCTTGCAGCCGTGGGGCTGCTCCCCAGCCCCGGTGAGAGCCACACTGCTCCCCAGCTGGGCTGGCCAGCCCAGAGGCTGTGTGGGAGAGGGCTCAAGGCAGCGCTCCTGGAGTTCACGCTGCACAGGAGATACACCCTTACGGAGCTGTCTTTTTATTTGCAAACTGAGCAGTTGTACTGGAAGAGATTTAGCAAACATGGGACTGCACAATGCTATGTGTACTGAGTCACACATCAGGGCTAGAGCCAACTAGCACTGTGAGCTACTGAGGCAAACATTTGAGAATTGTTACAATAGGCACCAAAAATATCTTGAAGTGAGATCTTTCTGCATCGCTGCATGTTGGGTAACAGGGAGGGCTGACAACCTAAGCTTAAACTCTACCCACATGCTCTAGAGCTCATCCTGGGCAAGGCAGGCAACTGGGGTGGGAACAAAACAGAGAAAAAGCAGTTTTGCTCCTAAAAAGGGAGCCCTGATTAGCCAGTTTCACATAGACTGGAAAGGTTCTGCTCTGGTGGGGGGACAGGGTTGTGGTCCTGCACAGCGAGTTAGGCTTTAGTGTTTGGCCCCGTGCTCCTGGCTGACTGCGTTTCAGGGCAGGATGACCCCAGAGTTACTAACATACTAACATGTTGGATCTGCAGCTCAGAGCTCCCCACACCTGCACAGGGCCAGGGCAGGACCAGTGCCTACAAGATGTTTTCTTCTGTCTGGTTTTGACGCTCCCAAGCAAGGGGGCTGCTCTTGAGGTCTCTTGTAGAAGCTGTCCCTGTTGCAAGGTTTTCTCAGGGGGTTGCTCTGTGGTCGCCGTTTCCTCCCTGTCACTCCCTTGTAAAGGAGCTACTTCCCCAAAGCCCAGGTCTGGTTTCAGAGATGCAATCCCCCAAACTCAGATCTTGGGGGCTTGTCCAAGCCATCTCAGCAGAACTGGAGAACAGGCAGTGGAGGCTTTCAGTGCTGCTGGTACATACTCGCGCAGACTGAGCGCAGGGCTGGTAGTGAGCGCTGGATCTGACTCAGCCTCCTGCCAAGTGACCTTTCAGCATCCTTCCTCCAGTCTTCCCATACCCTTCCCTCGTGTCCTGCAGCCTGCTGCTCTCTGCAACCCTCGTGTGGGCTGGGATCGCACCTCGGCCTCGCCGCGGCCCCTTCCTGGCTTCGAGCGCTTGCTCTCTCCCACTGGTTTTGCAGCCGTTTTTTCTGCCAGCGCAGGGCACTGAAAAGTGCTGGCACTGCCAAAAACCCTGTGTGCACTACGACTCCCCAAACATCCCTTTATTTTTATTGTTCTGTTAATTACTGTTTAAACTTTAATAAGTCACTTCGTCAGGAGGGGGGACCTGCAGTGAGGTTTCTGTGCAAACACTGGGCCCGGCAGTGACTCTAGTGTAACATAACCCTTTATACAATGTGGGAATGTTTAGACTGTAACAGAAACTTGTTATTTTAATGACAGTTAAAGGGGGAAAAAAAAGAACAGAGCGAATGAAAAAGGGAAGCAAGTTTGTTGGGGAAATGGCTCATCTCAATCTCTCTGTCTGGCCTCTTTTCTCTTGGCTTTAATGATAGCTGGATAAGGAGGCTTTATGGCTTCTGTTGAAGCAAGTCTTGTTCCCAGAGATGCCCTATACAAGGCAATATGTCGTCCCCTCTGTTCTGCGGGGTAAGGCTAACAGCAAAGAGATGCTGATGGAAGCAGCATGGCTTGATTTTGCTCAGAGGCAGCAGCAGATGCCTAAAGCCAATTTGAGCTCAGTCTAATTATTCTGACCCACACAAGAGACTTTCCCCTTCTATTCAGAGCTTCTTCCACTGTTAAGTTTTTAAGTAGCTATGCTGAAACAGATGCTGGCATGCCATAGGTAAGAGGGTCCAACATCCCATGGAAAAATGGACCTTGAAGCTAGAAAATGTTGCCTGATTTTGACTGGTCACCACTCAGGAGGAACCATCATGGATGCTGAGTGAGGGAAAGGGGGAGAGAGAACCTGGCTCATACTCTCAGCAGTGGGAGGGCAGAGGGTTTGCAGACATCCTCGATTTTAGATTGTGACTGTTGACATCTGTATTGCTCTGAGGTAGCGGAGGATGCCCGTGCAGCGGCTGATGTCCCTGCATCACAGCACTGAAGTCACCTCCAGGTTTGGCTTGCCTTGTCTATATTTAGCACTCACTATAGACAAGACCATATAGAGTGATATATATGATCTGAAAACCTTCAACTCCTGCTGACCTCTCTGCTGCTACAGCGAAATCCCCAAAATCTGTACAGTTTGAATGTGGAGTGACGCAAGGCCGGGAGAAGGGAGCGCTCTCACCTTAGCCCTGCGCAGGTTTCGTGTTTCCCTGTCCCCAGGCTGGTCCCTGGGGTGCTGGTCCCCAGGCAGCCCAGCTTTCACTGCTGGCATGGGTGGTGGGCCCGAGGGACTGAGGGAGGAGAGGTGTGAGGAGAGTCTGGGGGTACGGGCTGGAGCAGAGGCTTGGCAGGAGATGTTGAGGAGGAGGAAGCTGGGATGGTGTTGGGAACTTGGGGGAAGAAAAGGGGAGAGTAAGAGCACACTAGGGCAGCTGGGAGGGGAAGGGGGACACAAAGGGCAAAACTTTGGAGGGGAGGTTAGGAGGATGTGTGGTGTAAGGAGCACTGCTGGAAGAGGAGCCTTTCATAGCATCGAGAACCTTCCTCGGGCACCAGCGCACTGCCAGGACTCCTGTTCCTCTGTGCAGAGACCCTCTGTCCTCTCTGCAGAGTTTCTGATCAAAACAGGAGCCTGGGGGACTTGCACCCCCCTAAAGCTTTTTGGTGAGGGCGAATGTAGGGTGGAGCGGGAGAGGATGAAATCATGGGCCTCCGGGGGACTGTTTTCCCAAGTGGGTGAGCGTGCAGGGAGCAGGCCAAAACGGTTCACGCTTTCCTCGCCCGCTGCTGGGGTTGTGATTGTTATTGATTGGGTTTGCTGTTCTCGGCACTTTGTGTTTTTCCAGCTGAGCACTGGCTGCCCCTTGAATATTTTTTTTTCTTACCTCTGCTTTAGTTCAAACACCCACAGAGGTTGCAGATGGGGCAGGTGTGTGCCCAGCCCTGTGTGGCGGGGGTGAGCCCGCACCGGGGCTGCGCGCAGTCGGGAGCATGCGACGTCTGTGTAAGGTACCACTAACATGCAAGCCTGCTGTCAGTAAGATTAAATTCACAGGTCTGTGTTATCTCTGGAAGTGTGTCATACAAAAAGGTAAAGGAACGTGCTCTTGTAGAAAAACCAGCGTCAGGGCTTCATGTTGAAGCACATAATAGGAACATGCACAGGGACTTCCCACGCTTGGGCATGTATAATGTATATCTGGCTCAGGGTGCATAAGCTTCAACCTCAAAGACAGAGGGCTAAGGGAACTGCTAGCTGGAGAAATAGTTTTATTTCATTTCCAAGATGTGGTCATGACTTTCAGACCCTGCCGAGCCCCTCGTGTTGACCTGCTCTCACACCAACCGTGTGGTCACGTCCCTCCTGTGCAGAGCTGTGCCTACTCATGGGGCCAGTGGCAGGAGCCGTCCCTTTAGGAATGGCATTTTTCAGGTTCCTCTATGAGGTTGAACATGTCCCAGCTGCAAAAATAACTAGCCTATATACCCTGTGGAAACAGGAGCAGCAGGGACACATCTGTCTGGTCTGGGCAGAGCCAGCTTGTAACTAATGCCCCAAAGGGGCATCGAGCGGCTGCAAGCCCTTGTCAGTGTGGAAGCCCCACATGGCGACCTCTGGGGGGGACTAGCCCATCGGAGGGGCAAAGCTCCATGGAGGGCAGAGCAACAGATACCTCTGGGCCTCTTGTAGGACCGGTGGGTTCCAGCAAGACATTAATATTGACTGGCTGCTCTAGACCAGCTGCAGGGCATGCAGGCTGCTGGCGGGGCAAGGCGAGGGGCCGAGGCTGGCACTGCTGGGCGCCGGCGTCCCCAAGAGCAGCCCCAGGCTCTGCCCCCCCGGCCCCTGCTCCTGCCTCCCCCGTGGCCGGTGGGGTCACTTTGGTTGGAGAGCGCAAGCTGAGCTCAAGGATAGAGCCCCCTGGACGGAGCCAAGGAGCCACTGTATAAAAAACGCTGAGGTTTTCCTTTTCTGTACAGCGCGTTTCCCTAAATTGCCTTTGACTGTGTGCATCGCTAATGAAAGTTTATGCCCTTGTTAGAAGGACAGGCAGGTCCGTTCCAGTTAGGGCTGGGTCTATCCTTCTGCCAACTGCCCTCCCCAGCACACACACACGCTCGCTCGCTTGCTCGCTCTCCCTGGTGAATAAGTGGAGGCTGTTATAAAAAAAAAAAAAAAAAAAAAAAAGAGGAGGGGAAAAAAATTTCCATATTTGTGTAAGTTGCTTTAAAAGCATTTTATCATGTCATAAAAAAAAGGAAAGTACTCTCGGAAATTGATCCTGCACACGAGCCCATTGGACAGAAGGACGTCGGGATGTTAATGGCTATTTTGCTCCAGGGTGGCTTATTAAAAAATTTATACATAAATGCTTAAAATTGCATAAATTATTTAAAAAAAAAACATAGTAAGCAATTTGCAGTCCCGATCCACTTTTCCTCTTTTTCTTTCCCTTGTCATCCTTTTCTTCCCTTCTTTCCTACAAAAAAATTCCTTCCCCCTGTTCTCACCCTTGTCCCCTCCCTGTCTGAAAATGTGATGCATCCAAAATTACACACGTATGTGTGTAAAATAAATATGATTTTAAATGTGACCCGCCACTGGCCAGCGGAGCTGGCTGCGAAGGGGAAATAAAAAAAAAAAAAAGAGGGGAGAAAAGAAAAGAAAAGAAAGAAAGAAGTTTGGATATGATGAGTGTTTCTCGCAGGCGTGGAATGTCACCCACATATCCTGGAGATTGTACTGGGGAGGTTTATGATGGTTTCCCATTGATTTGTTTCCCCGACGCAGCTGCCGACCTCTATTGAGGGACAAACATAATCAGCACTGACGCAAATTAGATGGTTATTCGTTTTGAAAATTGACAGAAAAACAATAAAAAAGATGAAATGCTCCCAAATCAATAGATATAATGAAATTCAAATAATCCGAGAGATGAGGTCTCCATGGCAACTGATAATGTGGAAAAGAAAACAATTTAATAAAGGACAGACACACTTTGAAAACAGATTGGGCAAAGGGAAGGCGGGGGGGCGAGGGAGCAAGGGGGGCCGTGGGTTGGGTGGTGGTGGGAGGGGGCAGCGGGAGGAGGTGGTGGTGGGGAGCCGGAGCCGGCTGCCTCTCCGGTTGGTTAGCGGTGCTGTAGTGAAGGATCACTGTCCATCCCAAGGACGCTTGCCATAATTAAGAGAGGCTTTCGGTCCAGAAAGTGCAGATTCAGGTTTTAATACACAAAATTATTTCAGGAGCACTGAATCGGAAAGTCGTTTGTTATGACCTTCCTGAGAGGCCTGGAGCAGGGCATGTTGGAGGCGCGGCGGCTGAGCCAGCTGAGTTATGGCATATTTGTGTTTTTATAGTGCGGAGGGGAGGGGGGAAGGGGGGAAGAAGGTTAAACAGTATTTACAGCTCAGTTGTTTTCAGAAAGGAAAGAGAAATAGAGTTCATGAAAAGATGCGAGTGGAAGCGAGAGAGAGAGAGAGGGAGAGGGAGAGATCCCCTGCCCGGCACACACACTCCGCTGGGACGCCAGCTCCAATGAGACACTCACCGATGCTCTTTTTGCCTTAAGGTGTGAGGTGCAGACGGGCTGGGGGTAAAGAGGGGCTCTGTGGTGGGATGGGGAGTGTGGCTGTCCCTGCTGCCAAGTCTGTCTGCAGGGTCCGGCTGGGAGCCCACTGTCTTCTCACTCCAAGCTGCAGAATAAACTAGGCATGTGGGCTTGTGCTGAAAGTGTGCATGAGAGTGTGTGTGTGTGTGTGCGTGCAGGGTGCTCTGCGCTCACACGGGTGGCTGCCTGTGTGCGTCTGCATGTGTGGCTGCTAGTGGGCTGTATGTATGTGGGTGCTCTCTGCGTGTGCAGGGCTGAGCAGAGCTCGGTGCATGCGGGTGTGCGTCTCTGGGGAGGTGCATATGCTGTATATCTGTCTGTATTGCAGAGTGCGGGTGTAACACTTGTACGGTCACAGGTACATCGACGTTTGCGTGCATTAGCATGTGTTCTGTGTGCATACTGTTTCATGAGCACATGCACGGGCATGCAGTTGCGTGTGTTTGTGTGCTGGGTCATGCGTGCCCCTGCATGTGATAGTGCACCTGCATGGCCACGTTTCTATACACGTGTGTGTTCCCACTGATGGGTGTTTGTAATTAGTGATAGCACTAGCGCATGGATGGGCTCACAAGGACAGGAGAGATAAGAAGATGAGCTCTAATGACCAGAAGAAAGAGCAGCAAAAGGCAAGATGGAGAATTAGTGTTGGTGTGAGCACTGGGTAGCGTGGGGTGAGTGCCCGCACAGCCCGACCAGTGGGGTTCCTCTCCCAGCTCTGACAGGACTGCTGAGTTAACAGGCTCGGGGATGACCCGCTGCTTTCATGCCAGAGCTCAGCTCTCCTCTGGCCAGACTGAGCCTTTGCCACACAAACAGGACGGACAAGCATTTCTCCTAACCACATTGCACAGTAAGGGCAGGTGACAGGCATCTCTGGGGATTAGAGAGCCCCGAACTCCCGGTGCTGCATCTGATGGGTGCCTGCTTTGTGAGTTCACAAAAGACTCCCGGCCCCACTTGGGGATTACAGAAACCTCTAAGGAACCTGAGTGCCCCCTTTGCATACCGAGCCCAGAGCACTTTCGCCTGTGCACATACAGCTCAGGCAGCGGGGCTGTGAGGAGGACATTAACACAAGCTGGACAGCTAAGATGCTCTGGTTTGCTCTCTGTCATACAGCTCTTGCTGAGGTCTCACTTACATTTGCGGGCTAACACACTGATTTACTTTGCAGGACCTTGAAAGACCACAATAATGAACTTTTTCTGGCACTGTGTTTCTTAGTGATGCATCAAGCATTCAGGCTCCCAACTCCCATTTAGCTCCTGACTTCCCACTGCAATTAATTAGGGGTCTGCATTCTTTGTTGGGTCTGAGCTTAATAGTGCTGAAAGGGATTGCAAATTGCTCTTAAACTGCCTACCAACTACCAACAGGGTTTGGAGGGACCCTTTGTAGGAGGTGGCTCACTTAACCCCTGCCCTTGATTAGGGATGACTCTTGAGGCCAGCCTGAAGCCGGAGCTGCTCTCCACTGACTCGGGTCACATTGTGTTTGGATTCTCTGTGAAGTAACTCATTAAAGACAGTCACCAAGAGGGACTGATGAAACTTTGAGCAATTCCCTTCCTCATCTGCGTCCTTTAAGAGACCAGGTGTCTCTCCCAGGTCCTTTTTATTCCCCCAGCATCAGGTACTCACAGCTAAGTCTGGTTCCCTCTCTGCCACCTTGATGTCTCACCGCACCCCCTGCCCCATCAGCGGGGTCTGGGCAGCGTTTTGGAGAGGCTCACACCTTGGCCTCTGCCTCATTCCTGGGGAGCTGGCTCCCGCACGGGCTGGCGGGCCCTGCTCCAGAGGCTTTCCCAGACCTTTTTGCTCTCCACCAGCCCTTCCCTCCCTCTCTCTGCATCCACCATGTCCTCCTGGCACAGCACCCAGTGCATCTACAGAGAGGTGAAGTTTGGCACCGTGTTTGCATTTAGTTGCCCTGACAACGTGTCTGGCTTCATAGGGAGTTTTCCAAGGGCCACAGCTAGCCTGCAGGGACCTGATGGTGATAAGCTATTACTCTTCACCCTCCCTTTTGCGTCTTTCCTCTTGGTTTTCTTCACAACCTGTGGGGAGATTGATGGCAGGATTATGATGTAGATGTTAGCAGTTCTGGTTGATTTATAGAGTTACTTAGGCTGAGTGAGGCCACTTAGGCTCATCTGGATAGTAAACCTTTTAACTGGACTGAAAAATTAATAATAAATAAATAAATAAGGCAAGAAGGAGAAACTGGATCAGAAAAACTGATCCTCTTGGCTTTATGTTATCTGAAAGAAAGACTCTGAAGACAGAAGGCTCTGAGGGAGCAGCCCCTCTCAGCCTGGGGAGCAGCGAGACCCTGCTCTGAGAGCTCTGAGAGCAGGTTTTTGTGGGACCAAGAAGAGGAAACTGTTGAAATGTCTTATCAAAGATCCTGCATTGGCAGATGAACTAGAAAGTTGGCTGCATGACTCAAGGGACTTCTGAGCTTCAGACTACCCTGAATCAGTGCTTTTCCTCTGCTGTTGAACTGCAGTAGCACCTAACATTGCAAGCGAGATACTGGGCCTGCTAAGCTAGGCAAGAAATCTTTGCCCAGATGGCTGACCATCTGAAGAGACCCAGCAGGTAAAGGACAGAAGGGCAGCCTGCCTGATGCTGTTTGCCCAAAGAGAAGGAGCAGGTCAGTAACAGAGCAGGGAGCAGAACCAGAGTTTTGACTCCTGTTACTCCCTTTTCCCCCTCTTCTTTCTACTCTGCTCCTTTCGTTAATTCTGGAAGTTCCCTGTGTTACTTGTGTGCAGAAAAAGGGGCTTGTTTCTTGTCTTTTGAAGGTTCAGGGTACATGAGTGCAGAGCGTGGCAAAGGGAAGGGCAGAGGAATGGAGCTTTGTCTCAGCATTCAGGGGTGAGCAGCAGAGCCGTAGTGGCTCTCAGAGTAAGGAGGCTGGGGGTAGACAAGATCAAAGCACGTTTAGGATCATTTTTGAGATCTGCTCAGGAAAAGGTTCAGACGTGCGTTACTAAAGAGCTGTGAAGAAGGATTAGTCCTGTCCTTGCTCGCAGTTGAACCACTTTCCCCACCAGCTGTGCCAAATGCTTGTGAAGAGCTGGTCGAGCGGCAGCAGAGCAGGTCAGCAGCAGGTGAGAAGGCAGTGTCACAGAGGAGAGTGGTGCGGTGCAAGGGAGTGGGGCCAGTGCGGAGGCTGTCACGGTTCAGCCATGCAGGGGACAAGGGCCCGAAGTGGGGCTGAGCTGGGGTCGGGTTGAAGACGGGTTCCACGCAGGCTGGGGTGGTGCAGGTGAGCAGGTCTCTGCAGTGGGAGAGGGTCAATGCAGCAGCCGAGGCGGCAGCGCAGTGCTGAGTATTAGCAGGTGTCCGTCCTGCTCTGCTGCCTGCCAGCCGGGCTCGGCTCTCCAGCGGGGACTCTGCGGACTCTGGAGGACTTTGAGTTGCAGCCCATTGCACCATTGCAGCAGAAGAGGCTGTGCCTGGGCTGTGCTAGGGCCAGCTCACTCCTAGTGTGAGGTCTGTGCTGCCTTTCTCTCCCTGGCCAGTGATATATGGCATAAATTAGGCCTCTGAAGGGGGATACTGCATCCTTAAGAAGAAATATGTCCTCATTTTTCTTAAACACCGTTTGCACTGAGTGAAATGTTTAGAAGGGACGCTGAGGGATAACTTTATTTCTTACTAGGGAGTTCAGAGCCGTTCAGTTAAACCCATAAAACACTGGGAGTAGGGAAGCTGACAGCCTGCCCGTGCATTAGAAAAGCCATTACTCATCTAGGGGAAATTCACCCCATGCCGGAGCCTCACGTTACCAGTGGGGTGGTCCAGGGGAGGACACAGGATCATCTCCCATGGCCATCTAAGGGGTCAGTAGGATGCTCAGGGGTTGAAAAGACTCAGTAACAATCCAGCACAGTGACAGAGTGCTGATACAGAGATCTCAAAGCACAGAGTAAACATGGCTGCGTTCATGCCGCTGGGTGGGCAGTCATCTTCATCCCTTCTTCTCCTCCTCCTCCTCTGCAGGGGGAAACTAAGGCACAGAAAGCTGAGGAGACTGATGGTTACACCGTGATTGGAAACCAGGCTGGAAGCCAGCATTCCTGGCTTTTAACCCCCAGCTTAAATCACTAGAACCAAATTCCCTTCCAGAGCAAGGAGTCTTAAGTCAGGAGCCCTGACCCCCTGCTCCGTTTCTGCCGCAAGGCCGTGTTCCCAGGGAGGCGTCGGGAGCCCTGGCTCCACCTTCATTGCTCCGACGTTCAGCCCTTTCTTCCCAATGGGATTTAGAAAATCCGCTGGAAGACAAAGGCAAGGACTTGCAGGTGGCAGTAACGGGAATTCCTGTCTCGGATGATGGTTGTTGGTGCGGTGGGCTGCGTTACAGGTGTGGCTGGGTGGGCTGCTGCTCTTGCACAGGCACCTGGCTGGTGCAGGCTGCCATCGCTCCCCCACAGCTGGCTGTCTGAGGGGACAGGGCTGCAGGCACCCAGCATCGTGGTAGGCAAGGCATCAGCCACCAAGAGGGTGGTGACTTTCTATTTGATATTTATTTTGGAGGCTTGACACCAAAAGATTTAATATTTGTTGGAAATGAGAAACAGTTCTCAAATGAATTTGGAGAGCCTGGGAATTAATGTCAGCCACCCTCCCCTCCCTAAACACCCCTCCTCCCCGTCAGCTCAGGCCCCCCCTTTCAATTTCTGAAGCCTGCTGATTTGAATATTTATAAATATCAGTAAATTATTTATTGTAGCAATCTGCTGTGCCATTTCACCAATCGCCGTTAACACTTTAGGGCTCGCTCTTCAGGAGGACGCGACTGGAGAAAACGGGCACCTGGGGGCTGGGAGCGTGCTCTGGGGAGGGGACTTTGGTGCCAGGGCACAGCCTGCGTGGCTGTGATGCCAAGAGGGGCTGGCTCTGTATGTGACACAAGAAGAGCTGGGGGTGTTCGCAGGAGAGGATGGGGAGCCTCTGTGCCCAGTACTAGGGGAGACTGCAGGGGAACACAGGGAGAAGACGTGGCTGGAAAGGGAGGCTTGTGTTAGCGGGGGAGGGCAGCAACGAGGACAGCCTGATGGGGTGGGCTGTTCACTGCAGCACCCTTGCAGGCTTTGCCCTGTGGTGTGCAGGGACCTCGCTCTGGCTTAGTGCTCAGCACTAGCCCTCTCAGCTTAGTTTCTGTTCCCTTGAGGAGGAAAATTTCTCTCGGTTTCTCCTGTCCTGTTCCCTCTCTCCATAATTACACTTCTGCACTGAAAATACACACCATTGAGAGATACTGTGGCTGTTTCCCATTTGGGAAAGAGGGGGCTCCCCATGTTCACGAGCTGTTCTCTGGCGAAACCCTGGCAGTGGCACCAGAGCAGCCAAGTGGCAGGGTGGGAAGCAGGAGCAGCCTGGCTGGCCAGCAGCCCCAGTGCAGGGCACCAGCATCTCCAGAGCTGATGCAGCTTCCCCCCTCTTTCAGGATGACTGCTGTTAGTCGCAGCCCGGTGCGTACACCGCCCCTCACTATCACCAGAAAATTACAGTTTAACTCTGTAGCTGAGAAGGTTGAGCAAAGGGAAGCAGGACAGGCTTGCTGAAGGGAACCGGTGCTGGTCTGTGCCCATTTGGGCCAGGGTTGAACCAGGCTCTGGGAGCTGGAAATAGGGAGAAAAGTGGCCTCTTGTGCAGCTGGAGATGCCAGTGTGGCAGGCAGGAGAAGGTCAAGCAGTGCTGAACGCAGGCAGCCTGCACTCTGACAAGCGCTGGCCACGGGGACCAGAGCAGAGTCCCCAGCTTTTCCTCCACGGTTTATAGATGGGATGTGTGGGGAGCGCCCTCACGGCTATTGCAAAGCAGGGAGTACAGCTGGCAGTGCTTCAGTAAGGATGCCCTGGCTGCTCGCTTCGTTTCTCCTCCCCCGTCTTTGATTCTCCTTCTCCCTGCCCAGTGCTGAGCTGGAGCCTGTCAGGTCCGACGACGTTCTCACTGAGGGCTTTCCCTGGCTTCACACAGACACGCACAGGCGGGATCCATGCTTGCAGGGCAGAGGAGGTTGTTAAAGAGCCTTTGTGAACTCCCCAAGGTCAGCCAGAAGAGACAGCATCCACTAATCCAAGGTCATTTCCTGGGCTAAAAGCTATAAAATGTTTTATTGATAAACTGAAGAGGGGAAAATATACACACTACATCCACTCGCACACACTGTGGCCATGCCTGGGCTGTTGCTGCCTTTGCCTTGGCCCTGCCTGGGATAACGCACAAGTCTTCGTGCTGGAGGGGCAATGTTTTCTGGAAGGGGCTGAGCGTTTGGCTGCCTTCTCTGCCTCTTCCCAGCGTGTGGCTGGGCATCGCCAGGGCATTACTCCAGGGAAGCATGTTCCCAGTGCCCCAGTGGCCTTCTGCTGTGAAGGTTTGGCTCCATCTTAGGGACCGCAGCTCAAGTGTGAAGAGGCTCTGGTGTGCAGCACCCTCACACCCCTAGCCCAGCAAGCTGTGCTGCCCACCCTGTTGGGGCTCCTGGGCAGACTGGAGTCTCTCCAGTCAAGCTTGCACCACAGTGGTTAAAAAAGAAAACGACTGTGCAGCATGTTGGCCCTCCCCCCCCCCCCCCCCCGCCCCAAATAATGCTGTTAATAATTAATCGAATGAGAGCTTGCAGCTCCTGGAAAGCTGGCACTGGGACCTCCCTCTTGAACGGAGCTGCTCAGCTGGGCTTAAAACTCTTCAATAGGAATATGAAAGCTCCATCTGTTCAACGTACCAGGCTCTCTGAAGTGACAGTGCGCTGTCCCTCCCCAGCCAGCACCCCTCTCCCCGCAGCACGGGCCCTCCTGCCCCTTGTCTCCTATCCCTCCTCAGCCCCTGCCCCCTCCGGCAAGGGTCCCCTCTGCACCCCTGGCTCTTCCCATACCAGTAAGCTCCTGCCGCACAGCCAGGGCCCCTTCTCCTCCATCTATGCCAGCTGGTTCGTCCAGCTTCCACACACCCCTTTTTCACAGCCGGGACCCTTTCTCCCCACTACCAGCATGTGCTTCTGCATGGACCCCAAGCCAAAGCCAGACTTCGGCTCTTTTCCTTCCCCTACAAAGCCAGGATTTCTCTTTGCCCCTCGGCTGGGATGCCCTATTTCTGTCTGTGCCACAAAGCCCTTTGTTCCCACACATGACGTGCCCCCCCCTCCCGCAGCCCCTCTTCTCCCTTGGGCGGGGGCAGAGCCCACCTTGGCAGCACCCCACCGCGGAGTTCATGGGTGAGAACGTGCAGCTTCGGGACGGTGTGGAGGGAGAGCGGCTGGGGCTGCACGTGGGGCACTGGCAGCACAGAGGGACCGGGGAAGGAGGGGCAGTGGGGGCAGCACCCTGGGCTTGTAAGCAGCAAGTGAAGTGGTGACAAGGCAGCAAAATGGCAAGGCGCGTTTTGTCCTCCTCCTTGCCAGGCCTGGGTCCAGCAAGCCTTGTCTTCACAGGGAGGTTTGCTCTCACAATGCCACGGCGCTGGGTGCATAGCGGAGGGAGCCGTGTCTCCTCACAGGGTGTTGGGAGGGGGCAAGCGGAGTAAACTCCCAGTGGCATTGTTTTCAGAGGAAGTGCTCAGTGTAAATAGAGCATGTGGGAGAGTTTGTCCTGGGCAGAGATGAAAAGTCCGAGTGACAGGCTCAGGTTATAAACAGCTTCCTCAGATTGATGTGAAATCAAAACATTTCTATTTAGATGAAGAAAATGAAGGGGGATGTTTACTTAGCCTGGAATCTTTAAACAGTGCGATGGAGACACAGGGTGATTTGGGGTGGGGAGCTTGGCCTGGGGGAAAGGAGCCTCTGCCTGGCTTCGGGGATCCCCCGGCCTGGCATCCCGGCCTTGGGCAGATGCAAGGGTCCCTCATTCAGCCACTCAGTTCCTCTCCCTCTGCCCCAGTGAATGAAGCACAGATGCTCTGGTCCCCTCTGGCCTGATGGCCATCTTCAGTGTTTCTTTGTAAGAAGGGTTGCCCTTCTGCTTTAGAAATTGACAGGCTAAAAGAGGGGAACAGAAAGGCTGATAGAGGTAACGCCCCTCCCGTTCCATAGAAAGGGAAATAAGGCAATGGAAAGATAAAATTATGTGTCCGGGCTTGCGGAGAGTTGGTTGCAAGGTTGGCAGAAGCAGCTGAGATTTCTGATTCCGTGCAGCTGTACGTGCACAGGTGGGATGGATGGAGATGTGTAAGAGCCCTGGTACTACAGAGCAAATCCCACCTCAGGAAGGTCTCTGGGAGGATTGGTTTTATAGATCAGGGAAAAGGTGCATTTTGAGAACTTGCTTTATTTCTAACTCAAACTTTAGGAAAAGATTCTCAAAATGTTAAAGAGCAGTGTTGCTGTGCTTGAAAAAAATCCTGAACACAAGGAGAAGGGACAGGAAAGATGCAGAGGGGAAGGGCAGGAGCTGGGGGCAGAAGCTGGGGAGGCAGAGGGGCAAAGCCGGGCAGGAGCAGGAATGAGAGACAAGTTGCAGGCTCCCTGAAGTTGCTGCGTACGCAGCAAGTGCAGCCTCGGGAACGTCTGTTCCTCTCTTCCTTTGAATAAATATTTATATATTCATTTGCTGGCTGGTGCACACACTTGGCTGCTCACCTCCAGACCAGAATAATGGGACCTGCCCTCGCTGCAGAAAGGGGGAGGGCAGTGGGGATCTGGGCTGCCGCGTGTCTGCCTCCCATTTATCTCCAGCTGGGAGCGGTGCTGATCTCACCAGTTAAGCAGGGCTGGGGGCATTGTGACAACGTGTCCGGGGAATCACCAGGCGGCGTTGGGAGAGCGGGCTGGTGATTCAGTGCTGACCCAGTGCCCCGGCCCTGGGCAGGCACCACACCACGCGGGAGGCACCGTCCTGACCACCTGCAGCCGTTGAGGCTCCGCTGGCCCCTCGCCCGAGCATACAGGCGTGAGCTGTAGGTGTCCTGGCCGGGCTCCAGTTGGAGCTCACAGCAGCCTCCTGAGATTCCCTCTGCAGTACCAGTTGCGCACAGGATCGAGCTTCGCTTTCTGCCCTAAATAGAGTGGGAATGTGGTGGGAAGGGAAGGTGCCAGCACACAGAGACTTCTGCAGCTTCATGGGTGTCTGCCTGTGCCCATCTGTATGCGTGAGGACTCTGTGTGTGTTGGGGGAATGTGTGAAAGGGAAATGCGTAGGGAAATGTACAGGAATGTATTTGGGGGAGATGGGACTTTTTAACCCATGCACGTACGACTACATTTATGGAGCATGCCAGCACATACATACAGCTCTTGAACAGCTATAATTTCTATATGGTGAGGTACGTGTTTAGGGGCAAAGTGTGCTATCCCTTCAGGAAAGCATGATTGCACGTAGGTGTTAGTGCCGGGGGTGTGTGCATGTTTAGAAAGCCCAGGAGTACATTTTGCCTCCCTTTGTGTGGGGGGCTGGTATATTTGTCGGGGGGTTATTTTTCTTGCACTCCTTGACAGGGAATCGTGTCTGAAGCTGTCAGGAGTTTATGCTAAGCAGCCACTCTCTGGCTGTTGGACAGCAGGTCTAAAGTTTCAGTCTGTCTGTATTGGGCTGTCATGTTATGGGATTAGGGTCTGTCACGATGGCTTCTGGATGCATTGTAGGGGGTCTGATTAATCTCACGGTGCTCCTGTGGAGCAGCACCTCTGTGCTGGTGACAGGAGGGTGTGGGCTGAGCTGCCACAAGGGACTCCTGTGCAGTGGAGAAACCCATTCTCACCATTTGGGGTTGGGACATGGTTTCTGTTTGCTTGCGGTCTGATGGGCTTCTCTTTCAGCACAACATAAAGTCCAAGAGCACATTTTGAAGGGACCTCCAGTAGTGTGCCCACAGTAACTCCAGTGGTGTGTGTGTCTGGCAAGTGTTTTTTTGTGTGCTCTTCCTGAGCCCTGGGACGCAGGGCAGGGTCTGCCTTGGCAGTGTGCACTGAGGGAACCAGGCTGTGTGCACATTTCTGGCCTTAGCACCTTTAACCCTTCTTAGCCTGGGTGGCTCTTGGAGGCATCATAAATAAAGAGGGAAATGAGACAATGCTACTGCTTTAGAGTCAGGTTTTTGCTTTTATTTGCAATTGAATCTTGTTAATTGTTGGTGCAATAATTATGCAGGTGACTCTGATAGGGACCATTTAGTTCAAGATTCTCCACGACCTTGAAGTTAAGACCTTACCTTCTGCCTTTTTCCCCCCACTTTCCCTTACCCCTCCTTTACTAGCTGTCACATATGAATAAACTACATTAAAATAACAAACCCACACTAATTAGCTGATTGTGCTGGGAAGTGTGAGAGCAGAATTTCCTGTATGTGCAAGAGCGAGCAAGTGAGTGAGCAGGCAAAGGGGCCCCATCAAGTGAAACCAACCCACAGCGATTTTCTCCCATATGACTGTCTTCACACCGGTCTGGCACTCCAGCAGATGCATTTGCCAGGGCTTCTGTCCTCCGTACTGTTCTTTCTGGTGCATACTGGTTTTCTTCTCTGAGACTATGTGCAAACCCCATTAAGTGAATTCCTCACTGTCCCTAGGGTTAGGCTTGGCAAGCTGTTCTCCCTGCTGCAGGTGCTTTGGTGCAGTTACTGGCTGGTGTGGTTTTGGCAGCCAACACACCTGGGATGGAGCTGGGGACCTAAAAACAGGTGGTACTGCACTCTGAAGGAAAGAACAAGTCAGGTTTTAACAGACCTCATATGCTGCCTGAGCCAGGAGCAAAGGCTGGTCTGTACGACGTTTACCTGCGAAATGTCTGGGGCCTTTTGAGCCTGGTTCAGTCCCAGCAGAAAAATGTGGCTCTTTCTTGAGGCCAGTGGCATCCTTTGGTACCAGCAGATTTGGTGTGCCTCTCACCAGGCTCTCCTGGCCGGGCTTCGACTCAGAGCTTAGAAACAGAAAGCAGTCCCACCTTGCAGAGGATGATGTTGGCCATGCCTGAAGGCCTGTTGGGTTGGGACCAGCCATTTGCTGTTTGGGTTCCAGTTATCTGATCTCACTAATGCCCTTCTTTGCTTCTTTCCCGTCTCTCTTTCTAGCTGAAAGAACTATATGCACTGACGCAGCCTCAGGAAAACCCACAATGGCTGCCAAGCGCAAAGGCGGCCTGAAGCTAAATGCAATCTGTGCCAAGCTGAGCCGCCAGGTCGTCTTTGACCACGGGGGAGCCGAACAGGCACGAGCGGACAAGGGGCTGCAGCGGGAGAGCAGCAACAAGGACCTGCCTCAGCCTGGGTCCAAGGACCTGGGAATGGAGTTTTCAGATGGACTCAGCCGTGTGCAGAAGATTGAGGAGGACAAGAGGAGGGAGGTGATTGAGAAGTGGGTGAACGGGGAGTACAACGAGGAGCCCTTGCTGGGGCGAGTGGAGGGCAAGGAGTGCAAGAGCGCCGACAGCACGGAGGTGCCCCCCGAAGGGGTTTACATGGTGCAGCCCAAGGGCTGTAGCGAAGAGGAAGATAACGGGGATGAGGCGGATGCGCTGAGGGGCTCGCAGGACGGCAACTTCTTGGACGACAGGGATTCGGATGGGCCGGCCTCGAAAGACGATGCCTACCGGTCCTCCAGTGGTGAGACAGGCTCCAAGCTGGGGGCAGGAACCGCCTCAGGTAAGGCCTGCGCATCCTCCGCGCCCCCGCTGTGGGACAGACACCGCCACTGCTGGCGCCCCGGGGCCAGCCAGGGCCGCGGATCCGGCAGGGGCCTGGCGCTTCGTGCCCGGTGCCGCGCCGTTGGCCTCCGCCTGAGCCGGCCCGCGGGGCGCGCAGGGTGCGCAGCGGCTGCGTGGGGCACGGGCACGGCCGCCGTGGCGGGCAGCAGCGGCAGAGCGCGGTGTTGCGGCCCCGCCCGCGCTGCAGCCGCTCGGGGCCGGGCCCGCGCGCTGGCCACGGGCGGGAAGGGGCTCGCGGCGCCTCGCGGCCGCACCTGAGCGCACGGGCCCCCGCGCAGCGCGGCCGGCCGGGGCGAAGGATCTGGAAGACGCGGCCGCGGCAGGAGGTAGGCGACGGCTTCCCTGGTGGCAGCCGGGCCGGGCGGTGCCGGGAGTGTGTCCCGAGCAGGGTCGGGCGGGGAAGCTGCCGGTTCCCGGCCGAGCGCCGCCGCCTCCCCGGGCCCTGAGGCCTTTCCCGCGGCGGGGAGCACGGCCGGGCCCGGGGGCAGCTGCCGCCTTGTTTCTGCGGCCCTTCAAAAGCCGGGTCCGGCGAGAGAAGCTGCAGAAGCCCCAGGTGATTTTTTTTCTCACTTTCTGGTCCTCGCCCCCCGCCCCCGAGATTGATTTTGGGGGAACATGAGTGCTAAGCCTTGGTGATAGCTTAGGGTAAATTTAATTCTCTCCATTAGGGCAGAGCAGCTCCCTCCCCCGATCTGTCACTCAGCTGGCCTGGATCTGTAATTGAAAGATCTCCCCCTAATCTGCTCCACCTGCACGCACCCCTCCCCTGATCTCGGCACTTTGTGAATCCATCAAACTTTCCTCCTTTTGTGTGCGCGCATGTTTTCCTCCTCCTGTTAATAACGCAGCTGAAACTCATCTCCGTCTGTCCGTTCCCCTTCTGGAGAGGCACATTCTCTAGTCTTCACGAGTTCAGTGGCAGCGCACATAATTATGCATATAAGATATAAACAGAGCTGTTTAATTATCCTTCGCCACATCAGTGACAGAGTAATTAACAAACATTGCAAGATCAATGAGGAAAAGTGTGACCTTCAGTTTCCTTTGATAGGAAAGCCCTTGTCGTTCCCAGACACAAGGTGATTGTGCCTGGACTCTGTTTTTAGTTTGTTTTAATCACACACCCCCACCCTCCCCCACACACCCCTTGCAGCTTTTATTTGCTACGAAAACTGAAATGTAAAAAAATACGTTACCGAACTGGGGAAAATGAAAAGGAACTGAGGTTTCTCACTGAGGTAGGAGTTCTCAGTAAAATGCTGTTGTAAGTCTGTATTGTCAAAGGATTATGCAAAAAATGTATAAGCATTCACGGGGGGCTGAAGACTCATCTGTGTTGAAGGCAGGTAATGGTACATGTGGGGTCCGGTTTACATAGATGGCCACATGGGATTTGACTTGCAAACAGTCCCGCTGCCAGGTCTTGAGTGTCTGTTTCAGGAACCTTGTTGTAAATGTTGTTTGCAACATTTCCCTGGAAAGCACAAACTGAAACATCCCTTGCTTTGGAGAGGACAAAAGTTCTTTTCCTCGTCTGTCTTTTTATGTCAGTGTTCTAGAAAATTGATTTTAAGCTGTTCATCATTGAGTCCTCTCAGACCTCGTATTACTGGGTGCAAGTGAAATTTATTCCAGTGAGATCTGAAACTGGCTATACCAAAAAGGAGCATTTTTTTCCAGGTAGCAGGAGGCAGTCAGATCAAAGGAGAGGAATACAGCCCTGTCCTGGTCAATGCGGCTTTGGGGGAGTCATCGCAGGAACCTGGTTTTGAAGGTTCTGACCACCAGTGGCTCCCTCTGAGGACACAGAAGATAAGAGCTGGCAGTGCTCAGCAGCATTTAAAGTTGAGCCTGTACTACTTTGATCAGCTGGAAACTTCGGTAAAAAGCAGGAGTCCCACAGAAAACCGGATCCTGTCTCTAACTAGCTTTCTTGATCAGTGGGGAAAGTGATCCTAATTGTGGGGCTGAGAAAGGTTCCTGCTTCCTGGAGTCATGATGTGTGCACACATGGCCTGCTTTATGGGACTTCAGCTACTGCTTGTGTCCTCCATCTCCTCCTGTAGTCTTAATGCCAAATCCCTGACACCTTGGTCTCCTTCCAGGGTCAGACAGGCTTGCCATGCATCAGGCAGCAGTTTGCAGAGACTTGGTCCATGCTGTTTAATCCTCATGCTTTGAAACAAGATGGAGAACATACATGTATGGCATCTCTATTTCTTTTTCTGAGCCACCCCTTGGAAACAAGGGACTAATGAGTGGTGCTCAGTCTTGCCTTAAGTGCCTCCCTCTCTGGTACAGCTAGGAAAGGTGTTCAGGAATCACAAAGGTGGCGTCTGTCAGGAGATGGTGTCAGAAGCTGACCTGGGCATACAGATAGGTTTCTTCATTCATTTGTGCACCCTCTCCTGCCTACTGACTGACCCATACTTCTCTACACACATTTATATATGGCATTTAGATTTCCCCAGACAGTCTCTGAAGAGATCCCTTTCCACAATCTCTGGCTGACGCACACATACCCAAGGAAGTTTTCCTATACAGTCCCATGTTCCTTACTCTGCCTGTTTCTTACATAGTGAGCTAAAATAGTCACCAGGAGCTTTGCCCTGTACAAGCTTTCAGAGTTCTCCCCTTTTCTTAGCCTACTGGCTGTGTCTCTTAGGAAGGGAATATTGGCCCCATTTTCAACAAGGGGGGATTTATCTTCATAATTTCCTGGGGAGACTCCACTTGGGAGGACATGCATGGTGAGTTCCAGTTCCTTGCATATTATCCTATAGCCCCCTAGTCTACATGTTTTCCCTCCCAAGCAGAATAAAGGACAGAGCCCTGGCTGGGATGTCCCATCCCCCAGTATCCAGACCTTGTGCTCCATTTGGGCTGTTTGGCTTTTCCTTCCATATATAGTGTGCTGCTGCAGGCTATTTTTAGCCCCTTTTTTGCTAGCTTCGGATCCTTTGTGATACGATAGCTGCTCTGAGACACAGAGATCTCTGCTCTTTGGCAATGCCCACAAATGGAGAGCAGCGGCAAGGGGAGAGGGAGCCCTTTTATTATCACTTAGAAAAGGAGAGAAAAATGCCGTGCAGGGGAGGGGAGGAAGACCCAGGGACAATGCTTCCTGTGGCTGCCTGGGCTGTGCACTTCTCACAGGGATTTGTTTCCCAGCCGCTGTCCTGCTTCACTTCTGTCTGCATGTGGGTATCAGGAGGGTTTTCTGTTGATGAGGTAATAATAATTACCTCTTTCTTCACTGCTGTTTGAAAGTGTATGTGAAATGAGTTGGCTGGTTCTCATACTATCTTTGTGGTGAGACAGCTCCCTTCCATAAGGTGCCTCCACCTCCAGAGCCTCTAGACTTCTGGTTAGGTGCCTGGGCAAGTAAGGGGGGGTTGCCTTTGACTTTAGGGGATGTGTCGGCGGGCTCACACTGGGATGAGTGAAGGTGCACTTGCTAGGCAGCGAGTGGTGGGAACTGGCCAGGGTTTCAACTCAAAAGTGGATAAGGAAAGACTGAGCAGCACTGGCAAAGCTGTTGATCAGGGAAGGTATTGCAATCATCTGGAACCAGATTTGAGCAAAGGAAAAGCAGAACGCGAAGTGTTTTGGGGGGTGAGGGGATTAAATCGAGGGTAGTGAAATCTCAACTCAAGCTCAGACTTTGTAAAGATCAAAAAGAGGTCTGACAACTCCCCTTTTCCTATGGTCTTGGGTTTTGCATCTAATTGTTTGCACCAGTTGAGGTCTGGCTACATGGGTAGGTAGGTAGGTACCAAAGGTGCTTCCAAGATAGGTGTGCAGGTGAGAGAAGTTTAAAAAGGAGGTGGTCTCCTACAACATTCCATTTTCTGCAGTATTACAAGGAAATACTAGGTTTCCTTGCATCTCCTCTCTGGATTTGTATTGTCTGTGGCGCTTGAACTGATCTGAGATTTGTAAAACTGATTGGAGATGTGGCGTTGAAAAAGAGGGTCTCCTCTCTTTTTTCATATGCTGCAGGTTAGGATAAAGAAGGAAAGGAGTTGGCTGGCTTTCAGGGCAGCTGTTAAAGCTAGTAAAAATCACACTTAATAGCTTAAATTTCCTATCAGGTCCTCTCTGTGGTATTCTTGGAGTTTGGCACAGGCTGGCTAGAATTTTTCTGCGCAGTGCTTGGAAGTCAGGGCATTGTGAAGGAGGCTGGGGGATTGTTTTACAGGTCCAAAAAGAGAGGAAAAGCAGAACAGGGAAAGCAGATTTAACAGAAACATGGAAGTGTTAGACCCAGTAGGGATTTCATGGGTTTAATCACTTTTGTTGGGTCATTGGGTTACACTGAAATGGAGGTGGAGAAGTGAGAAAAAGAGGTAAAAAGGAGAACTGCTTTAAAGCGAGATGAAATTATTTAATATGTCTGTGTGTGAAAGATAAAGTTGATGGCTTTGGTAGGGTGTTGGAAGTGCCGCAGGAGAGGGTCAAGTGGGGAAGCAAGATTAAATGATCCTACCTCTGAGGATCGAGTAATACAGCCTTTCCTTGTGGTTTCCTTCTGACAAGTCTTGTTATTGAACACTGTGGGGCATGATTCTGCATTTAACATCCTTTAAGATTAATGCTGACCCATGAGGTTGTACTACAAAGAGCTACAATCCGAGCCAGACACTGCAGGGGCATTGCTACCCATTCTGTAAATAACAGGGTGTTTATTCTGAAGTCAGGCATCCCAAAATCCCATGCAGGATGCTGGGCCTAAGTGCTCAGAACTGGAAAGTCGTTTTGGGCTAAAGCAGGTCCCAGCACTTAGCAAGTATGTCTTTGTCCTTCTGCTTGCAGGCTTCAGGCATGTTCTTTGCGTTGCCTTTCTCACGTACAGCATACGCAGGCAGCTAGCGCAGCAGCGCTTCTGCTAGGTGAACACTGCTATACCAGGCAATATTGAAACAGGAGTATGACTTTCATGGCCTTGCGCAATTTACTGCCCGTTGCAGGCAGTCTTTTCCTCCATATAGTCCAGTGGAAACATTTGTGGAAGCTGATGGCTATTGAACTTCGACCTTGCTCATTGACTAGGTCTTGTGTGCGCAGGCGTGCTCTCCTGTCTGTGCATGCCTGTGTGTATGGCATCGTTGGCTGTCAGATCCCCCAAATTGTAGGGATCAGTTTTCGTGGTTTGGATTTGTGGATCTCTTTTGTGGCTGTGTCTTGGTGCCTTCCTTTTCCACTGCATTTCAAGGTGGTGTTGATTTGGTTTGAGCTGGACCCAGTGCCCAGAACCTCCATTCTGCAGCCAGTGTACCTGCCTGTGCTGGCTCCCTGTGAACGAGCGTGCTTGCCCATGAGAGCTAGAGTGATTGGAAAAGATGACGAGGGAGGTTTGAAGGACTCCTGCACACAGTAAATCTTTACTCTGCAGGAGAAAGCAAGAGGGAGAGGAGGAGCAGCGCTGTGTCAGGCTGAAGCCTAAATGAGTCCAAGCCGGCACATCAGAGCAATCTTTATTTCCTCCTTTACACTGATATTGGGTGACCTCCAGATGTGTGTTCTTCCCCTCCTGGTGGCCTGTGAAACTGCCTGAGGAAGGGAGGGAGAGACCCAGGGAAAGACAGCTTTTGCTCATTTTTCCTCCCTTATTTTTCCTATGCTCAGGTAGACTAACCCCTTCCTTGCCCCTTCCCCATCCCACACTCCAGAGACCACATCAGGACAACAGCTCTTTCTGTCCTCAGTCCAAATCCTGAGGAAGAGAAGGCTGTTCCTGACCTATTTTGCACCTGTGTGGACTTTTCCCTTTTGTGGTCTTACTGGAAGCTGTTCCTGGCTGCTCAAGGAGGCTGTCTGTGGGTTTCTGCAGCCTTCACTGAACTGTGGCCCCTTTTCACGTGAAGAGTAGTAGCTCTCTGGTCATTGGGGTTGAGAAGGAAGGGAGCAAGCTGGGTGAAAAGAACTCTTGCAAGATTGACAGGGAAGAGGACCGCAACACCTATGGGGAACTCTCCTGTCTTTGTCTTGCCTTCTTTTCTCCACATCTTCCCCTCCTCTCCTCACTGCCAAGCTGCTCATACATATAGCCTTTGCTGATCTTCCCCCATCTTAATTCATCTCCACCTCTGCTGCTTTCCTGCTCTACTCTGCATTTCCCATTCTGCCCTCCCCCTGCTCCACCCCGTACATCGTCTTGCCCTGTCTCCCTTACCCATTTCACACCATGCTGTCCTGCCTGCTCTCAGCTGGGTTGTTCACCAGCACATGTGGCATACCTTGCGTGTTTCTGCCCCTCCTTATGCACGCAGACACACTGCTTGCTGTCTATCCTCTGTGCACCTCCTTCCATATACAAACATACACAAGGACAGAACTGTACAAACCTCGGCATATTGGCATTGGTTTCGCTTCCAGTAAAATTACTTTTTCTTCATATTAGGCCAAGGCAAGAGTGCAGAGACATTTATGAAACTTTGTTTAATGTACTGAAAAGCCATCGGCTAGAACATTTAGGAAATTGATTTTCCTGGCATTGATGAACTCTTTTTATTTTACCCCGGTATTAATTACTTTTTTTTTTTTAAACAAATTAATTTAAGAGTCGTAAAACCTAACAAGTGAGCCAAACGTCAGTAGATCATGTTCCCCTCTCCCCTTACCTCCCCCTCCCCGCTACTAGTGCTGGTATGGGAGGAGAAGAAAAATCAACGCCTTGCGTGACTCTCTCACTTTGGTTCTCTGTAGGGGAAGCTTCATCGCTGCGAGATTATGCCGCCACCACCATGAATGAGTTCTTGGGCATGTTTGGCTATGACGACCAGAACATGCGGGATGAGTTGGCCCGCAAGATCAGCTTTGACAAGCTGAATGCTGCTACCTCAGAGGCCACTGCGACCGCTGCCTCTCTCCCTGGTGAAGATGCCATGAGCAAACGAGCCCGCTTCTCCAAGTATGAGGAGTACATCCGCAAACTGAAAGCTGGAGAGCAGCTCTCTTGGCCCATGCATTTGGCTAAATCTGAGGAGTTGGGCTCCAAGCTGGGCAAAGAAACTTCCTCAGTGCTGGCACAGCCCATTCGGGTGCCAGGTCCAGATGCCTCCATGCTGACGGAGACCAAAGCCACCATCCTGCCGCTGCCCTCTCCCAGCAGTTCCCAGATGCAGGGCCTGATGTCACGGGCCTCCAAATATGACTTCTTCATTCAGAAGCTGAAGACGGGTGAGAGCATCAGGCCACAAAATGGCAACACTTACAAGAAGGCCTCCAAGTATGACCTAGAAAACGTCAAGTACTTGCACCTTTTCAAGCCTGGAGAAGGAAGCCCAGATATGGGAGGAGCCATCGCCTTCAAGACAGGCAAGGTAGGCCGACCTTCCAAGTATGATGTGAGGAACATTCAGAAGCTTACTCCAGTTAAAGCTCCAACACCCAGCCTGGCCCCTGCTCCTCTCGCCAGTACCCCCAGCAGCACTCCCGTAGCTGGGCCAGAGCAGTCCGTCTCATTGCCATTCAACACTCCTGAGTACCTGAAATCAACTTTCTCCAAGACAGACTCCATCACAACTGGAACAGTCTCTACAGTAAAGTAAGCGTCCTTCCACTTTTCTTACCTTTGTATTAATGGGGGATTGTACCTAAAGTCTGCGTGTGAATCAGTGGGCCATTCCAGTTTGTGTGGTGATAAATACTGTGCTGTTCATGTGATGTTTCTTTTTGCTTTCTCTGTTGGAGTGTCGGCTCCTTTGTTGCACCCTGCACCTCTATCTTATTTGCCCTAAGGATGTGGCCTGCCATCAGCAGTCATAGCCATGAGTGTAGAGCCTACTAGCTCTTGGGTTTGTATGTTAAAGTGAAAGGTGAGGCAACAGGGTGCTGTCAGCACTCTAAGGGACAAGGTTGTGGCCACGCTACTTTCTCTTTCTTCTGGTGTTCCCCAGGCGTCCAGCTGTGTCTATAGGGGAACCTAATCCTTGCTTCCATTTAACTCAATGGTGAAACTCTTCTGACTTTCCTGTTAGCAAGATGGGGCTTCTTGTTTGTCCCAGAACTCAGAAGACTTTCCCATCAATTTTCATAGGAGTTAGGCATACACATACTTCTGTGGGGCCAGGCCTGGGTCTTCTTAATTTGCTTGTTCTTTACACAAATAGAGGTGATTCAATTACCCCTCAGACTGGGCAAACTCATTAGCCCAGTTACCACTTATAACCTCCCACAAATACATTGCTGGCAGTCTCTTCAGTGATGCCATTGACTGAATGGAGATATCTGAAGGCCTTGCCAAACCTTCGGTTACTTTTTAATGTGGCTTCCAAAGGTGATAGCTGTGGAAAAGCTACATGTGGACATGAGGCTGCAAACAGGGAGGAAAGGAGGGACTTCTCTGCTTGCTTGTCATGGTTTGGATTTACTTGTTTCTCCCTGTGGACCTGGGGCTGTTGTGAGCTGTGAATCCTGTGGAGTAATTTCTAGCAAGTCTAGGACCTCTGTCCTGCACTTCTGTGGGAAATATCATCACATGCACCCTACTACTTTGCCCCCTGGTAAGGAGGAAGGCTGTTTTGTGTTTAATATGCAGACCTAGGAGGCTTGGGGCCGAATCGTCACTCAAATGCTCTTTGCCGTCTCAGGCGAGTCTGCATCCCCCACTTTCTGTGTTTCCCTGCCTGTCTTCCATGTGGAGCAGTCATTTCCCAACTGCTGGACGACAGATTTAGGAGCTCTATGGTTAAGGTGTATGAGAAAGGGCAGAGGATTATTAACATTTGCATCTGGCCCCCAGTCAGGGTGCACCCTGTATGTGCTCCAGATGGCAGGCAGGGACTCCTATTACTAAAAAACACTGTGTTGTAAATATTCCTGTAGGCACAGTGCCTTGTTGTGATGGGTGACTTGGCCAGGGACTCTGTGCCTGAAGAGTCTGCAGAACGCTGAGCTGCCTGGAGTTCAGCGGCCAGCCTACAGCTGTGCTTGGGGGGGCTCTGAGCCTCTTCTTACCTGCTTTAGTGTTGCACTTGGATCCCAGCTTGATTTCCTTTCTCTTGCTCATTTCCTGCCACTTGCAGATGTGGGTTTGTAGCACTGTGGTGATCCCTGCTCTAGCCACAGGACTTCCTTAGCTGGGGCATCGTCGTGGGGCTGCAACAGGAATGGGGGTGACCAGGGCCTTCAACCTGGCAGTTCGCAGTGTCCCAATCACATGTTGGAGTACAGGAGGGGCTCTGGTCCCTTCTCCTTTAGGCTGCTTACTTAGGTACAGGCTTTCACGATAAAAGAAAGCAGCCCATTAATTGTGCTGGTGGAGGAAGCGCTAACTGTGGTATCTGGGACCTGGCTTTCCATTCACAGTCCCCATTGGGACCAAATAACCTGGCAGGAATTACCCCTTACTCTCACACATAGGCATGTATACTCTAGCCATGGGTTTAGACTCTCTAACGCCTAATGCTATTAACCCGACCTGAACTAATCTACCTACTTCAAGTGAACTCTGTGCAAAGGTGTCATTGTTGAAACCAGGCTACAGAGCTGTCACGAGGAGGAGTGGAGGTTGAGTGTGGGCAAAGCTGAGAAGGAAGGCTGCATGCAGCCTGTCTGGGGGCTGTGGTGGTATGCCACTGTCTCTTAGGCTGGAGTCTGGTCCTCTGTCTCTTCTTCCTTTTGCTGAACTCACCGAGTATGTAATTTTCATCTGCTTGCTAATGATGTTAAGTAACCCAGGCTTATGTGACAGTTGCGTGCAGTTGGGTTGATTTTGTCATTGATTAAAATACATAAATACCTTTGCTGGGCCACCTGTCTATTGGAGTTAGGCTATCTGTGTGAAAGCAGAGGCAATTAAAGCCCCACCTAGGGGGCTGTAGCATTGCTGCCAGTACCCCAGTACCAGGTAGCAGCACGCTGCGCCTGCTGGCCATAGGAAATGTGCAGTAGCTCACAGTGCAGCTGAAGCACAACTGAGCCTGGGGCAGATGTGTCTTGAAGGCCTTTCCATGCCCATAAGGGCAGTGTTGCAAGGGGCTTCAGGGAAGTGTTTGTTTTCATGTGGCCATCACTTGTTTGTAAACGGGTATTCAGTTTTTTTCTGTGGAAACAGGTTTTCATGGTTGGTCTTCTCAGTGTCTCCAGCAAACTGAACTGAGTCCTGCAAAGAGGGAATGTGCAGGCAGGGTGGTAGGCAGACTGTATGGTTCCCTAGGAAATAAAGGTACCAGATTTGAAGGGAAAGGGGGAGCAAGGTTAAACATATGGGTGTCTTTGCTGGGTACTCCTCGCTGGACCCTCTCTCCCGATGTGTCAGTGGTATGTGAGAGAAATGAGGAGCTTAGACTGTGCCCTGTTCCTGCCTGCTAACCAGCTCTGCCATGTGTGTTTCTTATTAGGAATGGATTACCCACTGACAAACCAGCTGTCAGCGAAGACGTAAATATTTACCAGAAGTATATTGCCAGGTAGGCAAAACTCTTGACTTTCTTGGGGAGAGGGCTGGAAGTAAGAGGGTGGAGTGGTGGTGGGAGAGATGAGGTCTTGCCCATCTGGATCAAGTGTTTAAACCAGTCATTGGCACTTCCATTTCCCTCTGGCATCTGTACTTGCTCTGTTCGCTCTGTTCCCTTGCTTGGGAGAGTGGTAGCTGAGAGCGGTATACAAGCGTGCCAAGAGCATGCTCGGGTCCCCAGAGCTGTGAGATTTTGTGACAAATAGCGGAAAAATATTTCACTGCAGAAGCCCAGGATTTAAATGGGCGCGCTGTCCCTGGACTGTCCTTTCTGTCCATTGCTGTGCTGTCACCAGCCTTTTCCCCCTACCATATCCAGTGCCTGCAGGAGGCAAGCAAAGAACATCTCGCCTCTGAGAATTAGGCTGGAGAATTCACAACTCACTCAAGTTTAGGCAGGTCTTGGCATCAATGTGGGATGTTTATCCTAGAAAATTTTGCAGAAACTCTCACTGAATAAGGTGCAGATTAGGGCATCTTCTCGCAGCTGTGGGCAAGCTTGGGTCAGGAATGAGTTACGCTGAGAGGGAGCCCAAGGCTGTTGTGGTGAGACAGTCAGTAATGCCATGAGAGCCAGAGGAGCAGAGGAGATCAGTGCATAACACCCGCCTGTTCTATAGCTCATGGTAGGGCCTTTGCCCCTAGCCTGTTGAATCCTTCATCTGCACTATGAGAAAGCTCACTACGAAAGCCCCATGTATACAGAAAGACACCAGACAGGGAAGCAAGCAAACACTTCTCTCCAGAGACAGAACTGAAGGGTTTGTTCCCACCAGCACTTGGGCACTTACTAACAAGAGGGCGGGGAAATGTGTACTGTGCCTTCCCACCTTGCCAGAGTCTACAGAGAGCCTCCCTGTGGGAGGCAGTCAGCTGCTAGGAAGGTGCAAGGGAAGATCTTGGCACATCAGCAAGGAAAAAGTGTGGGAACAGTGCTCTCCTGAGTTAGAGAGTGGAGCGAGAGGTGATTTCTTTCCTCCCTTTTGCTCAAATCCTCATGTAGGAGAAGGAGGCAGAAGACCACGTGGGAAGAGAGGACAGCTGCACCACCACATGCAGCTCCTCAAGCAGCAATGCCTCTGGTGCAGGTGGCAACTCACTGCTTCCTGGGAGGGTACAGGAGTGAAAGCAGGGGTTCGAGCCCATCTTTGCATGGGTCAGGAGGGGCAGCATCCTTTTACTGCTGAGATTGCAGGAATTGTAGAGTTTGCAGAGAGAGGAGATGCCACCCTTTCCGTCCCCAGTTCCCCTCTCAAGCAGAGAACTGCATAAACACTTCACCCACATCCACTCTTTGTAGTGCTCTGCAAGCCCCTTCCCCTGGGTCAGGCAGGTAACTGAGGGAGGCTTGTGAGATAGCTAAGGGACACCACATCCTGCTTAAAAAGCTCCGCAAGCCGCCCGTTGGCAGCACAGCCACTTCCCTTCAGTTTACACACAATTTTAAAAACAGTCTAAAGCCTTAAAATCAAGGGGTGGGGGGAGAGAGACACGACACTCTTATGTCTGTACTGCATAATTAGCTTAATGAGTTTGCCAAAGCCACTGCCAAAAGCTACCCAGGGATAATCCATTCTCTCACATAACAAAACAAAACCTCTTACTTGGCTAGTTTGGGTTGGGTTGTTTCCCCCCACCCCCCGTATATTTATAATTAAAAAAAAAAAAAGACCACAGAAAAAATTATTATTATTATTATTAGTGCCTCAGCAGATGGTGCTTCTGGCAGCACTTACTTAAATATTTATTTCTGTGTGGGTTTCCTCCCCCCTTGTAATTGGGGTGGGTTGTTTTTTTTCTTCCTTCTTTCACATCATCGTTACAGGGTAATGAGTCTGTAAACACTCTTTAAGCATGCTGACTTCTTTATTTATTATTTTTATTATTATTTATTTATCAACTCTTGCCAGATCAAGACTAGTTCTTTCTGGCCAAAAAAAAAAAAAAAAAGTGAACAGATTAAAGTAAAGGAAGGGGGAGGGGGTTGTTCTTGTGAAAATGAATCTATGTGCCTGTGTGGACAATTTAGGAGTCTGCATTTGCATATCAGTGTGATTAAACAGTCTGTGAGTTTGCTTGTTTCAGGTGCGTGTGTTTGTGTCTGTTTGTGTGCATGGAAATTGTGGGTACATTCATGTAAATTAAGAGGGGTGTTGATGTACCTTAGAGTATGTGCATGTAAATGTCCACGTGTGTATGTGTGTAAGTAAGTGTGTGGTGTGTAAGCTTTCGCTGTTATGAAAAAGCTAAACAGATGCTGTGCTTTAAAAATTAATAGCTTTGAACTGTTTCAAGTGTCAGAAGAAACACAGGATAAATATAACCCTTTAGGAGCCTAACCTTACAGACTGAAAGAGCAGAATTTCTCCTTTGTGCTGTGTTTGCCGCTTCCCTCCTTCCCCAAGCACACACTCTGGTGGAACACTTGCCTCTCCTTTCCTGCACTGTAGACACCCCCCACACACACCTTTCTGTGGCACGTGGAAGGGAAGGTAGGAGTTTGAGGTGCTAGAGTGCTTGTTTAGCTGTTGCTTTTAAAGCTGAGTCTGTGAGTTACTCCTGCTAGGATGCTTCAGGTAACTCATCCCATGCAGGCATGGTCTCTTCAGCCTCTGGCCCTTCTTCTACTGCAGTGGGCATCTCTGGTCATTTTGCATCCTCACTTTTGATAATATTTTGGACTGCTTTGCTTCAAAGGTGTGTATTTTTCAGCAAGGTCTTTATCTTCCTCTTCTCTCTGCCTAGTCTGCACTCCACAGTTCTCCAGCCCTGCACAGCCCTTTGCTCTCTCTCTCCCCACCATCTCATCAGTGGAATAGGGAAGAAGCTTTCCACAGAGCAGTTTTTTTCCTTTAAAGCTGCTGGTGGTTCTGCTGCCAGAAAGCCTGGGACTAGCAGGACCAGTTGGTTCTATCTACTGATGAGCTGCGTGTACCTGGTTAATGTCACAGTGACTCAGGTTGCTGCCCTGTACTAGCCTCACAGTTGCTCAGGTGTTTAGCAGGAATCGCTTCCTCTGCTTGCAGTTCCACACCTTTGTTTGTGCAGCCAGCTTTGCTGTTTGCCTTGTGGTTTGTTTCTTCTCCACTGCTGAGGTTTGTTCCAGTTTCTCAATCACCTGTTCTGACGTGATCCTGATTTCCTGCAGTATTTCTTCTCCTTCCCCAGGGAAAGGCATGTCTGCTCCTGGCATCTGTCCCTGTCTCCCTTTGTGAATGCTGAGGCAAAGAAGTCACTTAATTTTTTAGCAATGTCTACCTTGTCTGTCAATTAAGTCCCCTTTCCATCTCCTGGAGTCCCTGCTGTCTCCACAGTTGACCTCCTCTTCCTTACTGTGCTTCAGAAATGCCTTATTTAGTACTGCTTTTCATCTTAACTTTTTCTATCCTGTAGCTTAGCGTTACCTCACCTTATGGTGATCCATAATCTTCCCTGCTCCTGCTCCGATCCTTGGTTGTGGTGGGACACCCTCACTCCTCTAATTTTTCTTTTTTACCCGTTGCCCGCCCTTCTTTCTTTCCCATGCCCTTTATCATATGCACTCCTGCTGTGTTTAGCACTAAGTGACGTGAAGAACCTTTGAGGAACCTTTGAGCAGATGGTACTTTATCTTTGAATGTTTCCCCTCTGAGTCCCCTTCTCTCCACTGCTTTTCCCTTTCAAGCACTTCCAGGGTCCTGTAAAGTATACATCAGAGAATTCATTGCACTGATCAGCCCGTTACTGGATCGTCTCTTTTTGCCAATTACTGATGTGTCTCTCAGTCAATACATTCTATATACAGTCTGTTTGTATGTAGATATCATATGGCATTTCTGCTATTCTGGGGTTTTTTTCCACCCTGCATATCAGGAGTTTCCAGATTTGCTGTGTGGAATACTTGGTAGTGGCCTGCAGAAATGGGTTGGGTGCATGTTGTTGGCTGTTGCTTCTTGTGTCCTACTCCTAATTGCACTCAAAGGCAGGCTGAAAACCCTGTTCTTTTGCATTGCATTATTTTTTGTTGTGAGCAAATCCCGTATCCACATGGAAAATGAAGATTAGCAGGGCTGTCATGCATGGTAGAAGATGCACACACAGGGTTGAGATGGTCTGCCTGTAATGCTTTGTTCTGTTCCTGTTGATCCATCTCACCTATCTTTCCATTGATCAGTCCATCTTATTGAAAATTCCTATGTCATCTTGCCATGACCATCATCTCTGTGTGGCTTTCCATGTAATCCACTGGTTTACAATCTTCCCTGTAGTGTGACACCATGCTGTGATTAAAAAAAAGCCTCGAGACCTAACTTGTACAAACAAGTGAATACCTGAGCTCTTCTGAGGTCCTGCTAGACAAGTGTATAGCTAAAATTTAGAACCTGTATTTGACCAATGTTTATTTGTCTCCTTCTGGCATGGGAGATTTCTGAAAGTCACTGCTGTGGTCTCTAAACTCACACATGAGAATTTTAGAACCGTATGATGTTTAATTCAAGGATCCCTCCTTTCTTACTCTTCCTCAAGTAAGCAACTTAGGTAATTGAGATGCATTTCAAAGGGAAAGACAGACAGATTAGGGATGTACAAGACCCAAATGATCCTGCTCAAGAAGCACCTTTAAGTAGTGACAAATAAGAAGAGAAAGGCAGGAGGGTCACCATCCTTGGAGGGGATAAAGGAGGTGGGGTTTAATGCCATAAACATGTGGGGTGAAAGCAGGAATGGGACTTACTTTATTTGTACCTTGCTTACAGGCACTATTGTCAGGACACTGTTTTATTCTTTCTCCTTTTCTTTTTTCTGTCCTCCTCCCATGTTTGCAGGTTCTCTGGCAGTCAGCACTGTGGACATATACACTGCGCATACCAGTACAGAGAACATTACCACTGCCTTGACCCAGAGTGCAACTACCAGGTAAAAGAATGGTAAAAAGTTACCAGCACAGCTACCTGAATGTAAAGCGGGGGGAGATGGCTGTTGTCCTCTACTTTCCTCCCCCACGTATACACATGCCTCTTCACTTTTCTGTTCTGAAAAAGGGCAAGATATATTTTGAACTTACTAGAACCCTATTTTGTTCCCGTTTAACCCATTCTAACAGTACTTAACCAAACCCAGACCACTGTAACAAAGAGCAGAATATAGATCAGCTCAAGTCAGTTAGAACTACTCCACATTTATATCAGTGAAACCAAGAGAATAAATTCTGCTGTGTTACAAATTGTGCCCGAAACTAGGGAATGCTGATCTGTTAGTCTGTCTCTTTCCCTCCTGCTGCCCCAGTGACATTGGAGCAGCAGTATCTGCAACAAAACACCCAGTAAGACCAGCAGCAGTCCAGGATTTGTGGGGAAAGCGTGGGGGCAGGAGCATGTGCGATGCTGTAATTACTGGGAGAATTGCCAGGGTAGCAGCATCAAGCCAGCCAAGTCACGTGCTGTGTTTGTTTACCCTCTTCCCAGGTCTGTGAGTTTGACACTGCCATTTCTGTGGTCAGGCTGCATGTGTGTGAGCCCCAGAGTTTGACCCTTACTGTGCATCAGACACAACTTCCAGCCCTGCCCCAGGAGACCTTTGGGTCTCAAAGGAATGTCTGACCACAGCATAGGAAGTTGATCTGGATCTGCTGAGCTTGACTGTGGGTTTCTGTTGATCAAAGGAGAGTTTGTCTCTAGGATGTATGTAGTGGTCCTCCTCGCTCAGCGTTTGGTGATTGAGACGAGTCTGTCCCAACTGTGACATGGGAATCTCTGCATCAGAAAGAGAGAGGCACAAAGGATGGAAAGACAGAAAAACCTATTATTATGATTGGCCTCATGATTATTTCCTAAGGAGTCTGGAAGCTGCTTGCAAAGGAGCTGTCTGGTCTCGCAGGGAATAAGGATTTAGGCTGCTTTTTAAAATGCAAATTATTTTATGGCTGAGATATATTTTAGAATAAGTAACGCTCTGTAATAAGTGGGCACAAATTAACGATGATTGGCAATAGCAATCCTGGATGTACGCCCTGGGAAATCATACCTCCAGCCTCCAAGGGATTCCTGTTGAAATCTATATCCATATATTCCTGTGCCAATACCAACAGGATTGATCAGGATTGATATTATAGGAGGAAAGAGTGGAAGCGATAATCATTTGTTTCCTGTGAGGGAGACTAGAAAAGTTGTTAAACATTAGAATACAGGCCTTTTCAATTACTCCTCAAAATAAACGGATATTGATTTCTTTTTTAAAAAAATCAGATTTACTTTCCCACCTTCACTGTTAAATATTGATGTCTGTGGGAAATAGAAATGAAAAGCTTCATTTTAAAGGCACTTAGCCTGCTCTGACAGTGGGGTACCCCTTCATTACTTCAAGTAGGTAGAGGATGAAAAGGATGTTCTGGTCGTACAGATTGAGCTCTGAGCTCTGCTACAATCTTTTTCTGTCACTGGAAGAAAGTTCTGTGTCCCTGTTTCCCTAACAAAGCCATCCTAACTTGTAGGGGAGGCAGAAGACTTACAATGGGAAGATACTGTAAGAGAGTAGAGTGTTCTTCCCAGTTTCTAGTCTGACATGAATGTGGCAGCCTGTGTCTTGCTAACCACTACAGTGAGTGATTTGGAAGCTTGGATTACTCTCTTGTAGGCCAGTTAGTTCACTGGTTTGCTTTCTAACTATAGCAGTTCTTGAGATAGTAGCAGCTAAAATTACGTTAGAAGAATTGCAGCCTTAAAGCTGCAGGGAATGTATTCTGGACACCACCCCAGTGACATGTTTACCACTTTTCATGCATAGATACTTTCCCTTTACCAAGAAGATACATGCACACAGTTCCCCTTTAATCTGACTCTTGGGGTGATTAGCGCTGAGCTTTAAACTCCTGGTACCATAACTTGATTAACAACAAAAACCTCTGTGCTCCCAGGATTGCTCACCCACTCCCATCACTTGTGTCTCACTGTCTGTCTCTGTATCTCCCCAGAGATTCACTAGTAAACAGGATGTGATTCGGCATTACAACATGCACAAGAAACGTGATAATTCCCTCCAGCACGGCTTCATGCGCTTCAGCCCCTTGGATGACTGTAGTGTGTACTATCACGGCTGCCACCTGAATGGGAAAAGCACACACTACCACTGCATGCAGGTAACAGCTGGACTGGGGAAGGGATGGTAGCACAAGGCAAATGAAGAGCCATTGTTTGAGCTGTGTTGTCCTTTTTGGGGTGGACTGAAAGGATTCTCGAGTTCAGGCAGCCCAGCACTTCCTTGTTAGAGTGGGGGGGGCTGTCTTGAAGCAAAGGGGTGACATTCATAGCTTCTCCTGCTCGCTTCTGATCCAGGCACCTCTTTGAAGAGTCTGTGCCCTGTCCTCGCTGCGCTCGCCCAGCCAGGTGTGAGGAAGGGTGAAGGGAAGCACCATTCTCTGCATTCAGAAGCCTTGTGCACGCAGTGAGGCAAAGCAGGTCTTCAGGTTTGCCCACAGTCTTGGACTTCACTTGTTCAAACTAGTCCCATTCTCTGAGATTCAGGGAACCTCTCTGCGATGCCACTGCACTGCCTCTACTCAGATCTGATCTGTCACTCCCTTGAAGTCAGACTTTTCAGTGACACATTTGCCTTTTAACACTGGGTTAATTTCCTCCATAATCAATTTCTAAAGTAATTAAACTTTAATGTCACATATCTAGACTTAACACCCCTGGTTCTCCATCTCCTTCCCTGGTGGCATCTGTCTGTGGCACAGGCTGGGAGCTTTGTTGCAAGAGCCAGCCAGGCTTCAACAGCAGTGTAACCAGAGTTGGAGTTGCTGCATAGATGCCACTCTGACGCACTTACTGTTTTTAGACACGGACATACCAGATTGTTCAGGTCTTACCCTGATCATTCTTCAGATTAGAGGGTTTGATACGTGCTTGTTTCATCAGAATTGTGGCCTAGACCAGTGCCATGAGAATGTGCAATAGTTACAAACAGAATAATAGGGCAAACCTAGGGGAAAGCTTTTCTGTTCTGAAAACTCGGGTCTTGCCTCCTGCCCTATCCCAACAGTTTAAGACCCCAAGCTGAAGTCACAAGGCCTTAATCACATGCTTAAATGCTTTGCTGGGATAGACTTCAGCGTATGTTTAACTTGAAGTCAGGTGAGCTTTCTGAAGTCAATGGGGCTTAAGCACACACTTAAATGTTAGGCATGCACTCGAGTACTGTCCTGAATAGGGGCTGGTTTAAACACGTGCTTACAACATTTGATAAATTGGGAACTTCATGTGACTTTCTACTGAGGACATTTTCTGTTATGCTTCCATAATGTTGATGGTTTAGTGTCTTCAATTGACTAGGATGGCATTTGTTGAGTTTTTCTTTAGAGCACGAGGAGTGTTTTACAGCTTTAAGCCACACCAAGTTTGAATAGAGACCCTCGTTTACACAACTATATATGGCTAATTCCATCCTGTGCCCACTGTCTTCCAGTAAAATAATGCCCATGTAAGCAGTGCCTTACAGGAAAGGTGTCTGAATATAAACACCCAATTAAAGAAAATACTGCTTAAATGGCAGAATTTGTGCCATCCATCTCATGGGCTTTTTTTTCTTTTTGTCCATAATTGGTGTGGATAAAATTCAGTTAGTTGTTTATATAAACTGACATTTTTTTAGGCTTTAGCACCAAGAGCTGCATTGCAAATTATTCCTAAGGAGGTTTTTGTTTAATTCTTTTTTTTAATGCCATGCAGGGTCTGTCTTTTTTCAAGGTGTCAGTGTGGAGAGAGAAAGGCTGTTTTATATTGGAAATAGCTGGAGATCCTTTTTTTTTTTTTCCCTGGGTATCTGTCATGGGTTTTGTTATTGCCTGTTTGAATCAACCTGGGCTGAACTAAGAGGTGGTGTTTTCGTTCTCCTCACTTCTGAGATGGTGCAGGCATTGGCACACGTTGTGCTAGAGAAGAAAAGGAAAAAAAAAAACCCTCCCTCAGCAGGGCTGAGGACATTTTCAGATTCCAGTGTTTTTTTACTCAATATGGCAAAGTTACCCGCTTTACCCAGAGGAAGGCAGGTTTTCAGCATTCTGTCCTCGTCACACTATTCTTGTTTGCTGCATGAGTTTAAAATTATTGAAGTGATAGTCTTGAACAGTGATGGGGACAAAAAGTCACTGGTTTCCTAAGATCAGCTGAACATAGGGTTTATGCTTTGCTAGAATGAAACCCTTATGTTACAAGTTCAAAAGATTTGCCTCGTGTTGCACCACCCTGCCTTACCTCCCAGAGGGACTAAAGAGGTAAATAACACATTCCCACTCAATTTTATATTCTCCAAACAGATTAAAGTCCTAATTCATTCCGTGTTGCTCCAAGATAACAAGGAGTAATGGCATCTGTCAGTGTTCTGGTCTCCTTAAGAGCAGGAACCCTGCTTACTGCCTCCCTAAGCAGGAATGGTTATCTGTAGCTGCTTTTTAAATCCCTGTGCATCCTTCCATTTTTTTCTTAATGTTTCATGCCCAGAGAGTTGTTTTTTTTCACAGCTGCTCTATCAGTCTTTAGGTTGGGAATTAAAGTGATGCTTAGTACTCCTAGCAGAAATGCATAAATGGAACTGTTAAATGTATATGTGCTCCTTGTGTGTTTATTATTGCTGGTAATAATGGTAGGCTGCTAAAACGCTGTGCTGACAACTCCTTGTTTTGGCCTGGGGTAGGTGGGTTGTAACAAGGTCTATACAAGCACCTCTGATGTGATGACCCACGAGAACTTTCACAAGAAGAACACGCAGCTCATCAATGATGGGTTTCAGCGGTTCCGTGCCACGGAGGACTGCGGCACTGTAGAATGTCAGTTCTATGGGCAGAAAACCACTCACTTTCACTGCAGGTGAGACAGCAGGGAAGGGGAGGAATCCTGCCTCAGAGTTGCATGGTCTGTTTGCCGCCTCCTGCCGAGTCATAAATTCAGGAGTGTAGACAGGGACTTGATTTTTTCCTGCTGTGACCTTCTCAGTACTGCTCTTGAGAGAACTCATGTTCCAGAGCAGATGTGATTTCCGGGATCTTGCCACAGACCACTCTGAAGGCAGGAGTGTGATCTGAGGTGATCTGAGGGAAGGGTACCCACTAGAAAATACATCCTAGAAACATTTGGGAAAGAGATCAGAGGGCTTTTCAGAGTGCGGCTGAAGTAGGCCATTAATACACTGCTAATGGCACTCCCATGCTAGAGTTCTCTCTTGCCAACAGTCAGCCAGCTCTTCCCTTTCAGGGCCAGACTCTGCCTTCTGTACACAAATGCTCTTCTATTGATTGCTCCTGTTCTCAGGAAGAGTAGGAATCCAAGCACAGTTTGTACCTTAGTCCCCTTCAGCTGCTATTTTGATTGGAACTTTCCATGGTGGGTGCCTGCATCCTCATGTTACCGTGGCTGTTCCTCAGAGCAGAGTGAGCTTCCCAGCTCTCTCACATGGCAGCATTTTTGCTTGCCTTGGTGTCAGTGGTTAACCTGCATAAAGCTCCTCAACCCCTCTGCTGCTGGGGCCATTGTCTCCTACTGGCTCTGGTCCTTACCCCGGAGGGAGGCAGGTGACAGCAGTTGCGTTGTGCTCCGGGCCCACACAGCCAACCACCCTCTCCTCCTCGATGCCCTTGCAGGCGCCCTGGGTGCACATTCACCTTCAAGAACAAGTGTGACATTGAGAAGCACAAGAGCTACCACATCAAAGATGATGCCTATGCCAAGGATGGCTTCAAGAAGTTCTACAAGTACGAGGAATGCAAGTATGAGGGCTGTGTCTACAGCAAGGCCACCAACCACTTCCACTGCATAAGGGCAGGCTGTGGCTTCACCTTCACCTCCACCAGCCAGATGACCTCCCATAAACGCAAACATGAGCGCCGGCACATCCGGAGCTCAGGAGTGCTGGGCCTGCCTGCCTCTCTCCTGGGGTCCAAGGATAATGAGCAAGAGGAGTCCAGTAATGATGATCTTATTGACTTCTCTGCTATGAGCTCAAAGAACTCCAGCCTGAGTGCCTCCCCCACCAGTCAGCAGTCTTCCGTTTCTCTCATAGTCCCAGCTGCACCCTCCTCTGCTGCTGAGCTTGCTTCCTCACAGGCCAGCAAGTCCGCCAACAGCATGACACCAGCCACCAAGATCTCCGGCCTGCTCTCCCAGGCTATTCCCAGCAATATACCCTTGGCCCTGGCACTCTCCAACTCAACACTTCCTGGAACAGCTGGATCCTTCTTCCCCATCATCCCCAGTCGGGTCTCTACACCGCTTCCTGCCAGCTCAGCTAATATGATGACTGCTGGTTCTTCTGGCACCAATCCAACATCATCTGCTCCTACGGATTCCTCATCCCAGGCCATCTCAGGATCTGGTGAGCCAGCAGCTACTTCTTCTCCAGCTCCAGCAGCATCTATAATGGAAAGGATCTCTGCTAGCAAGGGATTAATCTCTCCTATGATGGCCAGGCTGGCAGCAGCTGCACTCAAGCCCTCTGTGGCACTTGAAGCAGGTGAGTTACCCTCATCGGTTTTGCTAGTGGTGGGAGGAAGAGCACTGCCTGATGGCTTGGAGAGGAGTCAATGAGAAGCCACCCAGTTGTCCATGGGAATGGAGGTGGGGAGGAGGTAGCAGAGGAACATAAGTAGGAGAATAAATTTAGTTGTGCCCAGTGAACCCGTGAAGAGGTCAGCCTTGGCACGGCTTCCTGGGGAGCCTGGTTGTGCTCGCACAGCCAGAGAGAGGCAGGGAGTGCAGCTTTGCCCACAAATGGAGCAGGCGCTTACCAGCTGTGGAGGAGGAGTGTTGCCGTGTGTATTGCCTGGCGTGCTGTAGGCTGAAAAGAGAGAGGCACTGGGTTAAAAACAGAAATGAAGATGCTCGGCCAGTACTTGCCGGCTGCACAGCAGCCTAAGTTGTCTGCAGGCTGTGTTGAGTTTTAGCTGGGCCTAGCGGTGCAGATCCTGTAGCTCACTGCCAGTTGTATTTCTGGTCTGGGAGGTTGGTTCTGTGCTGCAGCTCCTGTCCCAGCTGTGGGTTCGGAGACAGCGCTGGTGCAGCCCACAAACTGGACCTTTCTCCTGTTGGGTTCCTGCAGGCTGCGCTTCTCTGTCCCTGCAGCTCCCTGTGCTAGAGCGGGGCAGGTTGCTGCCCATGCCCAGCTGCCAGCAGGGATGCAGGGCTCTCTCCAGAGCAGAGGGTACCGCCGCAATCTCCTGCTGAACACGGGCAGCTCGCGGTGGGTGACAGGGCGTCACGGAGGGAGGCTCTCCCTGGCAGAGCCCGGTGGCTCTGGGCTGCCCCAAGCCTCCCGCCCCAGGGCAGGCTGCTGGCCCCTGGCCCCGCGGGTGCTGCTTGTGTCCCCTTCCTACCCAGAGCAACCAAGGGAGTAGGATGAAGTGATCTGATTAAAGAGGGAGGGGAACTTTCACATACTTTTAAAATTATTATTTGAAAAATTGTTTCCTAAAGCAGAGAAAGGTCATTGAGGGAACTATTTTCCTTTATTTTTTAATAAAATGCCACTTGCTGTCTGAGAAGCAGCTCGCCGTCAGCTGTACTGCCGGAGGGTAAATTAATATTTTAGTCACTTGGGGATTGTGGAAAAAAGCTCTGCAGACATGTTCCTGTCAGCAACTTTTTTTCCCTCCTTTTTTCTTTGCTGTTCTTCCTAATTTTTTTTTCTTTAATTTGTCCTCCTGGTTCCCCCCCTTCCCTCTTTTTCTCTTCTGTTAATTCGAATTTTTCTTTCATGGGCTCAGCACTAAACCTCCTCCCCAAAAAGAAGAATTTTGCGGGGGACGGCGTGATGGTGGTGGCGAGAGGTCGCGCAGTTTGAACTGATCCCATTGGCTGTCACCTTCGATAGCCCGGGCCGGGCAGATGCTCCTGCTGGGCAGGCGCAGTGGCGGGCCATCGCTGTCGCTACGGCAACACTGGGGTTGGGGATGAGAAAGGGGGCTTGACTAGCAGTCGAAAGCTGCCACATTGCCTCAGCATTAACAGAGTCTTTAATAAACGCTTAAGAGGCAGCCCCGCAAATTAGTTATGACAGTTTGTGCAGAGAATCAGGTCTCCCCCACGCTCCTTCCGCCCTTCTCCTTTAAAGGGCCCATAGCCTGGACAACTTTGACATAATTTTGCAATAATTATCACTTGAAGAATTTCCACGCTGGAGTGGACGTCAGAACCCATCATGTCAGCTTGGCAATAAACGCTGACCAGCAATCCCAGCACTTCCCTTCCCCCACACTTTTTCTTTGCTTTTTCCATTTATGCACTTGTGCTAGTAATTTAACTTACTTGTTTGCCATTGTAACCTCATTTTAGGCCTACATTTTTCATTTAATTTTTGCATTTAATTTTGGTGTTTTTCTCAAGCAGGGAATGGACAGCCAGCAGCTACCGGACGGTTCAATCCAGTTCAGGTGAAGCAGGAACCTGTGGAGGCCATGGGATCGTCATCTGCCACCAGTCAGGACTCCTTGCAGGAGCACAGCTTGGACCTGAGCGTCAAGGATCACGGGTGAGAGAAGTGCAGAGGCAGGCACACTTAGCTCTTCCCAGCATCAGGCTCTGAGAAGTTTCCATACCTGTAATAGGAGAGGACACAACGTGTTGGTGAAAGGCAGTTTCACAGTGGCTGATCGGATGCCCCCAAACTGAAGGCAGGGAGGCTCTCTTTCCTCCCTCTCAAGCACATGTTCTCCAGATGTTTTTTTGGGCTCACAAGCACCTACTGATTCTTTGACAAGAGCCTTACCTCTTGTGCTCCCCTCTGCAAAACAAGCTACTGGCAAAGCTTCTTTCACATAGATATTCCTGCTGTCATCACCAAGAGCTGGTCGAAGGCTTCTCCAATGCTGCATTTCAGCACGCTCCCAGCAGGAGCATTTGCATTGATGTAACAGGGCATTGAATCAGGTCTGGGAGAGGCACCTTCCTGAGAAACGGGACACACAAAACAACTGAGCGTCAGGCTGACTCTGGTCTGGCGGGTGCTGACCTGTGGTTACAGGTGATGAATCTGCACTCGCGCAGATGTGAATGCATCTGTCTCAAAGTGCGTATCCCCCTTGTCCAGCATCTCTGCTCAGGATAGGAGTGTTTGGGGATTGTCTTTTATGGAAAAACTGTGGAAGAACTGATACTGGGGTTAAGCGAGCCCGCTCCACTTTGACCTTTGTGTCATACATTCCATTTAAACAAGCCTCAGTTTGGGACCCCAGCACTTGTATCAAATTTAACTGTTACTGATGCACGTGCAATACTAAGGTTGCCTTTCAGCATGCTTTGCTGTGGCCCTAAGGACTGTTGCCTTGCCTTCTCTGCTGCCGAGGGGGCCTGTGTCCCTGGCGGTGTGAGTCTTCCGTTGACATCCCCCCGGTTTTGTGGCATATTTCTGAAAGTTCTAGCGGGATGAAGAAGTAAAACATGGGCTGGGTTGTGAGTCAGCTAATGAGAAAGTGTGATGGTGTGGATACTGGAGAAGGGGTCTGGACTGTGCAAGAGCTGAACAAACTAAATTCTGCAGACTTGGGGCCCTCTTGCTCTCCATCTCGGCCATCACGAGTAAACGAGTTTGGCCTGCCCAAGGGAGGGTGGGCACCATTCTCTTCCTCCGGATGTAGCAGGTGAGGAGTGAGGCAGCTTGAAGGGAGAAGGATTAATCTCAGTGCTCATAGTCCCTGTGCACATCTTAACTAAACCCTGTTGGTTTGTGTGTTCCAGTAATGAATCAAATGGCCACACAGTCTCGGCAAATTCATCTCTTTTATCCTCGCTTATGAATAAGGTAAGAGCCATCCATCAAACGCCTTTCATTCCCCCCACCAAGAGAAATTAAAGCTGCGATAGCGGGGAGGGGGGGAAGAGATGCGTTTGTTTTTTAATGTTTTGCCTCTAATAAGATGAGTTTGTACCATTTAAATTTTGAGACCATTTTTCATCGGGTATAATTTCAGAGCCACTGCTTACGAATTAATTTAATGAACTGGCTGAAGAAATATATTGCAGCCTCTGACACCTTTTTTTTTTTTTTTTCATTCCTTTCTAGACAGAGGAGGGCTCCGAAAGATATTTTTTTTATTATTATTATTTTTTCCCCTTTCATTTTTATTTCCAGAACCTGGCAACTTCTGTCTTTTTATAGTTACTCGTTTTGTTTATTTACTCAAAAACATTTTTTTTCACTGGGGGAGGATAATAATTTGTTTTTATGAAAGAGATGAAAAAAATTATAAGTTTTGAGCCAAAATCATCAATTTCTGTCTTTCTGGTGTGAGTAATGGTGTCCAACAGAGCCTCCTTTACCATGTTCTAGAATATTTATTTTGGATAATGCACAGTTTCTTTTTCCTTACTTTTTCCTTAAATTATACATCATCTCAAATATATATTTCCCTTTCACATGATAAATTCTACTGTACCAAGATTAATTTTGCCGTTGTATACAACTGCAGTAGAGATCAGGGCAGCCTTTGAGCCATGCTTTAATATTCTGCTGTGTGATAGGTTTTACAGGCATAACTATTGCCATCCCCGTGGCTCTGGGCATTACATGCATCGAGGCCATATAACCCTCAGGAGAGGGCAGAGTGACTTTGCCTAGTAATCTCTCACCTCCTTTCTCTCATTTCATCACTCTTTTTTTTTTTTTTTTCTGTGTTGTTTAATTTCTGCTTTTATCCTTATGCCACTTTTCTCCTCCATTGGCTCTCAGTTACACTGGGGTTTTGATGTTCCCTTTTAAACTTATATTCTTATTCATTCCTGTGTATTGTCCCCTCAGTGATTCCAAATATGCAGCTCTTTCTCTAGTGAGTCTGGGGTCCTGAGTCATTTTGAAGGTCCTAGCTCAGAGAAGTCCTCTTTCGATAGATACATCACTTGAAAAAAACAACTCCAGGAGAATATGAGATTTAGGCATATGCTCAGAAATAAGCATTTATGTGCAGTCCCACATAAGATTCTGTAGTGCAAAGTAAGTGCATCACAGGTACAAAACAAGAGTTCTTCAGGCCTGCTCCTTTTTTAAAGGAATGGGATTATCCGAGGATGTAAACCAGCAGAGAATAGAGCCCGCCGATTTGAAGGAGCCTCTTTCAAGACTAAGGATTGCAGAATCAAGCTCAGTGTGCTCAGGAACACATCACGCTTGCTTCTTCCTCTTGTTGCCCACAATTTCTGTTTGTGGAGGAGCCCTTCATTACTCATCAGGAAAAAGAACCCTTTATAGGAATTGAATGCCCAGCAAACACCAATGGAAAAAAGACGACCTGAATTTCTGACTCCAGCCGTAAAGAGCTGCAGTCTCCACATAGCAGCAGGGGCTTTACCTTCAGGGGGCATTAAGAGAGCCTCGAATAGCCAAGGTTCCTGTAGCGCAGTGCAGTTTATTTAGGGGGTTGTCAGGCTTAATTAACTGATATTTACAAAGGGCTTAGAGATCCTCAAGTGGGGTGGAGTTTATAACGCAAGTATTGGGCCAAATCCTGCATTTTATTCATGCTGTGAAATTCACTGTTGTTACTGAAGGTAACTGAGAACACAACAAAGCAAGAAAGGGTCTTGGAAATTGCGTTTTTATTCTGAAAGAAAATTTTCTCCCTAAGCACTCTTTTCTGTCTTGCACATCATACGCCTGGACCTCTAAACTGTCTCTGTGCAGAATCTATTTGAAGCCTTTCACACAATGCAAATTGTGAGTCCCAAGCCCTGCTTTGCAGAGGGTATGTCCATTTAGCACAGAAAGTGACATAATTTCTTTATTGAAGTTAGTAAGAATTTTCCAGGAACTTCAGTGGAGCCAGAATTTTTCCCCAGTTGAGTGAGATACCCTGTGCCCCCCCTAGCCCAAGACATACCTGACAGTCACTTTAAAGGAGGAGACATCCTTGTGGCTGGGATAAGATGATTTGAAATAAAAATTAGAGCTTACTAGTTCTATCACTAGCTCTGTACTAAGAGATCAGCATTTTATAGGAGCTGTATAGGGCTGGTAATGTTTAAGCCTGCACACCTTTTCCATATGCCAGGAGGGTATGTCTCTCTGCACCTCAGTTTCCCCGTGTATCAAACAGACAAGTTGTGTCACTGCTTTACACAAGAGCCATGAATATTAGATGGGCAGCCGCGTACTTTGTGATAGTTGGGTGGAGGATGCATTAGTGAGGTGTTACTAAGTTTTGCTGATGCAGTTGAGGCAGCCTGCGCAGACTTCTTGTCTTCTCTCTTAATCTTTGAAGACACAGCTTTCTGTGGGACAGTCCTGAGGGTATCCAGACTGGCAGTGTCCACGCTGTGTGCTGGGCCTGATGCAGTGTCTGTGTTCTTGTTCCAGATGTCCAAGACCAGTGCCAGCCTTGGCAACCTGCTGAACATTAAGACAGAAGGAGATGGCAGCCAGGCTGGGGCTGGAGAGCCAACACAGTACTTGGGCAAGGCAGTGAAGGCACTTGTCCAGGAGAAGCTCTCTGAGCCATGGAAGATGTACCTGCGCCGGTAAGGAGAGCATGGAACTGGGAATAGAGGAGAGGGAAAATCACTTCCTTTGCAAAGTGTCTGGCTCATTAGTTCTCACTTGAATGCAGAGTTCTCTTGAATGTAAAAGCTTTATTCTGTGACGTGCTGATCACCTTCTGGAGTGCATTTAGTCCCTGGTCCCAGCTAGCTGCAGTAGGGGTTAACATCCTGTAAGAAATATCTATCCACATAGAATAATTTTGCAAAGGGATCTTGAGAACCACCTATGAGCATGGATCTTCACGTTAACCTTCACTGTTAGCCTAGACGTCATCATAGGCACCTCTTTACAGTCTGCAAGTCCAGGGGACCCGCTGCACCTGGCTCTTAGCACTGAACTTCTGTTTGGCCATGTTTAGTTATTACACACAGATCACAGAAGCCTTAACATGCTTGCTGTGGCATTTCCTCTGATCATGGGAGCAGCCCACTGAAACTGAGTATAAGGGGTATGGGATGGTTTCTGCTGGTTCTGTTGTAGAGGAGGAGGCTCAAAAGAAAAATGGAACAGATACAAAACTCACCCACACACAGACACATGCACATACATGCCCAGACAGACACAGATACACCCAGGCAGACATATAAGGGTTTGTGCTCTGACACAGATAGTTGCCTGCAAATGCCTGTGGACACTTTGGAAATCACAGACTTTGATAGGAAGGCTATAAAGTCTTCTAGTCCATCTGCCTCTGGCCAGTGTGAGATCCTTCCCTGCAGTCCATTTGCATTTTGTCCAGCCTAGTTGTAATTATGCCAAGCAGTGTGGCTATTTTCTTGTCTCTGGGAGCATTATTCTACCACCTAATATGTTTCAATGTCAGGATTTTTTTCATGGTATGCAGCCTGAATTTCCCTTTTGTAATTTTGTTGCAGTTATCCTGGTTATATCCCCTTGAACCACAGCAGATAATTCCTCTCTGCAACTGGAGTTCACCTCGGTCAGATAGTCACAGACTTTTAGCATACCATTTAACCAAGCTTATTTACTTTCTTTAATCTGACTTTGTAAATTACTCCCTTCAGCCTGCTGATCATGTTGTTGCTGTTGTTGTTCTTGCTGTTCCCTGAATGGGTGCAGAACTGGGCTGTCATTCCTGTATTGCCAGACCAGATAGAACAAGCTTTCTGCCCCCATATATGCAGTTTGCAATTGTGCTACCTTGTTTGCATCTATACTGCATAATGTATATGTATCATGTTTACCACCCCCTGTTACACAGGATTGCTTTTAACGTTGCTCTCATGAGTCCCCTATGTGTAAAAATAGACCCCCACCCCCAGATGTATTAGCTGTGTGTTTCAAAAATGACTCTCGTGTTCTGAACCTTCTCCCTTGTCTTGCAAGGCCTCTCAGTGTTATTTTCTCCTCTTGCACTGGTGTTGCCAACTCCTCCCAGTTTAGTATCTTCTGTGAATTTCATTAACATGCTGTTTACTCCTTCTCCTAGATTACTAATGAAGATGTTAAATAAGCTCAGACCTAACCAAAGTCATCCTTGCAGCACTCACAAGATGCCTCCTCCCAGCTCAATACGTTGCTGTTTGTCATTAGCCTTTGTTTACAGTCCTTCAGCCAGTTTTCAATCCATGAGGTAGCATTCACATCCAGGCCAATTTGAATTAATTCTAAGCATATGTGAGACTGTATCAAAATGCTTTACTAAAATCCAAATATATTGCATCCCTTCATCCACTAATTTTGTAATTCTATCAAAAAAAGCAATTAAATTTGTCTGGCAAGATTTATTCTTTATAATCCTGATGCTGTTTATTGCTCATGGTTCCTTTATCCTCTAGATGTTTAATGATTTTCTCCTCCCTCTTAATATTTGTTCCATTACTTTACTGGAAGGAGAAGTTAAGACTAGAGGTATGATAATTGCCAAAGATCACTTGTGTGGTTTTTGTTTTTTTTTTTCCCCTGAATGAATCAGTACCTAGATTTTTGATATTTTTTTTTTGTCAGTTTCCTAGTCCCTCCCTCTTCTCTATGGCTTACAAAATAGCAAATAGTAATGAATCAGTTTGTGAGTTAATTTCCATTGCACTTCAGGACATACATCATCCAGACTGGCTGATTTGTGCATATTTGTATTTTCTAACCAGTCCTTTTATTTGCTCTTCTAGAAGCTCTTCGTTTTATCCCCGATTATCTGCTTTGTCTTTAGTTTTCCCATCCAAAGCAAATTTTATAAGGCAGTCATTTTTGACTCATCACCTCCAATTTTTATTGGACCCTCCTCCTAAGTACAAACACTCTTGTCCCTGATAAAACAACACCTTTGGCTTGCAGTAGCTTGGTTTCTTATCTCTTACCACACCTTTGCTTTCCTTCCATCTTCTCCCTGCAAGCCTTAACTGACTGCATGTATTCTGTATCCGCTGACCTTCCTTCTCCCGTACAAGTTTTATTTTCTTTTTCCTTTACTCTCAAATTGTTAAGAGGTCCCTCCTGGGACCACACAGGCTGCTGTTTGTTTCTTGCTTTCCTGCTCATCGGAGCAATTGTAGTTTGTTGTATCTTAATTATGCAAGAGTCCCCTGTTAAGTTTCAAATCCTTCCTACCAGTGTTTTTTACTTGACTTCTATATTCCCTGTGATTCTGGAGTTTCCTGAAATTACAAGTGTTTGTGCTGTTCTTACTAAGTCCAGAGAATCTCAGCAGTGGATAAGCAGTGAAACGAGGCTTAGTTGGTTTTGCCCTCTTGATCATTTCCTCCACGATGACAAGAGGCAAATCTTAGACAATGGATTTTGCTCTGTTTTTTGCAGGGCAGCATTGTTTATTCTGTACTTCAGGGATCGTGCTTTTCAGTATTTGTGCATACTAGACTGTAATTGTTATATAGGTGATACTTTGTCTCTCCCATCAGTGTGATAACCCTGTTGTTTCAAGGTGTGGGGGTAGGCAGATTCTGGGATCTAGATTCCCTTGGACCTCTGTTGTTTCTTCCTTTTGCTACTCTCAGTAAATTGAAAGGGGGAGAGGGGGAAGACCTGTAATGTTTCAGTAGTGTCCTTTTTGTCCGAATTGCCTTTAATTTGCTAACCTTTGATCGTTCCTCAGAACCTTGGCTTTTGTATGTAGATGCTCAAGACCACTAACGATTTTCATCTTTTGTTTCAGAGTAGTTCTGTATTTTGTTCCCACTAAAAGTGAATGGGAGTTTTTCAGTCAAGTTCAATTCGAGAGAAATTAGGTTCTTGTTCTGCATGTTCAGATCTATATAACAGGCAATAATCAAGCAACAAGGCCAGCAGTGCCTTTTGTGCAGCAGGGACAGTGGTGTTAGAAAAGAGAATGGTAGTAGTGTTGAAAAACAAAATCTGTGTGTTCCAACACTGCTTCTCTTCTGGGGCCTTCCGTAAGATGCCTGCTTGTCTGCTTTGGCCAGGTTTGGTACCAAGGATTTCTGCGATGCACAGTGCGACTTTCTTCATAAGGTGCATTTCCATTGTGTCGTGGAGGAATGCGGTGCCCTCTTCAGCACCCTGGATGGAGCCATCAAGCATGCCAAGTAAGTAGGAGAGTGCGAGTCTTGGGAAACCTTGAGAAAACTGTACAAGATGCACACTGCAGGACAAGAAGAGCCCTTACTGAGTCACTATTCAAGAGCAGGAATGGGGGCAGTCCTAAGGGCAGCAATTTGGGCATCCACATGCTTCCTGGGCAAATGTGCTCAGCTAAAATTTTTGCAGAACACTATGTCCTCTTCAATTTTGTTTTACAATACATGTCCTCAACTTGTGAAAAAGTGTTGGCAAGGCTGGGAATTGGACATTTGTGTTTGTCTATAGCCTGTTTGACAGACAGTGTGTTCAAGGAGACCCATATTTCTCACAGCACACAAATATACCATACAAAAAAATAAGCAGATACGGGAGGGAGAAGATCCTGTAAACACAGCCATTGTAGCTGGATACAGACTTTTCGTGGAGCAGACAGCTCCACGGTTTAGAAAGCATTTTAGTGTTCTTTGTCTTGTCATGACAAATGTCTTTTAACAAGTTTTCCCTAGCCCTTAGTTTATATGGTTTTGTTTAAGAGGTTCATATCATGTGGCTAAGAATCTGGCAGTCAAACTGTCCAGCAACCTCCTTCTCACCTTGCCATGTTCTTATATTGTAAACCCTTTGCCATTTCACATCATTTTGGAAAGTAGTAGACAGCGCAGAGTTTAGTAGCTGGAACTGTAGGCGAGGTGATTTGGCCTATATTACAGAGGCTGTGCAACAAGCTCAGAACTCTAGATGACTCTCGGGTGAAGAATGAATTTAAGATACGCTCCCACTGTTACAGTGAGGGGACTAGCAAAGGAAGGGTGGGATACTGGAAATTTTCCCTGTTGCAGATTTCTACAAAGCATAATCTGCAGTTCAGTACCACGCCAAGTTCCTTTTACAGGCAATGGAAGATTTGCCTGAGTAAAGAATGAGTAAGGCCTTCACCAGCTGGCCACATGACTGATTCTGAAGGGGTTTAAAGGGAAGGAGATGTTGCAACAGAAAGAACTGTTGGCACAGTTGGTCTCTGGCATTGGATGGTTCACTGCAACAAACTGTTGGCTTCTCACAACAGCTGTGGGAAGCTGCCCTCGTAGGCATATTGATCTTACTGACTGCAGCAATTCTCGCGTCTCTTATTTCAAAACATGGGTTTTGCACCTTTCTGTCTCCACCCCTCTTAGTGAATTGCCTTCTCTTCACAGACAATCTAGGAGGCCCCTAAATCAAGCCATCAAGTTTTCAGGGCCCTTTTAGAATTTAACCTGACCTAATTTGTAGACTCCTGCCACGTTCTTTTTGGTGCTTGATCAAGTTGAATGCAATGGTCAAGAATTTATGTCTGAATTACACTGTCTTTTTTTGCAGTTTTCACTTCCGAACTGAGGGTGGAACTGTGAAAAGTAACTCCGAGTCTCCCTTCTCAACTGCTACTGAGAATAAAGCTTCACTGGCCCCTTCATCACCATCTGCTACTTCTGTCACCATGGCAAGTGCTCCTGCCCTCGATGTGCCCACTCCAAGTCCAGCTACTGTGCCCTCTGCCCCCACACTGCTAGCTTGGAAGCAGCTGGCTTCAACTATACCCCAGATGCCTCAGATCCCAGCATCAGTGCCTAACCTGGCAACTTCACCCTTGGCAACAACTTCGCTGGAGAATGCCAAGCCTCAGGTCAAACCCGGATTCCTCCAGTTCCAGGAGAAGTAAGTTGCAGTGCTGCTCGCCTCCTTATGCCCTCTCCAGCCTTGCAGTCCCCTCTTTACCACTCCTCAGAGCTGTAGTACTACCTCTGTATTCGCCCACTGAGAGACCTTCTGTCTAGAAAGTGCTCTGGGTTTTATCTCACATAAAATTTACTTCTATAAATTCTAGAAAATACCTTCAGTTATTGTAGGAAAAAAACAGGATTTTCAAGCACATCTGGGAGCACCTTTAGGTATGAGTTTAGAGAGGAAATAAACTTGCTGACATCACTGAAGCTTTTTTCATACCTCACGAGATGTGTAAAGAAATACATGCATCTTTGCAGTATTTTTGACACTGAAGGCTACAGAGGAAGCATAGCATCTTCAAAGTGTTCAGCAGGACACCTGACTAGCCCACCTCCAGATCTTGCTACGTGTCTGAGGCATACCATGAGTTTCTGTGGTTGAGCAAACTTTGGTGGGCAACGGAGTGCTCAGTCATGCAAAGATGAGGTGTTATTGCAGCAAAGTATACAGAACTAACTAAGAGTAGATCTTCACAGATTGCTGAAAAGGAAGCTTGCTGGATTTGTGCTGGATTTGTCCCCAGTAAGCTCTGTGACCTTTTCCTAGGAATGCCATCTGTATCTCAGTATAATGCAGCTTCATTTTTTTTTTTTCTCAGTGAAGACAACTAGGGGGGTCAGGTAGTACAGGGGGCATAAGTGCTTGACTCTGCCATACTAGCCACGGGTCTCTCAGCAGCTCAAGGAACAGAGAGTGATTCTCCCTTTACCTCAGATTTGTGGAATTTTGCTGTCCTGGCTGAACTTCTGTGCAAGTGTAATGCGTCCCCTTAAATTCCTTGACTCTGGTTTTGTAGTGTTGGTTTACAAAGTAATTCACAAGGGAGGTGTCTGGCAGAAGGTAACAGACCTTGCTGCACTTCTTTTAAAACATTAACGAAGTTCCACAGTGTTGCTGTGATGTTGGTGTTATTTCTGTTACACAGAAAGAGGCATGGAAGTTACATGGTTTCCAGGAGGACACGAGCCCATGATCAGGTTAGGCATTACAGCTCAGTTAGTTAGTCAGGCTGGTGGATTATCAGTCTCTGGGTGGTCTACTGACAATGGTTTGTCTGCTTTCAAAGAAGTACATTCTGTTTCACATATCTGAGTAGGTACCATTGGGTAAAGTGCTTGGCATCCAAGGGATCAATGTTCAGCTGCCTCCAATCTGACCTCTGTTTGTGCAGTCAGAAATCCACGGAATGGGTGGGGGGAGCAAGGTACCAAAACCATTCAGCTGGTTAAAGAGGCCACTGCTGATTTTTGTCTAATCAAGGGGAAGCCCTGCCATCTTGCAATTGTGTGTGCCCGAAAGTTTCATTTCAGTTACACAAGATTGAGTTGGGAGAATCCATTGAGGTAAGTACAGGCAGAAGGGGCAAAACAGCATTGATCCAGATCTTGAGAGCTTTAAATTGGAAGTGTGGCCCTCAAAGAAAGACTACAGAACCCACCATGCATTGCTGTATTGTAATAATCTTAAGAGAGTGCACTAGCTTGGTGGAATTGCAGTAGTGTTGCCAGCATCAATTACTAAAGAGGAAGGTGGCTATGGGAGATGTGTAGGCCACGTTTGGAACAGAGGCTTCAGCTGGGCTCCCCTTGAATTAAATTTTGGCAAAGAAACAAATGTGTGAAATGAGTGAAGGTGATGATTGTATTTTGGATGTATTCCAGCGATCCCTGCCTGGCAACGGACTGCAAGTATGCCAACAAATTCCACTTCCACTGTCTCTTTGGGAACTGCAAATATGTGTGCAAAACCTCTGGCAAAGCTGAATCCCATTGCCTGGACCACATCAACCCCAACAATAATTTGGTGAACGTGCGAGACCAGTTTGCTTACTATTCACTGCAGTGTCTCTGTCCGAACCAGGTAAGAGCCATTCAAAAAGCAGTGTTCTAGCCGGAGTGTGTGGGGGAGAAGAGTAAGAAAGATCAAGTAGACCACTCAATAGGAAATGAGGCTGAGTGTTTCATTCCTCATCTAACTACAGAACCATGGAAGGGTCTTAATTACGTGGTCAAGCAAAATGCTTGGTTTCCATCAAAATGAAAATTGCAGTGCTTTTGTGTTTCTTTGACTTGGGTGAAGTGGACAAGGCAACTGGAATGATCTAAGAGACATGAGATAAAATAAAAATCTGTGATGAATACCAGGGAAAGCCACGAGTGAGTGAGTTAGGTTTGGGATATGTCGATGTAGAACAGTGCAATACAGAATACATGACAGCAATACAAAATGCACAACAGGGAGCAAGGTTGCGCTGCAGAATGTGGAAGATAAAATGGATGTGATCTAGAGTATCAGTTCAGGCCTCTCTCTCATGTCTCAGAGGGACAGCGTTAGGAGCAAGCAGATGAGAGTGTATTTGTTTTAGATACGCTTAAAGCAACTTGCCTGTTTGCTCCTCTCCAGCACTGTGAATTCAGGATGCGAGGGCATTATCACTGTCTTCGTCCTGGCTGCTACTTTGTGACTAACATCACCACCAAGCTGCCCTGGCACGTGAAGAAACACGAGAAGGCAGAGAGAAGGGCAGCTAATGGCTTCAAGTATTTTACCAAGCGAGAAGAGTGTGGCAGACTAGGTGAGTTTTCTTCTTTTTCCCCTGTCGCCTCTCTCATGTGGTCTGTCCCATGTCCAGGCTAAAAATGCCATGAGTTAGAGCCTGCGAGTTACGCTTAAGATGTATTTGGTCATTAAATCACTGAACAAGAAATGGAACAGAACAGAAAGCAGTTCCTGATCTGCCTGAGTTGAAGGATGTTTTCCCAAATAGACCCATGTTAAAGGGATAGAAACTGTAATATAGAGGATTTTATTTATATATACACATCTTGAGGTGCAGCTTCCCCATCGTTTTTCCTTTTTATCTATTTGTCAGTACCTTTTTTTGTACTTTGTAGTCTTTTGGGCCTACTGCATATGTTGGGTAGAGTTTAAGGGTGAGCTTAGGAGTAAAAAAATGCATAGGGGAAGTGCCTGTTCTGATGAGTGCCTTGTGCAAATGTTCTTTCTGTATCAAGGAAGTTGCTGCTTTGCCTGATTCCAGGCAGTTTCAAATGAAACCTCTTTTTAGCCATTGCCAGTGCAGTGTATTGAAAGGCAAAGGGCAGATAACTGGAGCCGCAGGTGTGGAGAAGAGCGTTCAGTAGCCTGCTCCCTCCTCCAAGACGATTCCCGCAGCCCCCTGTGAGCAGCAGGGAGTGCGGCGCTGTGCCTTTGTGCCGGCCTCCCACCAAGGCCCGGCCGAAGGAAGCGCCCGAGATGCAGCAGCACAGCCTCAGACTAGGGCATGCCCACTTGCCAAAATTGTTAGCAGCGCTGCAGTAGTTATTAGAGCTAGGTGCCTCTGGTGTAAAGATGGCAAAACGAATTCGTAAGAAAAGAAAGCAGAATGCATTCCCAGGGAGGTATCTAGAGCTGAAATCTCACAGCTCCAGCAGAGCTCTATCCTGAACTGCCTGGATTCACTTAACCCTTCAAGTTGTGTTTTGGCTTTACGGTATCACAGCCCCAGTCCTCCCTATCACTCCTGGTTGGAGCAAAGGCTGAACCAAAGCAGGGTTCAGAATAACACTTCTACAGCTGCTGTTCTCTCACATTGCAGGGAAACAGCCACAGTAACCAAAACCAAACTTTTCTTTTCAGTTTTGACTACATCATGAATGTATACCCAAATGGTAGCTTGTTTGTGGTAACCAGGGTAATGAGTGTCAACACGCCAGAGCCAGTACTTACCTAGGTCTCATTTACACGTCAGTAGATTGAGCAGTTGCTGTTATTTACTCAACTTTAGGTGTTTCAGGTGATAGCAGGGGCTAGACAAAGCAGGACAATGATACATGACACCCAGCCTGCTCGAATGCCCTAGCAACAGGCGAGCCTTCACCTGCCCTTTGCTGATACTGTTTCAGTCCCGCCAGCACTGTTTGTTCTCCATCCCAAAGAACAGCACTACGTGATGGGGAGGGCACATGAGGTGGGGCTGTGGGGGAGTGCAATACCTAAACAAACATAAGCTTGGCATGCGCGTAAAACACTATCTGTGAGCTAAAGATGGGCTGGGTGATTCAGGAGTCTTTTGGCAGCGAGGCATCTACAGGCTGTGCATGTGTCAGCAGTGTTTATTTTTGGGAGTGATGGGGTACATGCATCCAGCCGTATGTAAATATGCCTATAGGCTGGGCTTGCCATGCAGTAAACATACCAGGGGTCTGCATTTGCCTACGTAGATAGAGGCAGCATGATGGGCTGCTGTAGCTGGATGTGTTTGTATAGGTGTATATGGTCATACCAATATATAAATGCATGTCTGCTTCTCTGTACATCTCTATGCTTCTTATGTTGCATATGTATATACAGCAGGTGCAGAAAGCACTGGCCTGCTTTAAGGGCTGTGAATGTGTCTGAACACAATAGATTTTTTCGTATGTATGTCTGTGCATGTATAAATACATACACATGTGTATGGGTGGGGAGGTAGAGGTTAAAAATACGTACATGTGGAAGTAAAGGTGGATGGGTGTAGACAGGTGACAGACGAGTAAAACTAAGCCTGACTGTAGGTCTGTACCACTGTGTATATAAGGATACAGCCAAGGGATGATGGACAACCCAACGATTGATATAGCTGCATTTTACCTGTAAAAGGCATTATTTATCAGCTATAGAACGTAGCTCCCAGCATGCATGGTGCTATCCACGAGGAGCAAAATGTGTCAAGTGCTGTATGCCAGAACCCATATAAATTGCTTGTTGTTTAGTAGCTACCCCTATTACACAACAAATTTGGAGTAGCAATAAACACTTCCTGGCTCACTTCTGTCTGACCAGAGAACATACACTGTCCAGAGCTAGAGCTGTTAAGCGACTGCTTTTCTGAGAGCACACAGTTAAGGGGGGGGGGCAGGGAGGAAAATAACTTTTCATTTCTAATCTAATCATGAGCATGCATTTTTTATTTTAACTTCTATGCTATAGTTAAATATCTTGGGTTTGTTCTCTTTGTAAAGGAAAAGGCACTAGCTAAGACTGGAGACCATTAGGCACTAATAGATGTAATGTTCCTTTCTAACAAACCAAAGAGGGATGGAACTAGTCTGCAGCTCAGGCTCACTTCTTAGATCTGTGTCCATTGTAATAGTCTCTTGCAGTTGCTCACAGGCAAAAGGTCATGTTTCTTTCATTCAGGAGTGTTCCTGAAGAACCTGTGACCATTTATAAATCTTCAATCCACCAGAAATTCATGTAGGAGCAGCCTTGTCGGGCCCATCTCCATATCATCTTCCCTACAGTCCCTTTCCCTGTTGGTACCTTTCATGTACTACATACAATGGTTTTGTGTCTGTAGGTTGCAAATATAACCAGGTGAACAGCCACTTCCACTGCATTCGAGAGGGCTGCCAGTTCTCCTTCCTGCTCAAGCACCAAATGACATCCCACGCCAGAAAGCACATGAGAAGGATGCTGGGGAAGAACTTTGATCGTGTTCCTACTCAGGTGACTCACTGGTTATTTAAGTTGTAGATCCACAGATAGCGTTGGTCCCTTTGGTTGCTTGATGCAGAACTGCTTTAGTGCCAAGACACTTGTACCCACACTCTTTAAGGATCTATGTTTCCACTGGGGGACGTGACTGGGATATGTGAGTTCAGCCAAGGTAGCTTTACCTGGTTGGATTTCTACAGTACGAGGCGAGATGATGAAACACAGACATCAAAGCATTACTTAGTGTAAACAGCTTTTCGTTATGAATTATGGAGAAAAAGAACTGAGAAGGATAACACTAAAATACTCATATTTACAACTTATACTCCCTCCTGGCTCTCTCAGTATACACCAATTGGCTTATTAAAATTAAAACACTTAGGATGTGGAACAATTGAATGTGCTGGGTAAAGCAGACGTTTCCTGTTGTACATAAAAAATTATTTGCTGCTTCTACCTAGGATGGGAGAAATACCAGTCTCAAAATTTCTCTTCCCTTATTGATTTGGAATTAGTTTGGGGCACTCCTTGTCCTCTTTCAGGAAGTAGCAGACCAATGCAGCTGCATCTTTTCAACGGCAGCACTGAGCTGCTTCTCAGAATAGCAGCAGTCCTGCAGCCTCCTGCTTCTTCTTACTCCTTCGTTGCTTTAACTCCTGTTGGCTCTGGAGATAAAACAAGCTAGCTTTATTTAAATGCCTGTGACTGATCTGACCCTAAGGACGTCTTCTCGTACATGAAAAACAAAAGGGGCCATCTGTAGAAGCAAGATGGGAACCCCCTTTCGTTTCACAACATGGGAATGAGAGGTCCCTATTAGTTATTAAGTACTGCCAGTAAGTTAATTGTTTTAGTCTGCTGCTGTTGCATGTAATGAGTTCACAGATGCCAAGGAACTGGTGTTACTGTTGTGGTAACTTTTGTTCTTAACAGATAAGCTTAGGTAGAAGAATCAAACTTTGGAGAGATTTAACAAATAGATTTGTCTTCACTACTCTTCCAGTATGTGCCAAGTCTAGCTCCAAGAAATCTAGTACATGCTGAGCAGAAAATGCTGGTTTTGACCTCCACCTCCTTTCTCTGGCAATCCTGTGTTGCTTCAGCAGTGGAGAAGTCGTGATCGTGGCCTGAGCAATCCTGAGCATACAGTGCTAGTCGTACACTATTGCCGGGCTTAGCCTGTGGAGCAGTCCAGCAACAAAACAGGGATGAAACCACAAACCAGGGCATGTGGCAAAGCTAACCACATTGCTGTACTGCCACTGCCTTTCTGCATTTAAACTTACTGCTTCCAGTTTTTCCCATGCCTTCGTGGTGTGTTTGGATATGTGTTGCTCCTGGGTACCTGCCCATGTAACTCTCCTGAGAAGACCAGGCCAGGCCAGGCTGCAACAGCTGCGTGTGAACACCACATAGACATGTGTCACTGGTTTCAGTCTGTGCTCCCCTGTTGCAATGTCTCAGCATGCAGGCACTAGGACAGTCGTGTCAGTAGTCGTATTTCCAGTCTCTAAATGCAGCAGGACCTACACAGTAAGGTAGCAATGCCAAGATTAACACCTCCTGTTTTTGAATGCATCAGAATCCACACACCAGGATACTGGTGCCAAGATTAACACTCCCAGCCTCTGAGCGCATCACAATTTACATACCAGGATACATGTGCCAAGTTTAATGCTCTGAGCTCCCAATGAAGGAAGATTCATGCTCCTAGCCACGGTGCCATGGGTTCCACTCCCGAGCATGTTCCAGCTATCCCTCATGAACAGTGACAGAGAGAAATAAATGTGCAGACAGATGGTTTTGGTCTTGGCATCTTGCTTTTGGTGTTAAAGTCCCCATCCTGTTTTCTTGCTGCAGGTTATTGGCCACGCTCCAAGAAATGAAAATCTTCCCCAGGTTGGCAGCATGGCACCCAGCCCAGCCTCATCAGGAACCCCAGCTTCCTTTCAGGGACCCCCAAGCATGATGGACACTGAAACAGATGAGTACATGGATTACACTGGCTGTAGCCCTGGGGGTATCTCCTCTGAATCTTCTAATATGGACCGCAGCTGCTCCAGCACTCCAGTGGGCAATGAAAGTACATCAGCAGGTAAGAGAGAGTGGTGCGGTGGGGTGAAATGAATCACCAGTTGTCTGCTGTCTTGGGAGATAAACTCATGAAGGGAGGCCAAAGGACAACTGCACCTTAGAATGTAAACTGTACCAGCTTTGCAGTAGTGCCTCATACTAACCTAGCTCCCTCCATCATTTGTGAGAAGAGATCCATCAAAATCTGTGCCTCAAGCATCCATGAACGAACAGCGTATCTTTTTGCTCCCCTGAAGAGAGGTTTTTACCCTGTGTCTTGGAGTTGGATCTATTTAATAACTGATTTTTTTAAAAAAAAAAGTTGTGGGCCTCTCCTGTACTTGGCATTTTCCCTGGTACTTTTTTGTATTTCCTTGTGCAGCATCTGGAGTCAGGCACTTGCCTGTACTGTTGAGTTACAGAAAGACTGTACAACAGCAATTATTATATATAGGGGAAAAAAACCTACCACATCTTTAGAAAGCAACATATAAAAGCAGCTCATTGAGCTCCCTTCCTCCTGCAAAAACTCTTGTTCCACTTTGTGCAGTGTTGCACAGAGACCTCCATCATCCCCTCTTTGGAAGTAAGTTTCTGCTGTTGTTTCCTGTTTGCCAGGGTAACGTGTAGCCATCTCCCACTGACCTGTATTACGGGGTTATCTTTTCAGTAGTCAGTTATCTTTTATGATTCTGTTATCATCTAGTGGTGATCCAGGGATCTCTTAGCTGTCCTTCCCAGGGTTAAGTGTTACATTCCAGATAGGCTGCCTCAACTGAGTTTGCTTTAATTTCATACACATTTTGCTACTTTGCTTTCCCACACCAGTCGGATGAAGGTTATCAGATAGCACATCTAACCATTTGTCTGAACACCACTGGGTCATGACAGTGGTTGCCCCATGACATTAAAGCTCCTCCAAAGAGTTGTGGTGGGACAGTGGTTCCTGGTCCTCCTTGCCAGTATGCCGTCTGGTCCAAATCATGCTTCCTAGGAAATGGCCCTGCCACGGCTATTCAGGTAGTGAGCAACTCCACTGGCCCAAAGTGTAAGGACCACCCTCACAGCTATTAGTTGGTAGAAGCTGGCACCATATAGATTAACAAGGACCAGACAAGCAGGAATTTCTGTGTGAAAGCCTGCGGCTCTTGCCCTGTGCCACTAAAGCCACCTTACCTTCTGCAGAGACAAGCTGCCTCTTCCTGATGCTGTCAGTTCCTCACCTTCTGTTCCTTCTCTGTTACAGTTCTGTTTCATACATTTGTGAATGTATTTTCCATTTTCATCATATTGCTTCTGCTCTTGGGTTCTCATTTCAGTTCCTTTTTTTTTTTGTTTGTTTGGTTTTTTGTTTGTTTTGCTTTTTGTTTTTTGGTTTTTTTTTCTCTTTTTTTCCTTTTTTTTCTGCTTTTTTTCTCTCCACATTCTCCAGGCTGCCTGGTTCCTTCTACTGCTACTGCTGCTGCCGATGATGCTACCCACAATGCACCACAACCTCAACCACCATCTCTGCCTCCATCTTTCTCACAAGCCCTGCTTAGGTCTCCTCTTCCCACCCTCCCCTGTCTCTTCTCTCCATCTTGTCTCTCATACTCTCTGCTCAGTGCCACTCTTGGATCCAGCAGAGGCATTGTCATGCCTGCCGCCAGCACCACTGGGTTTTCGCCCATCATTGCCACTCCAACTCCAGTAAAAAGTGACGTTCCCTTAGTTCAGGATGCAGCAGGTAACACTTCTTTGCTTTCTCTCTTAGTGTCCTGTGCCCATCTCCTTCCCCACTCACCCTGCCTACACTTTTTTCTCTGTACCTTTGGGTCAGTAAAAAAGCATACGTCACTCTGTGTCTTATTTAACTTTACCCAAGGGCCCGTCCATGCCTACTCCTCTTGTTGGCTGACGCAGTAACCGCAGCTAAGGGTAACCAAAACTGCAGCAACCCACTGAGACACATTCAGATACCTGAGAGCAATTTCCACCAATTCTAAACTGTGAGAAAAATCTAACAAAAATCCTTAGTTAAAATGCGCTTTCAGCCTCTTGGTAACAGCAGGGTGGCCACAAAGCAAACTTCTGCTCATGCAGCATTAATGGAGCTTGGAATTCTTGTTTAGATTTTCCAGGCCACCCAGCCCAGTGCCCTACCATAGGCTGCTGCACACATCTCAGCAGGTAAATGAACCCAGTTCCCATATTTTTATCGATCTTGTAAGCTTCACTGCTTCCTATTCATATACAAAGCCATAAAATTCAGGGCAGCTTTCCCCAGCACAAGTAACAAAAGAGTGAAGTACAGTCAGTGTCACTACGATGACATCATCAGACAGCTCAGGCTGTTTCTCACACTCACTGTTATTTATATCTGCTTTTAACAGCTGCAGAAAATACATCTAGATTTTTAGTTTTAAGCTGCCGTGTTTCCCATGTGTGACTAAGATGAGAGATGTCTCAGGCTGGGGATTCTCATTCCAGCTGGGAGTGTTTTTTAGGGTGTGTCTCAGTTTTGGCTTCTTTTCCCGACTCCCAGCTCTTTTCTAGTTAATTAAGGGCATATTTGTGCTTAAAGTTCACACTTAAAAGAGGATTCTGGCAGCCTACAAATGTCCCAGTCATTCTTCCTGCCAGTTTTAGTAATGCACAAATCCAGGGTAGATGGTTGGGAGTGCAGCTGGAGGGCCATCTCCCCTTGGAAGTTTACAGGCTTTTCTCATGGGACCTGGCAGAAGGAGGAGTCTGTCCAGAGGACTGTGTTCAAATGAACAAAATTCACAAGAAACTATATTTTTTCTGGGTTGGTTTTTTTTAACTGATTTGCATGTAACCTGAAACATCTTAACCTTGTGCTGTGCTTTCCTCTAATTATATATTAATATATTTTTCTTTTTACCTTTGTATAGTGACATCATTTTTTTGTTTACATCATTAGTAGTTGAAAAGACAAGCTCAAGGCATGCACTTACCATTGAGATTTCCTTGGGATTACATCTGTTGAGGCTTGTAATCTTCACTCGGGTGCTAGGGACTGAACGTTGTCCAGTGGCTAAAGGAGGAGAGCGGACCAGGTTACACCTCTTTCATGCCCTTGCTGTGAAACTTTGCCTGTATGAGAAAACAGAATTGGTTTAACTATAGTTTTAAGCACATCTGTTTGAACTGTTGTAAAAGCTAAGCAGAAACACTGAGTTTAAACCAGGTAAAATTTAATTTGTACTTATTTCCCATGCAGAGTCTTTCCCTTAAGATGGCTTATGCTTATTTCTGTCTGAAGGCAGACGAGCTGAGCATTCATACTAATGATAAAAGATGAGATGTTTGGCTGTAATTTTTTTTTTAAGGAGGAGTTGATCTGGTTAGCAGCAATTTGTCCCAGCAGCGATGCACTTACACTAGTCGCCTGGAAGCGGACAGCTAGGTTTTACAATCCCAGATGTTTAGAGGGGGAGCAGACAGTTAATTGGTCACAGATTCTGTAGCTAAGAGCTTGCTAATTTAAAATCTACAGTGACAGAAAGCTATTCTTTCACTGGTAGCTGGTTAAATTAGCCTTAAAGTACAGTTTCCACCAGCTCCATATCACTGAGATGGTCGCACCACAGATGCCCCAAGCCAGCATCCTTATTTCAGTCCAAGCAAACGTGCCGTGTAACAAATGGCTGTGGAAAAATCTTTTGTTCTTTGCTTATCCTGCAATCTGTATAGCCCAGCCATGCAACGATGTGGGAGATTACGTTGCTGCTACCATGTCCATTGACTTGTATCTTTCCGTACAGTGCCAGTTTAACTTCTGGGGGCTTCTTCAGTGACTGCCACCTTCTCTTAAAGGGTTGTCTTTGGTAGGGCCAGATAATGCAAAAGTATAATTAATCTCTTTTAATACCTGCTTATCAGCCAGAAAAAAAAATAAAATTATACAACAGTCAAACAGATGACTGTTTCTTCAGTCTCCTAGGCAAGGATGCAAGCTGCTCTGGATTCTCAGGCCCCAGGCACTGCATGTCACAAATCATGCCTGTTTTTAGGAGGATGGCAGTTTCAGCATGAAGAGAGGTTTAGAAAAACAGAAAAAAAAAAGAGTAAGTTTTAGGGTTTTAGTTGCGAGCTATAATTTCCAATTACACTCACAATTCTGCACCTGGTGAAAAATTCTTGCCTCCAACCTTGTCTGTGCTGCATGTTGATACTGGAGATTGTAGTTTGATTCTGGAAATAGCAAGCAAAGAAGAAAAAAAAAAGTTAATAGATATAATGAGGTCGAGTCCTTGATGTCAGCTTGATCCTAGGGGACGTGAGCACTAGCCAGTTACGCTGGCCCCGTGAATGAAAGTGGAAGATAGATGAGGGCTCTTTATTTACTAGGGGCATCATGTGATTTTTGAGACCCAAGGGAAAGCTGCAGAACTGGTATTTTCTCTCAGAGTCCACTGGCTAGTGATGATGAGAATTAGCCCCATTGAACATCTGTCCATCTGTCTTTCTAAGTGCACTCATCGTAATATGTAGGCTCATTACAGTGAGGGATGTTGCAGTCTCCTGGCCAAAGTCCATCCTATTTCTATAAATTCCCCCCCTTGCAGTTTTAATCACGCATGGGATCTTCCTTTACTTCCTGCCTGTCCTTGGCAACTGTAGTGTATTACAAGACCCTGGATAGGGGAAAGCTGTATGCACGTACCAGTTTTTAGCATGCTTAAATGCTTCTACCACTTCAGCCCAGGTGAACTACAGTAATACACCTCAGTCCTTGGATTGGAACAAGCCAGCTCGTCTGTATTAAAGTCTGATTTGAGGAAAACAGGACTAGAGACTAACTAAGCAGCAGGAGAAACTGTGAGAGTAGCCAAACAGAGAAGCAACAGTTAGCATTCGGGTAACAGGAGGTACACCAGAGCAGCAACTGGAGGCCAGGTGGGATACACGATGTCCGGCAGGCATCAGCCAGCCCACGATCCCAGGGTTCAGGCTTACTTGAGGGATGTTCCTTTCATGAGCCATTAAAGCAGCCTTGAGAAGTTCAGAGCTGAAGGGATGAGCTGCTGGGTGGGAGCAGTTGCAGCACTGTGTCTTGGCAAATACAGAGCTTGCCGGGCTGGTTAGGAGTTGAAGAGAGACCTGGCTGCCAGCAACATCACTATTCGCTTTTTCTCCTCAGGGAATACCATCACTATGCCAACTGCCTCGGGGGCCAAAAAGCGCTTCTGGATTATTGAGGACATGTCCCCGTTTGGCAAGCGCCGCAAGACCGCATCCTCACGCAAGATGCTGGATGAAGGGATGATGCTGGAGGGATTTCGGCGCTATGACCTCTACGAGGACTGCAAGGACTCCAGCTGCCAGTTCTCTCTCAAGGTTACCCACTACCACTGCACGCGGGAGAATTGTGGCTACAAGTTCTGTGGCCGTACCCACATGTACAAGCACGCCCAGCATCACGATCGTGTTGACAACCTGGTATTGGATGATTTCAAACGCTTCAAGTCTTCACTGAGTTGCAACTTCCCAGACTGTCAGTTCTCTGGCAATAGCACACACTTCCACTGTCTGCGCTGTGGCTTCCGCTGCACTGACAGCACCAAGGTGACAGCCCACCGTAAGCACCACGGCAAGCAGGATGTCATCAGTGCTGCTGGCTTCTGCCAGTTCAGCTCAAGCGTGGACTGCGAGGTGCCTGACTGCAAGTACAAACTCAAGTGCTCCCACTTCCATTGCACCTACCCTGGCTGCAAACACACGGTGGTGGGCATGTCACAGATGGACTCGCACAAGCGCAAACATGAGAAGCAGGAGCGAGGGGAGCTTCCTGCCATCTCTCCTGGCCCCGAGGGCCTTGCCCACTCCACCCTTGAGTATGACATCCAGAACTCTTCCATCAACCTGGACAGTTCCCTCAACCTCAGCACTGACAACAACAGCTCCCTCTTCTTCCTGCAGAACGCGGCTGGTGTGGGCCTCAATGATTCCCTGGACCTCAGCAAGAAGCAGTCGGAAGTCACTGAGGGTCCCTCACCGAGCAGAGCCGGGACTGCTCCTCAGGAGAGGGGGGCGGTGGCATCTGCCTCAGGTGATGTGGAGGATGAGGATGACTCTTCCCAAGAGGATGAAGAGGATGATGAGGAGGAGATGAATGAAGAAGAGGAGGATGACGAAGAGGAGGATGATGATGATGATGACGAGGAGGAGGATGAAGAGGAAGACCTGAACACAGATTCTGAAGAATCGCTGCCTGACCCTGAGGGCCTGGCCACTAAAGAAGATGGAGAACCAGAGGAGGCTGCTTCTTCCACAGACCATGGCAATGCTTCCAGGCCACAGGGTGAGCCAGCCCTTACTCCAGCCCCAGCCCCAGCTCCTGCTCCAGCTGCTGCCCCAGCCTCTACTGTTGCTCCAGCAGCTTCTCCTTAATCTCAGAGACAACAGCGGCAGTGGTTTGGTTTTGCTCTGACACAGAATTACTAAGAGGACCCCATATGAGGCAAGAACAAGGATCAGGATGGCAAGTGAAAAACAAACTCCGTGCCACACACATGAGAGAGAGAGAGAGAGGAAGGAAGGAAGGAAGGAAGGAAGGAAACCCACGCTCCTCCACAGGCCCCCTAAGAAAGACAAGTTTGCAGCAGGACTGGTGCTGCATCACTTCATTCTGCAGATCACAGAACCTGGGGGCAGGACACAGCAAAAAATACCCTTTTGTATGGACACGAACCCCGAGGGTACCAGCTGCTTTTCCTTGCTCCCTGCATGGTGCGTGGGGCCTGCGCCCATCTGGGGACCCATTGTTATGGGAGGGGCTCTATCCCCCCATTTTTCTTTCTGTTTTTTTTTTTTTCCATGTTTTCAGTTGTACGATACTAATAATAATCTCCACTTCTTGGAGGGGGGTGGGTGGGAACAACAGGTAATGAATTTTAGAAATATATATTTGTGTGTGTGTCTCTCTATATATAATGTACACACACACACACATATATAAAATTCAAGGAATTGGTGTCACAAAGACAGCTAGCTCAGCTTTTGCCAGTGGGAAGGAGGGGGTGAGGGGTGCGCACTCTCTCTCTCTCTCTCCCCCCCTCCCCCCCTTCTTTCTCCAGCATTAAATGAATGGCATCAGACAGCAAGGGTGGGAGTGGGTATTTATTGTCATATAAATGAGGATGCATTAATGAATGAGCAGGGGTGGGAATGGGACACTCCTCTGTTCTTCCAGATCCTTTTTAATATTAATGATAATAATTTTGAATGCTATTTATATTGTAAAACTTTCTCAGTCTACACTTTCTCTGTAGGACGCCTCTCCTCATCCCTGCTGTTCTGCCTGTAGGGATTTAGCTGAAGTAACTTGGGAAGAACGCAGCGGGCAGTTACAGGGTCTGTCACACTGGAGGACTGGGGTTAACCTCCCATCCAGTTCCATCTCATCCCAACCCCGCAGTGCTTCCTCTCTGTTGAGGGCGAGGCGTTTTTGTGGTGCTTCAGTACCCCCATCTCAGGAGGTTGTGAGCTGACCTCTGTCCCACGGTGCAGCACCAGGAGCACCGTGCTCACAGAAGAGCGTCCTAGCCATTAAAGCAGCCTTGAAAATACAACTTGCTCTCTGACCAAGCAGTCATACAATGACAGGTATGTCCCCACTCCCCGAGCCCTTGGCCCCAGCCTTTCACTGAGGGCGGGCAAGTCTGTCTTTCCACGTGGACCGATACGGATCTCTGGTGACATCTGGGAGAGGGTGAAGGCACCACTGAAGAGGGAGGAGGCGGCAGGCAAACATTCAGGATCCCACTGTGGGATGTCCTGCTCAGCACGGGGCTGGGGGGCCACAGCTGCTCCACAGCACGGGGGCAGCTACCGGCCCAGTCATGACTCTTACAGCTCCAAAGCCTAAGGCTGCCGCAGCCCACGCAGCACAGAGAACTTGAAGATGGGGGGAGATGCTAGCTGAGGCCGGGATGTAGCCAGCTAAGAATTAAGGGATTTCTGGGTCCATGCTGATAAATTTTGACAAGTAGGGCTAATAGCTTGGGCACTGCATAAGCAAACGCAACTATACTGTGTTGAGAGCTGCCACATTCAGAAGCTTGGGCTTTCCCCTGGCTACAAGCTCTTTCCTGCTCCCTTTTCCTAGTCCAGTCTGGGAACACACACTACAGGATACTGTCCCGGACTCCTCACAGGTGGGACAGTAGCTTTGACCCCAAATCCTCACCTGAGTCAGAGAGAGGAGGCTTGTCTACATACACCTGCACTCCAGAAGGACTAGCCATATGAATTAATTCTGATAAGTTATTTCAGTGCCAGTCTGTAAGTATACCAGCCTAGCAAAAGGTTCCTTGTGTCTGAAGTTTGTCCCTTTTTTAAAAAAAAACCTAATTATTTTTTTCTAATGTCATGCAGGCGCCCCCTCCCCCCCCAATTCCATGAGCACTTCAGCTCCAAGGGATCCCCATAATTTGTTTTTACCCTTAACAGATAAAAGCCTCGAGAAGTTTAGGTTGGGTTTTTTTGGTGGTTTTTTTTTTTTAATTATTTCCCTAAGGAACTGGTGCAGATCAGGTCTGATTTATAAACAAGCAGCTCAGCTGTGTAAATGTGGGGACAGCATGTTCAGATAATGTTTCAAAAGGAAAGGCAAAAAAAAAAAAAAAAAAAGTTGTACAGTATTTTTCCTGTAAAGGTTATTACTATATATAGAACAAAAGAGAAACCACCAATGCCAGAGGGATGGTGTGGGGGGGTCACCTGCCTTCTGGGTAGCCCTTAGATTATGGTTAATTGTGTGCAAATTTTTTTTCTCTCTCTTTTTTTTTTTTTTTTTCCTCTTTTTTCCCCCCCCTCCTTCAATGTAGTGTTTGTTTGTGGGGGGTGGCAGGGGATGGGGGGGGCCTTAATGCTGCGGTTTGAGGCTGACTTCACACTCCTAGCACTGACCGGAGCTGCACGATTCTGAATTCTAACTTGAATTTTGTAGAGATGAAACAAATGAAAACAAAACAAATGAAATATTGTTATTACTAGTTTGTAGTTTATTTAATTCTTTGGAGTTCTTTTCCTCTATCAGCTATTTGTGTGGCTTTTATTTTTATAGGGGTGTTTTTTTTGTTTGTTTGTTTTTGTTTTGTTTGGTATATCCCCTGCCCTCAACCGTGTGTTTTCTAGCACAACCCAGTTCTTGCATATAATGAAGCTCATGTTCCTGGGGCAGAGTGAGGGAATGAGGCCCTGGAATTTCGAGAAATGGCATGGGGCAAAAAGATTTTACTTTTAACAGCATTTGCTGCAGGTTCTGTACTTGTACATTTTCCCCATATTCAACTATTTAGATAGTACGGTGATGGGCTCCAAGAGGAATCCTTGGCTGTAGCACAAGCCACATCTTGCAAAGCAAATGTGTTTCTGTTGTACCGCTGCAATCAACATGTCTGTCAGTGACTTTTGTGGGAGCAGGATCGAGCCTACTGCCTTCAGTACAACACCCCGCGAGGTTCACCTGACACCTGCCTGGGCACGCTGTTGGCGCCGAAGGCGAGGGGGGGTCTGGTTCCAGGGCGAGGCACGGGGCTCGCGAGGGCCCTGGTTCTGTGCGGGAGAGACAGGCTGTTTCCCTGCTGTTAGGAGCTGGGAACCTGCACCCTGACATAGCGGTTTTACCTCTCCCCTTACACATCTCACCAGACTCCACTGGCTGAATCACTGCACAACAGTGGGAGACAGCAGAAGTGTGTGGAGAAAGGGGTGAAAGACCTACTAGGTAGCGCTGCTCACGCCAGCCTGGCGTGCTGGGCGCTGGACGCAGCGCACCGTCCCAGGAGGCAGCCTTAGGCAGGTGCGGTCCGTGCTGGATGGGGCCCTGTTCCACATGTCCTTCTGGGTGGCTAAGTGTGCCAGAAGGGCCTGTGTTTATCTATGCACACCATTTTCTCCCCCAACGCACCCTACTTCTCCCTAACATCTCAGCCTTTCTCCCAGACTTCTATTGCCTCCTCTCCGGGAGCTGGCACAGGGAACGAGCTTGCTTTCCCAACAGGCTACTGCTGAACATGACCAGCGAGCAGGGCCTGACGCGCAGGTCAGGCACCCTCGGAGGACAGTGGCCACTGCCCTTCCAGACGGGGCCACCCAGCAGGCTGGCCCGACCCCCAGAGCCTTTGCCAAGTCTTGTTTCTGTAAACCTCTTACTATGTCTCTATTCGCAACAACAACAACAAGTCAGGAAAGTTAAACCCGTCTTTTTATTCTGCTGTGTTCAGGCTTTAATCCAGCAAAACTCTTAAGCAGATGCTTTCTGAACGGGCAGAGGTCTGAGCCCATGCTTAAGTGCTTTTCTGAACAAAGCCTCAGCAGCGCAGAGATCCCTGTTACAGCGAGGTGGCTTTTCACTTCAAGCTATCATATCAACAGGACTGTTAATACAACGCTATTGAAATATGTGCTTAAATGAACGACCAGAGAAAGAGAGGGATCCCACTGTGTATGTGTGGGAGATCTGTATGAGGAGGGGGAAAGAGGAGAGAGGAAATGGAACTATTCTGTCCAAAACAAGATAAAAACCAAACAAAATAAACCTTCAGATGGACCCTCCTGATTCTGCTACCATTCACTGCTGAAGAGCAAAAAAAAAAAAAAAAAAAAAAAGAAATAAAAACTATTGACTAGATTGTTCATTCTAGCCACAAACTCAACTGGATTAAAGTCTGCGTGGAAGGAATTTTGTAAAGAAAAAAAAAAATCCAAAAAAATTTCCAATGTAGCAAAAAAAAAAAACTTTAAAAAACAAAAATAAAAAAAAAGACAAAGAGGGAGGATTCTAGCCTTTTGTAATATCCATATTGCACACTAGGACTATAAGCCATTGCTAGCTCATTTTGAATTTTAAATGTGTAATTTTTTTTTGTTTTGTTGTTGTTTTTTCTTTCCGTGGGGGAGGGGGGGGAAATAAATGCTTGAACCACCAATGCTCTTTTTAATGTTTTATAAATATGTATGTGTATATATATAAATATAAAAATAATATGTATGCACATATATATGTGTGTGTGTATATCTATATGTATATACATATATATAGATATATAGATATATATATAGGTTTTGAGACAAAAATGCAGAAAGTGAAAAAAAAACACCCTAAACAGGATGGTGTGCTCTGATTTACTTGAATCTGGTCTCTTCAGCACCTGCGTTATTAAGAACTGAATATTTTTCCACTTGAATTTAGTGCTATTAGAAATTTAATATATGTGTTTTATTTATTTGATTTTTTTTTGCATGACTGATGCAAGGTTTGACATTTTCACTCAATAAAAACTGGAAAAAAAACCCCAAAGTTTTAAGTGATCGAGTTGTCTTCTTGATTGAAGGGTTTTATTTTCTTAAGAACTAACAAGTCTTGTAGCGGTTGGGGTCTTTTAAAGCACTGGAGTCCTAGTAATGCCTTGCACCCATTTTAATATATATGGACTCTGGCCTCGAGCTTTTTATGCAGCCCTGTAGCTTTATTTGAAGCTCTCGCTGGGGCCCCTGACAGAAGCGATACTTACGTGTCCATGATCTGCTAAACTGGGACCTGGAAGGAGAGAAGTGACTACTCACATTTTGACTTTTCCCTTCCTACCTTGGCCTGCAAACTCAGGGTGGTGGGTTGGGACCATGGTGGAGCCGTGCTTGCTGTAACCCACCTGAAACCTTACAATGACATTCTAAGCCCACTAAATCAATCGACAGTTGACTGTCACCCTAACGAGAGAGGTGAGGCATCCTGTCTGCATAGAAGGGCTGGGGGGCTAATAGACCCACTAGTCACCAAAACGCAAGGTTGAAGCCGTATACTTTGGCAGAACTTGGCAAGAATGCACAAAGCTGTATGCCATGCATCTAAGATCTGAGAGCAAGCACCCCTTACCTGGCCACTCCATAGGTTTTCTCCTGCTGCAGAAACTGGCATAGCCCACGCGGTTGTGAAGTACAGCGAGGCCATCGGGGATGAGAACGTCTCTCAGGCAAGAGCGTGTCCTGACAGCCAGAGCATGACACAACACTGCCTTGGTGCAACTGGTCCAGCAGTCACAAACGCTGACTGTAAAGGAACAATAGATTAGATAAAACCACTGCACGCTTGCGGCAGCTTGTCCCCACTGTTCTCCTGCCCAAGACTCACCCCAGCCCTGGGCACTTCCACACTGGAGCTGGGGCTAGAACAGCTTTCCACCACCAGCATCCCTGCTCTGGACGAGGCAGCTGGGGACAGGCAGTAGATGCCATTTTTATGTGGAACTAAGCAAGTTACTTTGCGGGGGAGGAGGGGGGAAACGTGCATGTTCACAGCACTTCATGTGCTCTAGAGCAACTGCCCTCGCGCTACCTGCCAGGTCCCGACATGTCCCCGAGTACTCGCCCCCTCAGTGGGAGCCCACAGCAGGCACCATCCCAGTGGTCCGCGGGGAAATTTGTAAACGGATCAAAACTGCACAAAAGCTGCCTCTGTGCCGACCCCCCACCTTCCACCCTGCCCACTGCTGTTCATCCACTGGTGAGGCACCGAGACTGCACGCAGGGCAGCACGCACCCAGCCCTCCTGACAACGCTGGGCTCGAGCACTCGGGAGCTGCAACTGGTTCTGCACCGATGGCCAGTGTCGGGGTGTCTGTGCATCCACGCCCGCGCAGCCGGTCGCGGGCTCTGCGGTGCCAGCTGAACTGCTCCTAGGCACTGGCCTGGCACGAAACACTGCCCTGACGCCTGTCCTGCCAAAGTGCTCCTGGGGACCGGGGGTGGGGGAAGCAATGTCAAAGTTCTTGTTCTACCCAAAGAAAGCAAAGAAAACCCCTCCTGTGTGGCTCTTCCCCTACTATCTCGAAGCAGCTGGGTCTTTGCGCCTGCCACCCGCCAAGAGAACCCAGAAGCAGCAAAGCGGCGCTTGCCAAGCCTGATGCACTGGCAGCAGCTGCCTTCTTATTAGCAGAGAGGATTAGACTCCTCTCTCTTTCAAAGCCCCCTCACTGCTCTGCTGCAGCTCCCAGCCATCCTGTTTTCAGATGTCATTATCTGAACACGCTCCTAATCCGACCTTGGAGCACAGAGGTTTGTTCTCACTGGAGCTCTGCCCACAGCACATGGGATATTTACATGACTCTGTTTCCGGGGCGGGGGGGACTGACAGGGGATGTGAACGACATTGACATTCGCTGCTTGAAAGCTCTTGCTGGAACTTGCCTGCTCCCTGTGGAACTCTGACTGCACTTCATAAAAGAACGACTAAGTCATGGGAGAAGCTGCAAGATGAACAAATTGAAGCCTCACTGTTGCATACATTCCAAGCCCTCACAACTGGTGACACTGCAGCTGTGCATCTGCGGCTCTGCACCCTGTCCCTGCAGCTGGTGAGCCATGGAAAGCAGCAGATGCCTAGCGAGGCTGCTCGTTCTAACGTCAGGACAAGAACTGGGCAGTTGTAATACTTCGATTATATCAAGCGTACTCTGTAACAACATTTTTTTGGATGAGAGCAGGACCCTACGGTTACACACAGAGCCACAAACCTATACTGCCTGCTTTACGTAAGACACTGGATATCCGCTTTTCAGCACACTACCAAGTCTCCTGCAGCACCCACCAACATATGCACCCACAGCAGGAGTATACCCTGGCACCAGCTCAAACATGAAACTCAAAAGGAGCAGCACTGCTTTCCCCTCTCCGAACTACTCAAGACTTTAAACCAACAGAGGCAGCAGAAGTTCAATTGCCTCAAACATAAACAAGCAGCATTCAAGGTATTCTAGGACACAGACCAGGAGACCAGATGGTTCTGCTGCTGCTTCCAATCATCCTGGTTTTTAGATGCCATTAACCAAACATGCCTAGTCCAGCCGTAGCACATGCAAACCTGTCCTTCCAGAAGCCGTAAGAGCTGCCCAACAAGGACAGAAACAAAGACAGCAGACTGTCAGCGCTGGCTAAAAATGAAGGTAATAGCCATCACAGTGGCTCAGAAAGACTATCATCGCTATTCATCCGAGCGCTTCTCACACACAGTCTAGCAAGCATATTTTTAGAGATTACTAGGAAAAAAACCACTGTGGGTTACACCTCTCCTTATGTCCCTGACCTACAAGGAACAGTTTTTGTACTGTTTTGTAGGCATTCATTTAATTTGCAGGAATCTTTCTTACTAGCTCTTATTGGCTCCAAACCTAACTCCTCTTCAGTCCAGCCACCACCTCCCAGGGAGCTGTGCAGACCGGGACGCAGCGCGGCCGGTGTAGGGCAGCCAGCGATCATCCCTGAGCCACACCATCAGGTGTGCACTGCTGGCGCACGTGCCCAGCAAAATGCTCCTCACAGCTTTCTCAGCTGAGTACAGAACACAGCAAAGCATGTCCGACTGGGAGGATATTTACTCTAGTAGCACAATGCCTCCTACACCCAGACAGAAGGAAATTCAGAATTCTGATGCTTACTGGTAGAGGAAAAGCAGCTGTTACGATGCACAACATACACAGGGCGTAACTTACAGCTTCCAAGGACCAATGCTCAACACTGCCTTCCTAAGGCATAACGCCATTAACAAAGACCTGAAGACTTGCTAGGGAAATAGGTCTGTTAAATTAGCCCATATTTACACCTCTAGACTTGAGAAGCAAATTTGCAGCTGAGCAGGATCTCATAGAAGTGGCCAAGTCCTTGGGTATGAGCGTGGCTGAGATGCCCATGGGAGCCCAGTTCCAGGGGAATCCCTAGGGCAGGAAAGGGGAACCACACATGTGCTGCTGCAGCTTTAGAGAAACCTACTGCTGAGAAAACAGGGCATGCCTCTGATCAGGTGGCAGGACTGGCAACTCCTAACTCTTAGAAGGCTCACAAGAGTTAATTCTAACACATCCCCTTTCCCTGCAACAGCACAAGAGAACAGAAGTAGAAATTTTAACAGAACACAGACAAAAAAGGGGAAAAAACATTCAGACAATGGAGAAAAAAATATTAATTGAACCAGCTTTTGGAACTGTCCGTGTTGCTCAGGTATGGGAGCCAAGACAGAAACCAGCCATTAACAGGTAACAACTAGCTAATCGATATAAACGCCTTGAGACTTCCTGGGGAAAATATTTTCACTGGGCACTGGGTGTAATAACACAAAGCAAGAGAGAAGTACTATGACATAGAAGTGAACAAGAGACTGTGGACAAAGTGTTTAAAGCTAAGACTTTCACTTGACCTCTAAAACTTCCTTCACAGTCCTGCACAAGCCCTTTGCAATAAGTAAAGTTCTGAACCATGAATCCTGCTACATGGTACATACAGACTGCATCAACTGCTTGTGTCACAGCCACTCTTTGCATTTGCACTTCTGGGCTGCTGTGCACAGGCGCAAAATTGTGTTCACAAACCTGCAGGTGTCTTATTTGAAGACCATGGGAAGCCCTTTTAAAGAAGCAGCTCTTGGGAAAAGGGAAGGAGAGGAGCTATAACCAAATATCCCCACTCCCCACCCCCAATCTGCATGCAATCTACACAGGAGGCTGAAGCTTTCAAACATGACAATAAAATCTCACATTATCTTCAAAGGGAACATGAACTTTAAAGACTTCTCTGAAAGTCAACAACCAGCTTGTACCTATTCCAAACAGCAAAAGCATGTAGGTTGTTGGGAATGGTTTTTGAGCTTCACACATGCATGCACACACACACACACGAATAAATAAATAATTTCTGCCTTTCTCCACAAATCAAGGCAGAACTTAAGTTTAATATGACCAAACTTGGAAAGAGTGAGAGTGTGCATGAGAGTAAGACCTGCACATGCATAGCTACAGCAAAATACACAGCTTTGCCTAATACTTGTGTGGGGACAAGAAAAGTGTGCCACTTTCGGTGAATGCACGCGCTAGCACCAGAAGGAATTGCACGTGTGGTATGTACTACACCTGGTACGTTTTACGGATATCTATGAAAAGGTAAGGAAAGGCAAGATGCTTTTGAGTCCTTCTGTTGCTGACACTGTTACGTGGAAATACAACATTCAGGCAGGAAGACCCTGCTTTTTGGGTTTCGTGTCTGCTGTCTAGAAGAAACTTCACCAGTACCTGAAAGCTGGCAGCACCTAACTCTGGGGGCCACAGTCTCTACCAAAGGGGGGAGGGCAAAGAGGGGACAAAGGCACTGAACAGCATTTTTAGGTACAGTAGGTGTCAGAAGGGATGACAAGCTCTTCGTGCCAGCTCTGGGGCAAGCAGCGGGCTCTCCAGAGCCCCTAACATGCATCTTCCCTTTCAAGGGCCGAGCTTTTGCTCATACAGCCCCTCCAGAGGCAGACCCCTTCATCCCACTGGGGGGAGGGCTGGGTGCTGTGGCCCCTAGTCCCGCTCTTGCCCCTGAAGTGCCCCAGGCCCATCCTGGCTGAGGAGGGGTGGCCAACGGAGGCGGCTTCCCTCCTTTCTTTTGCTCTTTTTTGGCAGGGAAACTCTTAAACAAACAAATGAAGAAACACTGAGGATTTAAGTAAACAGATGAAGATTTATCTGACAGGCAGACTGAGCCTTTCCCTGCCCCCTCCCCTTCCCACAGGGCAGGGTGCTGCCTTGTGCTCTCCCCATGAAGCCAGCTTCACCGTTTGCCGAGCCCTTGCTGTCACCTTGCTGTCACCCTGCTGTCACCGGCAGCCCCTAGGAGCCTCCTGTGGGTCCCAGCCCACAGCCAAGCTCTGCCTAAACGCCACTGCTCTACAGTCCGACGCACTGAAGAGGGTAAAGCAAAGCCGTTTGGTCTGTGGCCAAAGCAAGCCAGAGCCTCTGGCAGAGAGGCAAGCTGGTTTGTTCAGCTGGGCTACCAGGCTCCAGCCCCACGAGTCACATCTGGGCTAGAGCCAGCTGCGCCCACGAGATGGAGGGGGACCAGCTGTGGCCTGTGGCTGGGGGCAGCACCGCAGCCACCCCCACAGCCACGGAGGGACACCCACGGCCGGGGCAGTCACTACGCTTCTCTGGTTTATGCCAACGAGCCAACCATGCCCATGGTTTTTAGAGCTGGGGAAAAAAGAAAGTAAGAAAGAGATGCAACAGTGTGATGCTCCAGTTTCAGTCAAACATCCCCAGCTCGTTCTGGGGCACAGAAGACACTGGGAAGCAAGCGGGAGCCCCAGCCTCCCTCTCACACCCAAAACCTGCTGGCTGCTGCAGTGCGAGTGTTGATACTATTGCACAGCAATGCACAGACACAGAAACATACAACTAAGCGAGCAAACAGGCGTGCAGAGATGAAATCTACTGTAGATACTGTATGAAGGCAGGAAGCAAAGAGTAGTTCATCTGTGTAGGAAAGCTGCAGCAATTTAGTACATGGTCTTTTGTGCGCACACCTCAGCTGAAACTGCTTAAGTAAAGCAAATCCGTTTAAAGAGATGGAAGAACATCCGCCCAAGATTTTGCTCTGGTTTAAAGAAATCAATTAAAGAAATTCATTCTAAAGAGGTAACTCCAGCTCCAAACAGATAAAAACCACAGTACTAGCTTATAGAAGCAGAGGGATAAAGTTGGAAGCAGTCAGTTTCTGAAGTGTTAGAAAAAAACAGGAAACTAGGCACTAGGAGACAGGCAGGCATGACGGAAGACTGAAAAAACAACAGGGATGCTGCACAAAACAGGCATGCCAAGCAGACAAAGTGACTGAGAGACAGACAAGCAGGCTGGCAAAGTGACAGACACAGAAAGAAAAACAGGCAACAAATAAGCCAGTTGTACTTCTAGATCATCTGAATCAGCCCTATCCAGCTAATCACCTTTTCACTCAGGAGACAGAGGCCTAAGGAAAAGCCAATATTTTACCTAAAACAGAAAAAAATACAATGTCAGATCCTCCCCTACTCCTCTTCAGGCATGTTCCTGCAGCCATCATCATAAAATCTCTCTCATTATTTGTGCAAATATAGAATTAAAAAAAAAAAATCCTGAAGGGTTAAACCCTTCAGCAGATGCAGAAAAGAAGGGCTTGGTGGGAAAACAGGGGTGTTCTAAGATGCTCCATATTGTAAGTAACCCCTGAGAAGTCCTTGCGAAGCATTTGGGGAGATTTTTAGTCTGAAAGACACTTTACAAAAATAAATTGTAATTGAGTGTAATAATCTTCCCCTTTTCAGAAAGGGCCTGACAGATGCTGCCTAGTGCTCACTTCTGCCCCATTTCAAATATTTTTACCTTATTTGGATGAAATATATTATTTTTCTAATGAAAGGAGGTTGGTTTTTCTTTTTTTTTTTTTCCCAAAGAGCTGGTTTTCCCTTCGTCCAGCTGGTGCCTTTATTAGGTTAGTGCTTGCTCCCTTTTGGGGATGGGATTGTTTTTTTCCCTGAGCTGGGAGAGCCCATGCCAGCCCCTCAAATCGACAAGTGCGCAGTTCAGAGCTTCTACTACACAGCAAGTGGAGGAGTTGGGCCCTGCCCTCCATCTTCCATAATACCCCAAAATTCGTCTGAGGTACATTTCCATTATTTTATTTCATTTTTTTAGAGTTACATAGTAGTAAGAGCCAGCCTTTCATGAGCATAATAGGTGGACACAGCTCTAGAGATGCTCACAGAGGCTGGCTCCTGAGGAAGCAGCAGTGTGGGGATAAGACAATAAAAGGGAAAATGAAGAAAGCTGGACACTCTCCTGTGCCCTTAGTAAATCACTGCCTGTGCTTCACCTCCCAGCAACCCCTTAGTTACGTTTTCAATGCCGGGAGGCCAAGCCCCTCGCTTGCTTTGCACTTGCACACGACCCACCAGGATGAGAAGTCCAGTCCTGGCTGGCAGACGCCAGGCTCAAGTTTACCCCAGGTTGGGGCGTGCAGGTTCACCACCACATACAATTTGGGCTTAACATGAAGCACCACTAACAGAAGGGACCTTACAAAGCTTCCTGTTGTCAAAGCCCTTGGGAAACACTTACATGCCCCACAGCCTGCTATGTTGTGGGCTATGGAGGGTCTAGCGAAGCACGGAGACCCTGAATTCCACACAACAGGGTTTTCCACAAAAATCTACTCTGGACCTGCTGTCTAGCCTGTTTTCCCCAAGCATCACACTGCCCCACCAAAGGAACGGCAAAGGCAGCCTCCGTTTCTGCAGCAGGCACTGCAGACAAAAAGCAGCGGAGCAGACCCAGACCGGGTTACCCCAGCCCCCCCTGTGCCGGGCAGAGCCCAGCTCATACCGTGCTTCCCTCCACCGGCACCCACCAGGCCAGACCCGGCAACCCTCCCAGTAAACCCCAGACCGGGGTGAGGTGGGTACTGGAAATGCAGCCAGGTCCCCCACCCTACTAAAGATGAAATCAAGAGGAGAACACAGTCACTACAGAGCACTTACTTGCCCGAAGAACCATGCCTGCCCCCCCTCCGGCGCCGGCAGCCCCTCTCCCACACCTGGGCAGGCTGGGCTATTAGGGGACAGTGGCTACAGCTGGGCGCTGCAGCCTTGCCCTGCTCTCCCAGCCCGCAGCGGGGGGTGGGTTCTTGCCCCAGGGTTTAGGTTTTTGTCTGAGCTGCAGGACCCGGCATGAAACCTGGTGCCCAAAGTTGGCTTTCTCTGCAACTTGTCTTTATCGCATCTCTGTATTTACCAGCCAGTGTTTTTTTACCATCACCTGTGGAAACTGAGGTGCACACATAAGTAAAATACTTTGCAAAACATCGTGCAGCAAAGCAGCAAGATCAGAAGGGATCCTACAGTCCATCCTCTTCCTTCTGATCCCAAGCACTGTTAGGTTACACCCCCAACACACAAAAGGCAATAAAAAAAATCCTTCCTGCTTCTGACGAAGATGCACATAGGACTTATTTATCACATCTGGGCATGAGGAAGGCTGGACAAAGACGACCAGGAGACATCTCTTAACCCTTTCCCACTTCATCACATTTTTTGAGTTCCTTACATTTCTCTTGCGCTATTGAAAAGGGAGCTTTTATATCCTCAAATGACTGGAAAGCACCAGCCTGATACCGTTTCCTCTTGGACAGCACAGGCTCACAGGGTTTCACTGAAACATTTTCAAATGACACCATTCAGAGGAACTCCTTCCGCCTGCTTTCTGTGCGCTATCAAGGACCTATAGAAACCACATTACAAACCCACTGAACTTACCAGCCAGGGTGTTGTTATTCTTCCTGTGTCAAACCAGAGGCTGATTACACAGTAAAATTGAGTACTTGAATAAGCCAGACGGTGTGTAACTGCTGCTGCCGTCTTTCTTGTTCTGCAGAAAAAAGGTTCGCTACCTGCTAATCTTTCAACTAATGTGATGCCATTCTCAGTGCCTACTGGCCAGTGGGCTAAACATTTCACAGGGCAGCTGACCTAAGATCTTTGCTTCTAGGGGGAAAAAAAAACACCCAAAAAACCCCAAAAGAAAAAAAAAATTACAAGTTAGCAGTGAAGCTACACTGTTCATAAAAACCAAAATACTCACCCTACAACTGTTGCTATGCTGGAAAGACAAAGAACATGAGACAGAGGAACAAAATTTGTGATTCACGACAATACCTGCTGGTAGGAAGGTCTGGTGTCTTCCAAATTCTCTGCTGGTGGCTTAGGTCTCTTCAACAAAGTACACAAACAGCCCATCAGCAGCCAGAGGCCCAGAGACTTTTTTGAGCAACAACAGCTATAATGGAGTTTTCTGGGATTCATCAGGTGGGGGAAAGGAAAAACTGTGACCTACCAAATTGGTAAAAGTTGTAAAAGGCAAAACTAAGGGAGGGAAAAGGGCAGCTGAAGAAAACTGCCTTTTATGCTGCATCAGAAATCTTGAGGTAAATGAATTGAACACTGGCAACATGGAGGAAAAGGGGGGAAAAATGAACCCGCAGGGATGCTTGTACTGTAAACCTCGTAAGTCACTCTGCAAGGCACATACCTCAGCAACATATTTTCCACATTTCACCAACTGCTGTTGTCCAGGCACTTTCTATTTTCAAAACCTTCTATGTATATAAAATGTACACAGGCAGGACAATACTTTTTCATCACATCTCTGCGTTCAGTTGTGTTTTCTTTTCACAAGGATTCTTGGCTTGGAGAAATGAAAAGTGCCATCTCTTAAGAAAAGCCTTTCCTTTTAAACACTTTCAAATTTGCCCTGTTTTAGCTAAACGTGACGTTCTTTGTGAACGTTAAACAGTGGAGAGAGAGACTGAGAGGGAGAGGGGGGGAGAGAGAGACACACACACTCACTCACTTACTCCTGGGGAAGATATTCATCCATTTAAGGCATGAGAAATCATCACATTCAGCAGCAGGTCTAAATACAGTAATATGAAGGTCCCTTTCACTCCCCCTAAGCAGGAAAATGTCACTGTGTACCAGACACCCAAATACTCAGGAATCAAGTAAATCCCTCATTTTTAAGAAGGGAGCCAAATACTTCTGTTGAGCAAAGATGGGACTGCAGTAGCTACAAATTACTTGCCGAACGCCATTTGTTTCGATGGCTTCAGTACTGACATGGCAGGGTCAGCCCAGTCATGGGATACTGCACAGCATTCCCTGCTGGAAGATAAGACCAAGGGGCTGTGGGATATCTCACAGGCTCCCTTCAGCACCTCCTGCTGCTGGGGGTGGAAAGGAGCGGGCGCTGCATTCCTCACCCAGCAGAGCCTCCTGCTGGGAAGGAAGGAACCGGAATAGCTGCATTTTACTCACTGGTTTATAGATCCATCTCACCTTCTGCAACATCAGAGGAAACCGAGCACTACAGTGCTGCTGGAGCTACGCGCATGTACCTGGTATTGCACTACGCCATCCTCTACACTGCCTCCTGCTGACAGAACCTAGTATTGGAGCAGTCAGAAAATCAACCATAAATGTCCATCAGAAAACATTTTATAAGGACTCAATTTCTGGAATAGTTCCTTTTCATGCCTTGACCACCCTGCATGCATATTTCCTCCCCAAAATAAGAGCCACAGTAATCCAGTAATAGCTTGGTGTTAAATAGTGGTAACTCATATTTATTACAATTATATACAATCATATTTTATATTTGAAATCTATACATGATCACACGGACGAGCACACTTGCTTGGTGAGGACAGTGAGACTCAGTTGTTACAAGAATTGCTCTGCTAAGAGGCTCTGATGCAGTGAATAATATAATTGGATACCACCATTTTACCAGCTGAGAACACAATGCTGCAAATGAGAGGTCTCAAAATTCACCGATTTAATTTGTGTATAGCCCAATGAGGGGGAAAAAGGCTGAACTGGGCAAGAAGGGCCAGTGGCTAACCTCAAAACTGGAACCGTTCTCTGTTCTGTAAAGACTGCTTTGCTGATCACCAGGTAGGTGCAGGTCTCAGCTGATCATTTAAGATGGGTTTTCTCCTCATTTAGGGAGAAAAACAGGCTAAAAAACATTGCAAAGATTCAGAATTAACCAACTATTTCAGCATCTGATATCACCTCATTCATTCATTCAGGGCAGCTACAAATAAAATGTAAGATGTCAAAACCTGATGTGAACTCCTTGTCTTTGGAGGAGGAAGGGTAGTAACTGGGATGAGTGGACTCAACTTCTTTTAAAGCCGTCTTTTACTGGGGAGCAATCAGTAACAAAGCCACTTGTTCCCATGGATTTTACTGTGGGCATGAAACCTGGACTTGGTCCCTAGCAAGAGGCCACTTGGATGAGCATGTGGGGTGGAAATAGTGTTCTTTGGACCCCACAGAAATTTACTGGTTTTAGATGCTAGGTAGTTTCAGTAATTTGAAGCTTGATATAAGGCTTGGAAGAGCCAAGACTGAGATCTGGTGAGGAATTCAGGGTTAAAACCTTCTTTTTTTGGCAACAGAATATCAAGTAATTTGAGAAATAAAACAGAGGGTTATTTTGGGAAACAGAGAATCAGAAGCCTTATGTGGGGATTAAAGGCTTCTGAAATCAAAGAGCTCAGGACAGACTGGTTTCTGAAACTGGACAGGACTCTAGGATGCAGCAAAGAGGCTGACTGTTTCAGCAGTGATAGTGTTTTTGTAAAAGGGCTTATTCTGTAGCTGTGGTGCATGGTAAGGCGATTGGTCTTCCAGCCTAGGCAATGACCCCAGCTCATGGGGAGAAGGTGGGTCTGGGAGGGGAGAAGAAGCCACTGCAACACTGCAAAGCCCTGTGGTGAAACAGGACCCACCTTGTTCACTGGGCAATCATGACCCTGCTCAAGGTCAATCATGGGAAAATCACTGGAGGGGATGGTGGCACCTCTCTCCACAAAATGGGAGAGGCACCAGGGACAGTGCAGGAGGCTAGGGAAGATGTACAGCAGCAGCAGCAGAAGTCAGAGTGCCTTAGTCAATCTCATTCTCGTTGCTGGCTCCCTCAGGTCTTCGTAGCTTTTCCACCTGCTCATTAATCTGACCATCCCCTCCTCGCCGGTCCTCAGTCTGGACACCCAGACATTCCTCCTCATCCACATGGCTAACATCATCATCCTCATCGTCCTCTTCCTCCTCTTCATTCCTTTTGGTTTCTCTTTTCTCCTCCTCACCCTGCACTTCCATCCGCACTTGACTCTTGACGTCGATCACTGCCTTGTTGCCCTCCTCTGTGCTCAGCAGATGGCAGCTGACTTTCGAACCCTCGGGGCTATGGCTCTCCTTGACTGGTGATGATGTGGTCGACTCATTGCTGACAGGTGAGATGTCACTGCTGCTGTTATGGTTGGCAACAACAGGGTTGGAGGGTGAGCTCGGCTTCACTGGGATCTGCCATGACGGGATCTTAGGAGCCGAAGGGGAGGGAGGGAACTGCCTCCTTGGGGGAGGGGAAGAAGGGAAGAAAAGGAGAGAAAGGGGCTTTTATTAAAAACACTGAGGGGTTATCATTAGAGAGAACGGTATTTGCCCTGGGGAAGTCATGTAAAGGAAGACTGAAATTGCAAGGCTCCTTTGCCATAAATGAACAAAACCAAGGCCACTTCACTTCTTCAGCCAGAATCTCAAAGTGCTTTACAAGCACTCAGTTAATCGAGCCTGCACACAAGGAAAATACCACAGCTGGGCAACCTGAAGTACTAAAATGATCTGGTTTGGCCAATTTCACAGAGTAAGTTAGCACTCTGAAATGCTGCCTGTGGAAAGACATGGTGTCCCTTTATGAAACAATCACTAATTAATTGGTAAAGAAAATTCCCACCGGAGCAAGCAGTCAGACACACCAGGTCCTTGTGCCTCAGCCAAGGAATTTCACCACCTGGCTTTCACCTCCACTGTGATACACAGCTATTGCATTCCGGCTCTCTACAGTCCAGGGCCTATCTCCCAGTCCCAGCATGCACTTTACATGTTTGGGCCAGGTCCTGGCTGCCGCAAACTAGTTCAGCTTCTCTGACTTGAATGGAGTCATTACTTGCTTGCACCAGCTGAGAAAGCTGGCTGCTCTGTCCTCAGGTCCCTTCCAGGCGGGCTTTAAGGATCTGACAGTGGCAGTGGCCCAGCCCTAACAGGAGAATCCAAGTACCAAACAGGACAAATGAAAGTGCCGTGGGGAGCACTGGTGCCCTCAGAAAGTCATCAATCATGAAGAGCAAAGGAAAAAAGCACGTCTGACCTAGTACTCCCTCTGCATACCTTGCTTGTGTATGTGAAAAGTGGAGTATGAAGAGGTATCAGATCAAGCTCTGGAAAGGACGTTGTGTGGCTGGGAGTCCTCGTGCCCCTCAGGCGAGCTGGCTAATGCCATGGACAAGACCAGAGCCGGTGAAAGTCAGCTGCTGTCCTACAGCAGGTACTCAACCCAGCAAATTACGTTTCCTTAGACTGAACTAGGAACGGTAGTTGCTCTCACCTCCCTCTTCCTGCTGCTAGCACCAGCCATCAAAGAACTCTGCTGATCTAACCCCCACCTCCTGTGAGTGCAATAAGCTAATGTCTGCATTATTCAACCAGTATCATAAATGCAATCAACAAGTTCAATCTGGAGACTGAGGCTTTCTTGGCTCCGGTGTTGCTGCTGCCTCCTCACTGCAGAAAGACTTGCCTTTTTGTTAAAAAAAAACACCCCCACAGAAAGTTTTCTTTACTTCCAAAAAGCACTTACCCTCAACTGCAACCTTCCTATTGCTGAAGAGGTGTCATTAAGTAATACTCTCTCCCCAGCAGGAATGCTAGTAGGACCCAATTTAACAGACAGTAACTTAAAACATGTCCTCAGTCCTTCAAAGCTTTCTACTGTGACTCCTGGGAGGTGTAGCAAGAATTTAAAAGGATGTTAAAGACTTCTGAAAAGCCCGCTTGCTGAGATCCAGAACATGTCCAAGCCAATCTTAGATACCTGAAGTCCATCCCTTAGGAAAAAGACGACTCGAGACTTAGTTACATGTAGGAGGCAAGGGAGTTTGAATATCAGAGTGAAAGGATCAATAGCTGAAAAGCTAGATAAAGTCTTAAGTAATATACTTGGAAAAAAATGAACTTCCTCAAGAACTGAGATCTGATCTCTGTTCTTAGGACTGTCCCACAGACTGGGATTTATATCACCTCATTTCAGACATCTACTACATTATAAGATGTCTATACCTGACCTAGCTAAGAGAGAGAAAAACAGGCTATGCTGAAGTGTGGTTCTTTTCATCCTGGTTATGCCCTAACCATGAACAGGTCAGCTGAACTCTCTGTGACAGAATACAGGTGCAGAGGCAGTCAATACCTCAAACTAGGCGAGAGGCATCCTGACTGTGGTGAATGACAGAGGATTCCTCTATCGTAAACAAAAAGGAAAAATCTTATTAACTACCCAAAGCAGTCTGTGATTTTAAAGCAAGTTTGAAAAGCATTTTGAGACCTGCAAATAGAAAGTGACAGTGACATGCAAAGTGTTGTTATTATTAAAATAGCAATAACAGGGTATAGAGCTAGCTCCTGTTGGAAATGCCTTTCCATGACTGAGAGAATCCCAGAAAGCAACCCTTTCCCCACACAATAATCTGTTCACATATTCCACCCATACCGGTTCAGAAGAAGTCCTTTTAATGAGTAGATCTCAGATTTCAATTCATTAATATTCTGCGACTCCAGAATCCAATTGGTGGAAGTTGTGGCCTAGAACATTAAAAAGACAACATAAAGATCCAAGTATGAACTGGGAGATAGTACACAAATGTAACTTTTTTCTGTTATCCTCCTCCTCCTCGCATCTGGGAATCTCAAGCCCTGGGGATAACACATGTAAGATCTATCATCCAAAATCTCGCAGATCTGAGCAAAACAACATGCACAGTAAAGAAGGACGTGAATGGATCCCCATGATGATCAGAGATAATAATTGTCTCAAGGCGGCAAGACTATTCAAACATTTGCTTTCTGTTTGGGGGACACTAATTAATGTTGTCTCCAACATACCATGCACAACCATTGCTGAAGCATCTCAAGGGGACATTTCTTTTTCGATTAGGAGGCCAGCACTTAGAAGAAAGCTAGTCTACATAGGATGTTTTCCACTAACATATCAGATGGAGACCAATACACAAAGAGGTAAACTAAATCCTTTGACACTGACCTAATGAATGATTTCTAGAGAAGAACTAGAACTAGGATCCTGAAAGGCAGTGCCAGCTGCACTGAATCAGGTCCTTTACTCTTCTTTCCTGTGACTGCACTTAGCTGAGGCAACAGATTCAAGTATTTTATATTAAAAACTTTGTTCATTTCTCCTACATCATGAAATAAAGAACCTACCACCTGCACTCTGTGGTGTTTAGAGGTGGGCTGATAATCAATGCTTGAAAGTTGCAAAACTTTCCCCTACTAGATCAGAAGAATTAGAGCTATACTTGGGCTACCAGATTGTATCTCCAGGGAGCAGCTGGACTGGGCACTGTCTCTCGAATATTTCAAGGTATTGAATGCAATTTGGCGGGGGAAGATGGTAACTCACTCATGGAAGCCTGGTGCAGCTGCTGTCGGCACTGTATCACAATTGGTATGGGATATCAGGCAGAAATTAGAGTAAGAACATCTGAGAAGAACACGCTGCAGATAATACTTTTGGCAGTCTTTCTTTTAACCCTTTTGGGAATTTGAGAAATGGGAGGAACGTTCTGAAAGAAATATCATGGCCTATGGTTACCCCATCCTATCACTCTAGTGACTCCTGTAGAGATGGGCTGAATATGGGACCAAAGAACACTCGTGTCTAGCACTTCCCATAGTAATTTCTGCTAAAAGCCATCAGGAATGAACCCATTTGTGCGCACCGCTCCAGAGATACTACTAATAAATCCCCTGTCAAAGGAAGCCACAAAACTCCTCCTCAGCAGTTCCTACTAAATGTAGGCAGAACTGGTTGTTCCTACTCATTCTTTAAACAGACTTCAGCTAGTGCTGAGTAACCCCGAACACCTTTCACAGCCAGCGCTCCTCACAGTGACTTCTGGGCTGTGAACCCAGTGAGCTGGGAGAGGCTCAGTCTGTAGTAGCTGTGATATACACAGATGCGTCCCCTTGGGATTCACACTCCCAGCCCTCAGACAGCAAGAATCCAGGAGCCACTGTTCTGGCTTTCCAAGACCTTGAAAGCTACAGCAGCACATTAACAAGGGAGTGATTTCCACTCACTGGCCTGCAAAGGACTCAAATTTCCAAAACACATATGGTGCCAGATGCCTAGGATTCAGAAATAAAATCTGACATCTGGGGCTTTTTAGCCAGTCTCTTTAAAAAACAGTTGTAGAAAATTCAAGCCTTGAATTTTTATGTACATTTTTTAATTACTTAAAGTCCCTCTTTTTAATTTTTTACAGCATGCCAGTAGGAGTTTGAAAAGCAGATATAAAAACTTACATTACAGCTGAGAAAACACAGCTTTTATTCTTTGGTTTGTGGGGTTGCCCAAGTTTTTCTTTGTACACATGAGGTTTAGATATCCTAACAATGTGTGCTACCATTTCAGTGCAGGGGGTAGAGAGGGGGGAGGAAAAAATTCTTCAAGACTCTCTAAACCACCAAGTCTCTTATGCCCTTTTTCCTTCTTAAAGCTCAACATGTGGTCTTAATCTTAACACTTAAGACCTGAAAACAGTTTTCCAATTTCCGGACTGGCTCCAGGCCACTGACAGGCCACAGTTCCCAAGGAAAATTGAAGTAGAGTGTTGTGACCATAAACTGACTTTCATGGTTGGGTTTACAGCTGTGCCACTGAGGGATTCCTACTGTACAGCGCGCACACCACATAGCCAGCTGTGGCCCACCAGTTACACACCATCAAAGGGTTTGTATGAGACTAAAGTATAGGTAAGGGGAGAAGACAACAGTTTGTGCTATATGTAAAAGACTGTAAGTACAATCTAAGGGATTTTACACTAAAAAGAAAAATCTCTCCCTGTACAGAGAATACCACAAGACAACTGGACCCTGAATAATCACAAGTTTGTCAGTAAAAGCAAGGCTTCATCTCTGTGTGACTGGTTCAAATCCATCCCACCTCACCTGTAACCACCACTTACTGACTGATAGAACGCTTAGGCCAAAGGCTGCAAAGTACTTTGGAGATGAAAAGCACTAACTCTCATGGCCAGAAAGAAAATCAATTTTGGTTAAAAGTGGTTACTTGTAGTTACACTTGTAACAACACAAACTAGTCAGAACTGATGGTTTTATTGCCAGGGTCAAGTCAGGAGTGAAGAGGAATGGGCCACTGTGCACCACTAATGTGGTTGTGATGAGGCCAGCTGTTACATCAAGATGACCAAAAACATTGAAACAAGAAACCACATAGTAAGAATGTTTGGCCTAGATCGGAACAAGTGACTCAAATAGAGTATTTCCAAGTGTGTGTTTGGCTGAACAGGATTGAGTCATTGTTTTGACAATGTACAATGGTACAGGAAAAATATAAACATGTAAAATTACATACAACACACAAATAAAACATCTGTACAACTGGCCTTTACTGCTTTTGGTCAGCGGACTAACAGCACAAGCCTTTCATCTCAAATGCAATGCAGAAGATACCAGAGCTGAGAACAGGTCTGAGGCCTCAGGCATACAGGCTGCACACAAAGCGATGTAGCAAAGCCCTCTCAGAAGTCAGATACATTTCACTAAGTACCCAGTTAATATCCAGTGCTTTAATCAGACTGCCTATGGAGAAGCTAGGTGCAGAGACACTGGCTGGGGATATCACAGAGCTGAAGGTTGGATTGTGAACCTAATAAGGTGCTGTCCATATGCCCACAAAAGAAGCCATGCATGTTCCGAAGAAAATAGCGATGTTCTAAAGGTGAAGTGTTGGAAGTGGATACCTTAGAAGCAGCCAGTTCTTGGGTGAGCTCCTGGATTTTCTGCTGTTGCTGGATTAGCAGTTCCTGGACAGCTGCTAAAGTTGTCTGTAACTGAGTCACTGTGAGGGAAAAAGCAGGAGAGTGTGTTAAACTCGGATACATGCACATATCCGCACTCACACACGCCCTTCCTGCTGTCTAGCTACAAAGATGCCTCTATTCCTACTATATTTAATTTATCTACACCCGCCTGCTCACTTTAATCCATATGATTTATCTGCACTATGGGTAATCTACCTGCACTGCATCTAACCTCCAGTATTTCTAGTTTATCTTTCCATTGTATAGATGTCTATAGCCCACAGTATATCCGTCCAAAACCTCTCCCTTCTAATTATATTGGTTTATGATTTGTACATCTCCCTGAACTTACACAATGTTTGTATCATTTATCTATCTTGGGCCTCACGCAGGCAAACACCAGGGCTAGCTCCAATCTGGGAAGATGCTGGTCTCAGGATTGACCTCAGGATATCATGAGAAATGAAAAATGTTTTTTTGCTCACCCTCCACTAAAAAGTGTAATTAGCATCCTCCCACTCTCAACCCACCAGCTCCTTCAACCCCAACATCTTTAACAAACTTACTGCTGAAAATCACACTTTTTTCCATCCTGCCAACTGAATATACTTTGCACTTTTCCCTTTTCACATTTCAATAGAATGTCCTGTACTCCCCCCTCCTACACCCCAGCAAACATTGAAGAACTTCTGCTGGACTCCAACTCCAGCTGTAGAACTTTTTATGCTTTTAGTACTTTATCCAAAGCTTCCAGGCGGTAAACAAGCTGATAAAATAAAATTAAAAACTCTATTGCTGTGACAGGTAACAGCTAATCCAGACCATCATTAGGGCATCAGGTAATGAACAGACACCCTATAGAGTCAATAACAGAGAAGGTGGCTAAGGTCAGGAAGGCACAGTAATTACAGACTCTCCTGACCCTTCCTTGGATTTTCAGATGGAAGGTGGGGGGAAAACACTAAAAAAAAGCCCCTGAAAACATCAGAGAAGCAGAAATTAAAAATGAACTTTACAGCCCTCCGAAAGGCTGTCATTTTATTCCCCTTATTAATATTCTGAGGTTGGGAGCCTTTCCGTAAAAACATAATTAATTGAGGCCGCGCCGACAGTAAACAAGCAATTTCAAATTAAACCGAAATGACGGCGGCTTCATTTGCAAATGTGAACAGATTCTCAGAGCAGATAAATGAAGTCACCACATAAAGTGGAGATGGAGGGAAAGAAAAGGGTGGGGGTCTTGGCAGAATGGAGGATACAGGGAGAAAGGCTTTGAGGGGTGAATTGATGGAGTCATTAATCTTTACCTGTCTGTGTCACACTGCCACTCATCTCAGAAATGTTTGACTCAATCCTCTGAAGTTGCTTCCTGTCTTCTTTGCCTCCCATGATGAGAGGAAGCAGGTATTTCTGCATGGAGTACAGAAACTTTTTTAGGAAAATAGGGATATGCAAAGCTGTCTTTCTAACCTACCTGAAACATCCTCAAAGCCCACCACCCAAACCTCAGCCTTTATCACAGAGCCAGTGACCATTTACCCACACATCTGGCTGAGAAAAGAAATTCGCTCTACAGTAAGCGTTAAAAGAAGGTGCAGAAGAGAAGATACGAGTTCTGTGGTTTCATTTTTGGGGGTCTTAAAAACCAGTGCCTAACTCCATTTAAGGTTTCCTGGGCCCAGCTTTCAGTCCAGAGAAACATCCATCACACACAGAGTACAATGTCAGACCTTCACACTGACGTGTCACAACATCTGAGCTACATGCACAAGGCAAGAAATGCGGAAGTGGAAAGACGAGGAGAACGGCCCAGGAAAGGCCAGAGGAAGCACAAGCTGGGGAATAAGGGGTATTATAAAAACCTTCTGAACCTTGGCAGGGGAAGGATTACGAGTCATGGAGGGGAAAGTGGAGATTTGGAGCACAGGGGGAAGAAAGGAAACGGAGCCGTTAACAACAGTAGGAGAGAACTAAGGAACCAGGGCTAAAGGAAGTAGAACCAAGCTAGTATAGGATGGGAAGCACTTCAGTGACACCTGTACACAGTCACGAAATCCACCTCACTCTGCCCTTGCAGAGGATGGACTGGATGTAGTAGGTCACAATGCTCCTCTAACTAGCACAGACCCTTTCGCAGCACTGCTCCTACGAACTGAACATGCACTTTAACAAGGGCACATCCAAGCACAACATGGCAGGTGAAAAAAAAGTGGGAGAAGGATGGTCTAGGGTGTGGCAATAGCCCTAGTAGCGCCTATCAATTCTTTTTCATCCTGGCTTTTGATCCATGTACACCCACTGCAGGGGCATACATACTGGATGGTTCCTGAGACAGAGCTGATTATCCAAACTGACATGCATGGGACAGCCTTCTTTTACACTTAATAGCACTGGTTTAAGATTTCTGTGTTGCTGTACACAGCTCTTACTCTCACAAAGCACACGTACACGTACCTATTTACACCCAGACATTCTGAAAAGCAAGTAGCTTTTGATGACTTTCACAGAAGTTCTCTATTATCTTCACAGAACACACATGGACAGCTATGTTGCAATCTAGTATCCTATCTTTCTTATATATCATATATTTTTTTTTATTTACTGCTTGCAAACTCCCTCAAAATCCCATGAAGGGCAGAGGGAACTTATCAACTGTTTCCTAAGATGCCCTAAGAGACCCAAAAGAATATGGGTCTCTGCTAGGCACATAATATGCCTTATGATGTTTGGACAGAAAGCAGAGCAAGATCTGTAAACAAAGAATACAGCAGTAGGATATATTAACAGCATCAGTGACATTATGCCAAAAAATTTATGTAAATCATCAAAAAGTGTTAGATATGTGTCATTTACTAACAGCAATATGTTCAGGTCTGCAAGGCCCAGCAGCTGTTGTCTGAACATCTCTCTGGACACTTACCAGCTCCACCATTCTTTGCAAGAATGAAAAGATCAGTAAGGTTAGCAACACTAGTTTAATATAAAAACATAGGGAACATGTATCTCAATAAAAAGCCATTCTCTTTAAGTCATGTAAATTGCAGAGATGGAACGTGTTGCTTAATCTGGCCTCTCTCTCTTAGCCTGAGACCCAGAAAATTAATGACGGGATAAGCAAAGTAGTTTTAAACTAGGAGGCTAACAATTTTACTTGTAAAACAGATTTTACTAAACAAGGCAGTAACTGTTACAGAACAAACAAATGTGAAAACCATCAACCTCTCGCTAAGTCTTCACCTCTGTCCCTTTTTCAAAAATAAACCACAACTTCTACTGGACCAAAGCTCTTTACACTCTGCTGTGTTGACCTGAACCACTTATGTCTTTCTATGTAGCCACAGAACATGATTATTTACCAAAGACACCTAATGTCACTCACCACACTGCTGGAAAGCAAATCCAGAGTGAAAGAATATGTTCAACTGGAGAAACATCGCACAAGAAATAAGAAGAGGCTGCTGTCTCTGCAATGCACAGACAGACACACACACACATGCCCGACCTTGTTCTAAGCACACTGGAGCAGAACTACAGGATGTACGGCAGACCTGGAAACTAGCACCTTCTTTCTGACATTCTGATCAGTCAAAAAAGATTCTTTTCTACCAACAGCGCAGGATTACCAGTGGACCAATCATTAGTCTGAGGCTATGACAGCAATGCTGGCAGAATGCCCTTACTGAACTGTGCTCAGTTTCCCCAATTTAAAAAAATTCCAAAACATATACATGATGAAAATGACCTTGTTTCTAGCAGTTTGAGATCCATTGCCAAAACCCAGCAGTTTGAGATTCACTGCTAAAAACTAGTTTTGCTTGCTTGCCACTTTTTGACTCTGCATCTTCACGTTGTCCACATTTCTCAAATATACCAGTGGCTGTGCCAGTAAGAACAGAGATGCTTTGCCAACTTGAAACCAACACGATCATTTGGACACAAGCAGCATAACATTGTTCTCTCAGAGTACCGTGTAAGAGTAGTGTGGGAGATACTACCTTGTAGAGTTGGTGGAATCCAAAGGCAATTCCTGCCATTATGATAGCCAAAGCCCCATAATCTCGCCATCTGGAGCCAGGTGGACCTAAAGGCCAAAATCAAGAAACAACCATAGTCAGAACTGCAGCTGACAACATTTTCATACACCCATTTTGTCAGAGGAAGGAACAATGAACAATGCCAGTTCTGCTGTTTCTTAGCAGACATCAATTTACTGAGCAAGGGGCATTAAGATGCTGGTAGTACCTCAGGTACAGCATGCAGGCTTCTGGCCCTAGGACACTGAAACATCTGTCCCAACCTCTAGCACTGACACTGCCTTGCACAAAGTGTCCAAGGGAGACAAATCAAAACTGTTTTGCCCTACTCTTTCCTTGCAGAAGACACTCTGAACTCTACTGCACTTTCCCCAGATAACTGTCTGTGGTGTTAGTACTAGCTAAGGTTAACTCATAACTTGAATACCTATTGGTCTCCGCTGTCATAATTTTTGAAAATGGGGAAAGAGCCAGAAACCCAGAGGAATGCAGCAAAATAGAAAGAAGGAAGTGTTTTGAGAAAGAAAAGAAATCTGTCAGGGCAATAAATAGGTTTATGAACACTGTCAGCAATTATAGACCATTTCAATAAGGAAGGATCCAGTGTCTTTCAACCCTGCGTTATGAATAGAGACCAAAGCACACAAACACAAGACAGCAAATATGCAATTAAATATCTACAGAGAGAGGTAAAGAAGTAGATAAAAGCTTGAGATATTTAAGACATAATTCTGCACAGAAGCTTAGAGCCTCCACAGCGCAAAGACATGATATGCTCTGCTCCTTCAAGCAGAATCAGAAGACACCTGTAGTTTTCCACCAGCTTTATCCTTTCACCTCCCTCGCAGTTTCCTTAATGAATCTTGTACTGCCCCCGGTTTTCTTTAATAATAAAGAGGATGCAGAGTGATCTTTCCTAAAGTTCAGTGGCAGGATGTGGGCAGAACTGACGAGGTGGAGGCCGGTGCACAAACTCCAAACAGACAGAACCAAATCTGCATGTGACCTACAACGTCTTGGAAATTCATTCTGTTCTCCAAACTTTCAATTCAGGTTTTCAAAGGGAGGCTTAACTAACTCAAACGGCTGGAAGCTTGTCTCCTTTCTGCTTTGCTCACCTACTGCCATTTTTCCTGTTGCTGAGACCTTCTACAAGCATTGCATTGCAAGAGTTATTCCTAATCCTAGCCCTCAGGCTCTACAGACAGGCACTGACTCTCAAATGCTGGCACTCATCCCTTCTTGCTACATTTTACGACACAACTCCTCAAATTATCCACTGGCTAGAAATCTGAACAAATTAAAGCAGCTCTGTCAGAATTGGTGAATAGTGTCACCAGGAGTATTTTGGGTTGCTGCAGTTGCAGTTTTGGAGCTTAGGCACATGATCAAATTATCATAACTTTTTAACTTAATGAGTTAACACACATCAGCTAAGCTGCAGTAACTGGCTGTGTACATGTCAGGATTTAAAATGATCTCTGACTAATCTTGCTGCAAACCCCAGTCATTCATCCCACCTTCCCCTCCTCACCCTGCTCCCACCGTCATCTCTGGTCTCTGAAGTCTCTTGGTTGTCCAGTTTCTGCCCTGAACTTCTGACTAAACACATCCTTCTATGACAACGTAACTCACACCAGGCTGAGCTGCCTATTGTAAGGGGTTAATTCATCTCAGAGGGTCTGTGGGTCCAGCTGTGCCCAGCCCATGGCAGCCCGTGACTGGCTGTCCCCAACTACCTCCCAGCTGGGGTGACCTCTGAGTCGACAGAAGAAACACCTGTAGGACCCTGTCCGCTTTGCCCTCTCACCTCACTCATCTCTCCCCTTCATTCCTGTAATGCTCGAGCTAAGAACATTTTATTGCCCCCTGGTTTTCATTATTAATGAAAAGGGACCAGAATGATCTTTCCTAAAGTTCAGAGAGTCTATAAAGACAAGAAGCTGAAATGCCATTTTACTCATTTTAGAGATGTGTGAAATAATTCTGTCTTGTGGCAAAAAAAAGTGAGGGGGGTGGAGAGGGAAAGTGAGTGAGTGAGGGATGCAGTAAAGGCTCTGCATTGACCACATCAACTTTACAATGTTATGAAGAATGTCACAGCTCTACCTAAAACCCACACTCAATCTTCCTTTTTCTCTGCAATGCTCTAATCTATAATGTGGGGTGGAAAGGGGGTTAGAAGTTTCTCAGTTGTAACCTCAGTGCTCACACCGACTTCTTTGCATATCCTCAATTTCTTCCCTTGTAAAACCAGACCAAAATTCAGAGAAAGTGAAAAAGCACCAATAGCCCAGTTACTCTTCAGTTTAGACACCGGGGAAGCAACAAACCATTCTATGTAAGAGACCCTCAAAAGGCAAATGGAAGGGATACAGACATCTTCTCCAGCTGTAACTCTGCATTTTCTGTAAGTATATTTAATTTTTGCAGCAGCAACTGTAAATTGCACTGCCAGAGCAAAAACACTTACTATTTTTAAGATCCCCATTCATCTCAGAATTAACTTTCCTGACATCAATTAATTAGGCCTTATGCATCCACTAAGGTCAGACTCACTAGTATCCACAATTAAAATTGTAGAAACCGAGGCTGGAAGAAGTGATTTTCCAGGAGCAAACAGTGAACCCATGGAAAGAAGTTGGGGGGCGGGGGGACAGCAGAAAGAGTTTGGATTCTAGTTACCATTTCTAATTGTAAGAGAAAACAGTCTGTATTCCACAGCCTCCCACATTATGAACACCGGAGTGGGAGAAGAAGATCCAAATGGCAAGAAAAACAGTCACTGGAGCTGATTTTTAAGCAGGTGTAAAATCTTCACAAAACCCCGTAAATGGAGACCGTAAATACCATGGGGAAGAACACAGACAATACCTGGATGATAAGCATGCATCTTTGCACACCTTGCTCAAAAACTCCCCTGAGTTTGCCTGTAATTATAGGGGTTAGAAAGGTAAAAAAAAAAAAATAAACCCAATTAATCATTTAAATATTTAAAGTCAGATTTTTGTCCTCACTGCTGGATTAGTATATTTCATAACGCCAACAGCTGACAGCCCTGGTTTTTTACTGGGGGTTCATTTTAGAGCATGTTTAAACTAGTCAGATTGAGTGATGCTTCCAGCAACTAATCGCATGTCAAATAAAAGATATTTTATGTAATAAATTACTGCTACAAGTAATTCAAATGTCATTTATCAGTTTTATTATCAGTCAGGCAAAGTCTTGTTTCTCTATATTAATCAAATTCAAGCTTTTTTTAAGCTTTTTTTTTTAAAGCAGTTTTGACACCTCTTGGCAAAAGTACAAACTGGAGGGAAGGAATTACTCCTCCAGAACAGGAGGAGAAACAGTAGAGATGGTACTGAGCTAAAATACAGTGCATAGAAACTTAATTCCTGTCTCTTTCGCCCAAAAGTTATTATTGTTTCTCTTAAACCAAACCCAGGAGTTCAGCATTCAAGAAAAGAACTATGCTACTCTGAAGGCTTAGAAGTATGTTTCTTTCTTGTTAACTCTTCATGAATAAGGAAGTACTTACATAGGTAACAGCTATTTCCAACAAAACATTAGAACCTTAAGTAATACCTATACTAGCAGTTTAATTTGTACAAAAGGAAGTATTTAGGTGGCATGAATTATTTCCTGCAGCTTCAAAAATCAGAACAGACTGAGTTTACAACAGCAGGAGATCAGGCAGGTAAAATCAAAAAGTGTGCACAGGATTTATTGCTCTGACTCACTCAAGTGGACATCTTACTCTAGTGTTGCTGCCCAGATCACCAACTCAGCTGTTTACTTCATTCCTGCTGAATAAATTCTTGAGATGGTTCTGAAGCCATCCTGAACTTCTGTACTCACAACCCACTGTTTTAACGTAATTTTTAAACATGAAGTGGCAACACCTTGCGGGGAGGGAGGACAGAGAGAAATTAGGTTTCTTAAGACACTAGCCACTGCTTTTCAGCACAGTACCCTCCTCAACTGTTTCTCCTTTTTGCTCTGTGCGGAGTAATTATTTTCCTCTAGTTTTGTGATTCTGTATAGAGGTGTCAAAAAAACCCAACTTAAAAAGAATCAAAGATATCAAGCACAAAGTGTTTCACAGTCTTCGAGACCTAAACTCCAGCAGATTGGATGCTGCTTCATAAGAAACTCAGGTGTCTTCTTTGGGAAAGGCAAATATAGCTCATAGTCTTTTTCAGTATAAGCTCTTCCAATACGAGTTGTTCCCATCAACTAGTCAACTTACAGCTTCAGCAGTTTACCTATCTCATTAGTCCTTTAGTACTTTTGAACTTCAAACCTCGAAGCATTCCAACACTAGCATCATGAATACTCTGTAAGAAGATGAGCATAACAGATAGAAAAAGTAGTATCTGTCATTCTCTGTACGTGACAACCCCTGACAAACCTGTGAAAGATAAATTGACTTAGTAAACTATCAGAGAAACAACTGTCCTGGAGCAGATTTGGACCAATTCAGAAATAATCATTACAGGATTAGCATCCAACTGATGAAATAGCCTACAGCAAACAAGGCACCTTGAAAGCGCACTGAGCCTTCGCACAGTCTCATCCATCAGCTCTAGAAAAATTCACATATTCTTTTTGCAGTTCTGATACCATGAGGACACAAAGATGGTTAACAACATAATTAACAACACCAGAACTACACCAGTCAAGGACTAGAACAGGGCACAGACAACACCTAATCAAAACAAATACTTTGGTCAAAGGAATACCATGTATATTTAGCTATTTATTCTTTTTATACATCTATTTAAAGGTTACGCTTAAATAGGTCTAAAAAGAACAGCTAGAGAGGGGAGGAACAATACCTAATGAACGTATTGTCATCATTTCCCTAATTTTGGAGGCTGCTAAAATGGACTTGCTCACAGGCAAAAGCTTTTGGTTCAAATTATTTAAAAAGCACCCACCAGATCACCAGGCTAGAGCACCAGTTTACAATTACAACCCCTACAGCTTTACATTGGTGGTATTTTTATTCAGCTTTGGTTTCTAAGCATTACAGAGTGGTACTTTCAGACTTCTCCTTGGAGCTGTTACTGGGAACACTTTTATGTTTAAATATTAGTTAAGAGTCTTAACTAGTAAGAAAAAATTGGGAGCTGGTGCTTTGAGGAAAGCCAAAATAGTAAAAGAAAAAAAAACCCAAACAGTAATAAAGCTGCAAGGGTGAACAGTGATGACAATGTTTTCCAGTCTGAATCCCATACTTCTTTCCTGCCCTACTCATATTAGTGGAACACTATAAGGGAGGATTAACTCTTCCAATATTGGGTTGTCATAAGGGTTAGCTGAATAAGCAATGAATAGCACTACAAGGGACCTAGCACTGTTTCTTCGGCAAGAGAGCAAATTTTGCTTTTCTGGCATTTTCTGTGAACTACAGCAGGCAGGTATTAGCCCAGGAGGCAGAATTCAGTCCTGGAGTTCACCAGCACACCAAACACAACAGTCTGAAATGTTGCAGTTCTGAGCCCAACTTCATCACAAACGCTTTTCTTCCCACACTGTGCCAAACCAGAGTATTTAAAAACTCAGAAAGCAAGTCTAGTATTTTCTATAGCAATAGCAAAACTACGTCATAAACTAATAAACACAGCCCTAAGTGGACTGTTACATCAGTCAGTATCTGACCGAGAGCTGTTTAGGAGCAATATCAAAATTCTATTCTTAATACGTGGCAGGTAAGTGAAGTGATTTTCAAACTGCCACACACACATGTGAGCTGAACAGCTTTTTTGATGGATTTTTAATGGTGTGTACTTTGGTTTTTATTGTTTGGAGCTTAGATACTTTTTTGCGAGGTTTGTTTTAAAATGCAAATACATATGTAAATTTTGAGTCTACACAGATTATGTTGGGACTTTAAAAATTCTTTGAGAGTGTACTTTGTACACAAAATCATACAATCACATCCACACGGTCTACACAGAATTTCTGTTGTCACCCTCAGATTATTTAAGATTGGAGAGAGAAAGCCTGTTAAAATTAAGGACACATATTAACAGTTTATTATTATTTGTAACCTGACAGCGCTCTTAAAACTCATTCAAACTGGGGGTCCATTGAGCCAGGCCTTCAACTCACACAGAGGAAGTAACAGACTAAGTCCTGCAGACCTTGTATTCTAGCTTGCTGTTTGTGCTGAAAATACACCTCTTTCAAGTAACTGCTCAAGGCATTAACAGAGTTCAAGGAGCATCTGGATGACACTCTTAGTCATATGGTTTAGTTTTAAGTAGTCCTGCGAGGAGCAGTGAGTTGGACTCCATGATGCTTATGGGTCCCTTCCAACCTGAGACATTTTATGGTTCTGTGAACTGATCAGTTGCCTGACTAGTTAAGAAAGTAAGCCCTCTAACTAAAAAACTAAACTCTGTGATGCTGTCCAACAGTTTCTTGAACAGAGTCTACCACTGCAATAACTAAAGACGTAATAGTGTTGCACTTTTATAATACCTTCTATCCAAGCATCTATCAGCTCTATCATGTATTAGCGAACTAAATATTAGAAAACCCTACTGATGAAGGGAAGCATGACCTGACATTTTAGAAGGGAAGACTTAGTCCTGAGTTGACTAAATGCTTTTTTCAGGTCCTTACAGTGGGTCAGAATCTAATTCATATTGACTGTACACCTTCAGGTCAAGAGGTGTCACAGGCTAGTACTTACAATGTTTGTTTGTAGATGATGATTGTTTGTTTGTATCTCATTTTCCTTGCATAGTATGATCTTGTTACAAGCATCAACAACCATGAAGTGCATTCAAAAGTAGCACTTGGTGTCCAATTCTGACAAAGTACGGCGTCAGCTGAATTAAAATCTAGGATCTGGCACAGAAATCTGTGAAAGTGCTGCAGAAATCACTGCAGAAAGCAACAGGACCAGATGTTTTTCAAAGTATTACTTACTGTACACCACAGGATGAGAGGGCTGAGTTGGCACCAGCTGTGTAGAAGGACCCGGGGACTGTGGCTCATCGGTGCTTGTGCCCGACTGCTGGAAAGCCAGGTCAATTTCTTCATCTGTCAGGCCTGGGGGAGCAGAGGAAATGAAATCAGTTTAGCACCTTTACCCACTTGATGCACGCATAATTAAATTCTGAAGCCAGGCAGAACCCTTTCAAGCTGCAAAGAATTTTGGCAATGACTTGAGCAGTAATGCCTCCCCAATTTTGGATTCACTGGAATGTCTCCCTCTCTCTTTCTCTGTTGCAATTTAACCTTAAGCGACAGAATATTAGCCTCAACGCTGCTTCCAAATGTGGCTCATTCAATTTCCTTAATTTATCCTTGAGTTTATTGCTGCTTTTGAAGTAGCTTTCTATTGCAATTCTCCATTCTTCCCCCGAAAAAAAGATACCATCAACTGCAAATGTGGCTCATTTTAATCTGTAATGGTGTAAAAAAAAAAAAGAGGGGAAAAAACTAACAATAATGCATGAAAACAGACAGGGAAACAAAAAACTAATTATTGGGTTAGACGACTAATTAGTCTAGATCGTTTCCGAAGACAGGAATAATTTGCTTTATTTTATGACAAATGCAGAAATAAAAAGAAAAAATCAGGACTGACTGTGATTAGTATGAATGGGACACAGAATGTAAGGAGGAAATAAAACTATAACAAAACAGATCAAAACAAGGCCAAGCCCAAACTTTCAGCTTAGCATTGCCCCGGCCTATTGCTGCATGATTAGATTGCCCTAGGGCAGCCTGGATTTTATTTCACGCAGAGCTGTAGTAACACTGCACACATGGTACATGTTGGTGCAGTCACTCCTGCCATCAGGAAATGCCAGGATGACCATCTGCAATTGGCCACAACATACGGAAAGGATTTGGCCAACACGGGGGAAAAGCAAAGCAGCTAAAGGATTCACAATGACCAGCATCTGTGAAGAAGGAAGCACAGCTGGATTGTTTTTTCCAACAGAAGAAAACAACCTCTAGAAAAAGAATTTAGTACTCAGATGGCCACCATGCTGTGGGGCCTGGACAGCTCTGCATCATTTATTATGTTATTCTCCTGCACAGAGGCAGACAAAACCCAGTGTCCCTGCTATGAGGAACACGTGAAGTGACCCAGCACCTTTAACTATACATGCAGCACATATGCAACAGCATTCAGAAAGGCTGAAAGCGAGAATACAGATTTAAGGAAAGAGATCTAGAAAAGACAGACCACTTGATCCTCACGCAGTTGTTGTAGGGACTGAGCACAGTGAGGAAAATGGTATGAATGTGACAGCAGTGGGAGAAAAACGGGGCATGCTTTCTCTCCATCCCCTCTACTCCAGATCCATGCTGGTAGATGAAATTCCTGAACTTAATCCTTTAAAACGCTCAGCTTTTTAACATTACAGAGAGATACAATAAAGACAATGGCCAGGCTTCTGGGTGTATTACCCAAGTTTCAATAAATTTGTTCAGGATCTTAAACTTCACTGCATACTGGGGGTCTAGACAGAATAATCTGTAGCACAAACAATATTGCCAGAAATATATATATATACAAGTCTGCCTCAGAAGTGTTATTTAATATCATAAAGCACTAACACAGTGTTTCTGGCATTCACAAGGCTTTATAACTATTAACGGGTCTTCTCCCTATTCCTTTGAGTACATGAGATACTGTGAGTTCCTGTGAGATAGTGTTCTATCTACTCTACAGTGCAGATACTGATGCACAGAGAAGTTAGGTAATTTTTCTAACGTAACAGAATATTGTCAGTGTCAGTATCAGAAATCTGAATTTCCTGATCTCTGGTCCTGCAATCTGAACAAATCACTCCTTTACTTGCATGTGATGCATGCCTCAAATAGTAAGGAACCAAAACATAACAGTATGGAACAAGACTTGCAGTCAGAGAAATAAAAGGCACATGACACAACTCAGCCTACTGCTCTAGTCAAAAAAACAGTATTTATGGTGTCTAATCCATGTTAAAAGCAAAGTCCTAATCAGAAAGAAACCATTTTAGCCAGCTCCTGATTATCCAATGTCAGAGAAAATATAAACAGATGCCAGCACTGCAGGTCACTAGCAACTATGGAATGTCATAAAGATGGAGACAACATTAGCTGCTGGGTGCAAATGTGGCTCCCAGTAGAGCAGGGTATTTTGTTCTGTTTCCATGTAAAGATAGCAAATCTGATAATATTTAACATTCTGAAACGTATAGAAGTTATGGAGGATCCTTACCTCATTCCACAAAAAGAGCAGGAACCAATGCTTATTGTTTCCTAACCATACTGCCCCTTCTATTCTCATCTTGCTTGAGAAAAAAAACAACTTAAAGCCTTTTGCAGTTAAAATGCACTTCTGGGACTATTCTGGTCTTGCCAACTAGGCACACTCAGGTATCACTGTTTCCATTAAAACCTTGCTGTACTGTGAACAAAAAGGTGATGTGAATGACAGAGTCATGCGAAACCTTTCACATTTGAATTCCTGGCAAATTAAAATTGTTATTACTTCCCCGGACTATTCTGCTGCCTTGCGAAGTGGTCTCGTTCATGGTACTAGTAGCATTACACAAAAGAACACCACAACTAACACCCCTTCTTAATTATCAGAGCAGAACACTGGGAGTGCCATCACCTCGGAACACCTCCTTTTTATTCTTCTGGACAAGATGTTTTTAAGGCACTGTCATCTTGGCCTCCCAAGCATCGAGGGAATAATCTTCAGGAGCCGATTCCTTAAGCACATATTTGGAATAAATCTGCACTGCAACTAGTCATCTGTGGATTCAGAAATACACCTCTCTTCATAGTTGTCATTTCTCAGACACAGTAACAAAAATACACAGGATATTCTAAGACTGTCCTCAGGCAATTAGAAACTAACTCATCAAAATTCCCTTTGGACGGAATTTTTTTCATATTCACCACCTACACACATGTATGCACACCGTACGAGTTTTCCACGCCCCAAATTATTCAACCGTGATATATTAATTGCATAGAAAAGTGGGCATTTCTAAACCAGATCAAAGTGTCATCTGTTCAATATCTCACCTTGCTTTATTTTACCACAGTCCTTCTGTCACCACATTATATAAAAAAGTATCCATGGTCCATTCATTGTTCTAATCTAGCAGGATGTTGGTAACCCAAAAATAATACCTTTTCCCTTGGATGAAAAAGCAGTGCCATGAAAACTGGAGCTTTGTGTCGAATATAACTCTCTAAGAGGTATGTGTCAAGAAAATCACCTCAGTTTAACAGAATTGCTCTAAATCCACTTTCTCAACACTTCAGAAAACAAACATTTTAGTTTATCTGGAGTTGCAGCAAGATCAAGACCATACAGAATGCAAAAGGTTAAAAGGAACAATAAAGGAAACTGCCAATTGTAAGTGAATTATATTTGGCTTTGAAAGCTGAGCCATGGCTATATTATAAAAGGCATCTCTTTGCGTTGTTTACCATCACCCTGACTAATGCAGACCTTTTTTTTTGTTTTAAATAATCTCATGCAAATTAGACACACACTTCCTTCCAGTTGATTGCTATCTGCAAGGAATAATCTAACCACAGAGGGTACTGAGCAAGGACTGAGCTGAGGAGAAGGATGCGAGGAAACTGTCTTCATAGCCCTACAGAATGCAAACCTATTCCCTTCCCCCAGCCATCCATTTCATTCCTCCACAGCACCACAGCCACTGCAAAGAATTAGTCATAATTTTCACAAAGCCTTAAAATTTCCTTTCAGGCTTCAGGAATAATCTAGCACCCATGACTGTTTTACACTTGAAGGTTCTTGCTGACCCTCTCCTGTGATTGTCACTGCTGTCATTCAATTTTCAGGGATTGCTCAGCCTCTGTAAATTGTAGTTAAACACAGAATCAGAGCAAGTCAGAGAATGAAACAGGTTGTCACATGCATCTCTTGGTGCCTGTACCTCAGGTGTTGTATAAAAAACTCCTTTGCCCAAGAACTTTAAGACTTGACTGTCTGTTTAGGCACTTCGATATAATATCTACTATTATTTAATGTAAGGACCTCATGTACATCCAAATGCTGTTCCTCTTACAACCACTCTGAAGTAGAGGAGCACTTAGAGGAGTACCGTTACCCGTATTTCACAGATGAGGAAGAAGTGAGACATACAGGTACGAGAAGTGCTCCAAGGTCAAAACCAAACCTCTGACAACAAAAAACAAATTTTCTGTCTGAAAAACAAATTCAGATGTGAGCCCCAATCTATGGTTTTACCAAAAACCCATTCTTCTCTATTTTCTGGAAACACAGTAGCAATAATTGCAATGCAAAACCCTTGCATGAGCTTAACAAGATGAGCCACTAAGTTTTTCCTTCTCCTTCTCTGACACAGGCTCTGACATTCCAGTGACAACTCTTTTCCCTATCCCATCCACTGAGTGTATCGTATACTTAATTATATTCTTCCTTGTGTTGCTCAATCCAGTAATTAATGCAAGATTTTCACAATCTGAAGGCAACATTAGTTTTAGGAAGAAAATTTCTGGTTAGGAAGAAATTAAGAATTCTGCTGTAATAGGGAAAGGTGGTGGAAAGAATTAAGTTACTTTTGTGGGTTTCCAAAGCCAGCTTTATTACCACTCTGACAGACCACCCTGAAGCAATCATCACACCTATCCTTTTGCAGGGACAAAATGCAGGGGAGGGGTGCAGGGCAGCGTGGTATCTACTGTTGTTTTTCTCAGACATGCACACACTTTCCATGAAGAAGAAAACACAACAGGACAGGACAACTTGTTTAGCTACAACAAACTATAAGGCTACCCGAAATTAGAGCGTGGTATTATATGACTAAAAGGAAGATCTACGGGTAGACACCCTGATATGACATTACACTCCTGTTCCTGGAAGCCACTGAGTCAACTCTGCTCAGAAAGAACATGGCCACATTTTAAAAGAATCATCGTAAAAACCTTCTGGGATCTGATCCAGACTAACGGTTCCACCTGTTCCGTCAGTTACACACAGTGCTGGGTGATTCTTTCATCAAATGTTTGTCCTATATCCTACTCTGTGCTTAGCTGAACACACCACAAAAAGGTCAGAAAGGCAGAGTCTCCTGATCCATTTTCTTTCCCATGTCTTAGTTCATAAAGCATTTATAAGGCTGAGACCAACCCAAAGTTTTAACAAAACCTAAGGTCTCAGAAACATCACTCTGATTTTTTTTTACCCTTCATTTACATTAATACACACTATCTTAATGTAAACATCCTGCTGCTGGACTTCCAGCTCAAACTTTGTGTAAAGGAACCCAAACATCAAAGGCAAACTGACTAGCCTCAACTGTCAGGCCGAAAAATGCAAAGTAAAAGTAATTTGATAAGCTACTGAAAGGGCTTTGAATTCTTACAGCTTTATTTATCTACGAGACTGTTAATTATGTAATTGCAATCTTTAAGAAACATTATATACTTTAACCCATCAGGGTGACTAAGCAGCAATCAGAACGGATAAAGGTGCTGTAACCTCCCGTTGCACGGCACTAGAATAAGTAAGGGAAACCTGTCTGACAGCACAATGCTAACTACGAATTACAGTGAGGCAACCAGGAAGGAAAAGGTTAAAATAAAAAGTATTTTGGCATAACAAATGTAAATAAATAAATAAATCTGGCAGCAGTTTCTCTTCCTGGGCAAGCTTTTTGGAGTCTATAATAAAATGAAGTGTAATGGAGGAGAGGAGGGCAATGTCAGAGGGTGAGGGTTTGGGAGAGAGGTTGTTAAGTATCTCCCTCTCCTCAGCTGTGTTTACTCCATTTACAGGACCCCAGGTGATTGATAGACAGACAAAAGAAAAGCAAGCAGATAGCAACCCCCCTCTGGGAGCATCAGTAGAGGGGATAACTCCTGACACCATCTAGAGCCCCAAACTCTCCTTAGCCACTTGTAATTAAAAAGACAGAGCAAGATATGCAAACCAGAGAAAAAGTAAAAGAGGGGTTTTTTTTTATTTATTATTAACATTTTGTTGGAACAGTAGAGTGCAATAAGGACTCTCAGAGCCGTTAAAAGTCGTCGGGTGACCTGCAGACCCCTATTTCCCAGAGCCTTGTATAAAATTGAATTTTTTAAACATAAATTACACGTAATGACGACACTGTAAAAACTAACAGTAATGGAAAGCTGTGCTGTATTTCATTAGCCTGTATTATTCCGTGCCACCTGATCCAGCCGGGCCTTGTTTATGAGTTAGTGTGTTAGCAGATGCCGATGGAAGCATTTGCTTCGACCTTGCTCTTCTCATTGGGGCATGAAATTACGACGGCAGCACCTTGATATTACAGCCATAAATACAGTAAACTGCAAATTTAAGCCAACGGCTCCTATTGTCTCTGAACATAAAGCTGATCGGTATTTATTTAAAAGGAGAACGAAAAAAAATATTATATATCACCTTGTTTATGGGTCCAGTGTCCCCCCCCCTTCCCCTAATCTGCCTTATTCACTTGGTTAAATACTAAACAAACAAACTAAATCCTCCCTATTTTCTACTGATTAAATATTCTTATGAAATGAGTATTGTCTTCAGAAAACTGGATCAAAGTATTTTCACTCTGCATAAGAAAGGGCAAGCAACTTGCTTAGCATGTCTTGGAATGCAAAAAACAGGAACAAGTACCACAACTTTTCTTCCCCATTTTCTATATATGAGAAGTTCAAAATGTAAAATGAAAAAGTTGCTTCTGGTCACTCATTCAGGTTTGTGTGTAACACATAGTAGGTGTGTGTACATGAGACAGAGAAAGAGAAATATGTTTCCTTAGAGTTGTTTTCTATTTAAAAATATCTCCCTTGTTAATACTATTTCAAAACAAGGAGGAAAGATACAGAAAAAAAAAATTTGCAGTGATATTAATGGGAGGGGAAAAAAAGCAGAGGATTCTTTCTCTAAGGCAGCAAACAGCAGGGAGAATGCCTCGTTCTCCTATGGGCATTTTGGGTAAATACCCCCATTCACTGACAACATACCCACTAAAATGTATTAGAGGGGGGGAAAATCAAACACAAAGGCAAAAGGACATTGTAATATCACAAAGTATATCACAGCATAAATCACAGCATTGTAAGTCAGTGCAAAATGTATTTCACTGGTAGTTTCAAGGCAGGGAAAATACAGTTTCACTTGTAGTAAGAGAGGTCAGGTCTTCCTCTTCTAATGTAAAGTAAGCTCCTTGCTTCTATGAAGTATGTTATCTCTGTTCCACATAGGAGACAAGGAAGGGGTATCTTAAGTAAAAGCTCCCAATACTAAGTTATATGTTTCAGGGGCCAAAGCACTAAGAGCAGAATACAAGGAACATCATGCAGGACAAAATGGCTGGGTAATGGGACTCGGACTCAGGATCCTGAAATGCAAAAGTCCTGCTAGATGCAGCGCTATCACAGCCTTAACGGGATTTGGACACCTCATTTCTGAATTAATCTACAACAAATCTTCAGGTAGCAGACAGCATAATTCAACACGCGTAATTTCTGCTTCACAAAAAGTTCAAATTAGAAAAAAGGCTGACAGCAACATGACTCTAAATCCAACAAGACGTGTCCAGAAGTCCTCAGTAACCTGAATTACAGCACCAGAAGTTTTATTACAAAGCCCAGTTAAATTCCTACACAAGAAGCACAGGCAAAAACACAGCAAAAATTCAGTCCTGGGTGCCTTCTTCTGAAGACCTGTGTACTGCAGAGTTATTCTAAGAATACCGTGAGCAGCAAAAAAGACGGAAGAAACAAGTCTTTCTGTAACATAAATAAAAATATCTCCTTCTAAAAACAGGAGGAAATTTTATTTTATCATCATCTGTGGGTTTTATTTTTAGTACTCTTGCCTTCAGTTTTTCCTTTCTATTTTCATTCAAGCAGAAGAACAGTACCTGATGGAAAACCTCCTTAGCATGGACAATGGTAGAGTAAGTCCACCTGAGGATCATTCCATCCACTAGGGGTGAAAAGACAACGCATGTGACTAAGCTGGAAGCCAATGTTGTAACACGGGAACACAAGACATCCTATTCAGCCAGTACATGATGTGAAAACACTACACAGAGAACAAAAACCTCTGCATATTTGAAAGGATTTAAAATTAATGTCTATGCCAGGATCTCTAAAATTAAGACTCTATGCCAGGATGCCAATTCTAATGCAGTTTATCAGGAATAGAACATAACCAGGGCTCTGACATTTGTTTAAAAGAAGCCCATATAGGGCAGAAAATCCAGATAATGGAAGAGACACTATTCTACTAACCATAGTGCTGTCATAATTTGTTACCACAGCTGACAACCTTCCTATGAATAAGACTATGCATTCAGAGAAACCCAGTATTAGATACACTAAACAGGTAAGTTTCCAAGCACACCCAACCTGTTATCTGCAAATGCTTGCTGTTATTCCTTCAAAGAAACAAGTCTCATGGTGACGTTTCCTGATCCTCATTACTTGTATTATAATACTCTTTAGAGACCCCAAAAGGCATTCACTGTGCAGGTATTGTGCCAGGTACTGTGCAGAAAAAGAGCAGAAGGCAGTCAGACCCAAAGCATTCAACAGTCTATGTCAAGGAAAGAAAAACACTGCATACACAAATGAATTAACTTACCCAGGGCAAACATCAGGTCTATAAAATTCCCCTTCTATTAAATTGGGAACTACAACAAAAATCATTCTATAAAGGTGAAAGGCTATTAATTTCTTCTACAAGTTCATTTCCAGAAGTAGAAGAGTTTGGTACACAGCACTTCAAAAACCTAGAAACTAAACTTCATTACCAAAACTTACCACAAATTTTAAAAACAGCGGTGTCAGAAAACATTTGTGCTTCAGATCATTTACTTTGCGTGGAAGAGAAATACTTCGTTAAGCAGCTTGTTGAGCAAGAGTAACAAAATGATTGGCCTTTGGCTACTCTTTGATCTGTGATATTATCTTCAGGAGCTTCTAAGGAGAAAGCTGGAGGTTGTCTTAAATTCAGGTGAGGTAAACACTCGCTATACACTGGCTATATAAGAGGTTTGGTTTTGATCTACCTTCGGAACTCTGTGTTAAGCTGCATTTTCAACAACTTGAACCAGCACATCACAAGAATTCCATCACTGAAGTGATGAAGAAGGAGCTGGCCTGGAGGATCTGCAGTCATCCAGACACCTGGGACTCCAAGCCCTCCTTGGTCAGCGCAGCAGAGGAGCGCATGCGCCAGGGCCGTTCAGTGGCACGGCCCAAGTACAGTCCACGTTCCATCTGACCTAGCAGCCTGGCCCTAATATGGAATTCCTGCAGGTTAGAAGTCACTGCTGATCTGTTGTTACTGGACTAGGCTGGCCTGCAATTCAGGCCTCTCCTTCCCCCCAACTCTGCATTCAAAAGAAAGGAATTGTGTAAAACAGCAGCAATTTCAAGCCATTTTAAGGAATTCTTTAACCAAATTTCTTAGAGTATCTGGAAGGATGACTTTGTTTTATATATACGAATGAGAAAGTCTGTCCTGATGCACCATTCCCAGTTCCCTATATTACTCTGGAATTATTGATTGCCCCAAACACACTACCAAGAGCATCTGGATTATTTTCTACACTAGAAACACCTGTCAGAGAGTAGCCTCTGCAGACTAAGATTAACTGCAATCTAAAGGGCAACTTGCCTCAATGTCATTCCTCTTTTACTTTCAAAACTTTGAACTTTAGAAAGGAAGAAAAGAAACCTGTTAGTCCAGACTTATCACACAAAAAAAACATATAAAATGTATACTAAATGAAGTTTTAGTGTTAGAAGAACGCACAGAACAGAACATCGAATATGCAGTACAACAGTGCATACTGTACACTCTCTCAGGAAGCTGCTATAAGGAGCGTGGAAAACAGTCACTACAGCTGCATGTTTCTAAAAAAAAGCAAAAATACATGCAAGTATGGTGCAAAAATATATGGAAATGTAAAGAAGTCAACACTGGGTGAAGGATCCACGAATGCATGAGTAAGTCCTTTTCCTGACAGCTATTTTCTCACAACCTTACGGCGTGTTTTTGCTCCTCTAACCTGGTTTCTTAAAGTGGAATCGATGTTAGACACCTAGGAGTCAGGTACCCATACTGAGAAGATAAGCTCAATTAAGAAAAATACATCTAAATACTAGGTATTTGATTACTATAGTACAAATGTTTCAGGTAAATCTGGTTTGCACTTCCCCCAGAAAGACAGAGACGCTAATACACTATTATAAAAAGACATGTCAGCAAGTATTCATTACAGATTATAAATCACCCTCGTTCTTCTTTCGTTTTAGAGAAATTTTTTTACATGCCATTAAAATATTGTTTGCTGAATGCTACTACAAAGCTAGCCACCTGTAAAATTAAAGGCTGATGCTGCCAATAAGTGTTGAAATACCTTCTGTTTAAAAGGCAAACCTACTTTGTAATTTTTAACACAACTGTATAAATATTTCTCCACCCACCCTTCACAATTTTGTTGGTTACATCACGTCCACTTAGACAACAACCATCTATGTCATCACACAGGATGTTAATCTTGGGTGGAGAAGAAAGAAACAATAGCAAACGAACTTTTAAGAAACCAAGATTACACATTCAAGCATGGTCCTTCGTGATAAAAGAAGAGCTAAGACAAAAACATTAGGGGACAAGTCAACAAAATAGCAGAAGTTTCAAAAGATCATTTTTCATCTTTTGGTTTGTTTATTGTTAATTTTTTCTCCCCATGTGCCTTCAACAGGTCTTCAGAGTTCTGGAGAAAATTAAAGGAGTCTGGATTAAATGCCCAAAGGACGACTAATGCTAACAATACTAAAAATAACGAGGTTAAGTGGTGGAAAAACTGTGGTGACCACACACAGAGAACTGGAGTGGTAAGGTAGGAAAGGAGTTTCATCATTGCTCCCTCGGGACATGCACAGAACATACTAACTGCTTCTAGTTCTCTAGGGTTCCGATTACCATGCCAAACACACCTCCAGAGTTTCCTTATTAGTATAATAAAAAGCCTCTACACATTTGTGTTCTATTCCCAGCCTTGCTATTGACCTTGTGTAGGTCATTTAACCTCCATCTGCCTCAGTTTCTACATCTGTAAAACAGGAATATTATTACACAATATCCTTTGTGAAATGTTCGAGACTGACACAATTATCACATACAAAGACTAACTGACAGTTTTGAGAAGCTATACCTACATCATATGCATTTGAGCTAGGTAAGGCTTTTACGATAAATGATTTATTCAAGTAACAAGTTTGTCCTTTTTCTTTTCTGGTGCTTGCAGATCATCTTTGGAAATATTTACAGATTTCTAACTCTCACCAAAGTACACAAGGACTCAAATTCATGTTTTGCTTTGACTGGGTGCTAAAACACATGGCATTTCTCTGGTCTCCTTTCAGCCAAGTGTTGACCTCAAAATCCAGTCACTGGGATTGAATGTTCAAAATGGAAATACTAAAATATCTTTTTTTTTTTAACACTGTCTGCTGTCTTCTGGAGCCTCACAAAAGCTCCAGCCCAGGAGTTAAAATGGGAGCGGCTACACAGAATTCACACAGAAACGGCAGTGAAGATTGAGAAACATTTATGGGCATGTTCCTGCAACGTAACGCAAGTCAGATCAGTAGGTGAGGCAGCTGAAGCAGCTGAAAAACTTGCTACTAGCACCAACTCATACTGTATGAGGATAGCTCTTGCGAGTTCCAGGACTAGGAAATACCCCCTAAACAAAGGAATCGCCTCACAGATAAAAAGGGAGTGAATAAAAATGGGAAGATATTCCCTTCTGGGCACTATATAAGAACGTGTCTCCTTTCTGAGGATGCTCCTCATCAGCACCACTACCCAGGGTTGCTCAAAGAGCCTTTTGCAGAGTCGGGGTCAATGATGAAGGGCCAAGGATGCACTTTGCAGATCCCTCTCTCCATGTAATTTTGCACACTACAGTCTTGAAGCACAGAAATCATGTCAGCCACAGGCAGAACACTGTTGCAGGGGAAGCAACTGTTTGACGTGCTGTGCAAGGGGTAGATCTCTGAGCAGCAGCTTTGCCCTTGGTCCCCCAGGGATGACAAAGCCCCCACATTCCTGACTGCCAAGTCCAGCAACCAGACAGAACAACTTACCCTTTACAGTCACTGCAGCAGATAAAGCTCACCCAAAAGGGCTTTGATTCTTTTCTTCCCCGATTTCCTCCCTGGTTTTCTTTTACTGCCGCTCCTGTCTGTCTCAGGTGGCCTAGCGTGAAAAAAAGCTCTCCTTTTATGATGCAATATCTGGGACCAGGTGAGGCCCTGACTCTGCAGATAACCTAATAAATGGGCAAGAGCAGCTTGTGTTCTTACTGACAGTGCACGTGCTAGTTAATACCAACCTCCAGGGTATTCTCAGTAAACACACAGCCATCCCTAGCTTCTAAGATACACACACACACACACACACACACACACACACACACACACACGCAGGCACTTGCTTTACCCTACACTGAACTCACACCTCACAAACAAATTATTTAACTACTCTATCCCCCAAGGAAGACAGTGATCATTTCAAATGCAGCTCCCTGCTCGTCTCTCACATACACGCAACGGCCTGATAGGTTAAATGCTGCCATTTAATTACAGTAATGGAACCTGCTATTTTTTGGTTCCCTTGAATCCTCTCTCGCTCTCTTTTTTAAACACATACAGAGTCATCTTTTAAACATGTATTTTACATTTCTGAGTTTAACAGCTGCATTCTCCTGGTTACTTGAAGAGCAGGAGGAATGATATTCTGATATGCTTCTCTGTACCTCTGAGCAACTAGCCTTTTAAATACTACCTAACAAGGAAGACAGGCTGGGGGAGATGCTCTAGCAGGGATACATGCTAACACTGCAGAGGCCAATCTGCCCCTTCATCTACTTAGATGGTTTGTGTTGATTTTATTGAACAAAACTTAAGTTTAACCTCTCCCACCCTTCCAAAGCAGCTGGGGCCTGGAGAGGATAAACACAAAAATGCTTTGAGCAATTTTACTGAAAATCCTATGAACATCAGCACATCACCTTCACAGTATGGAACAGTATGGTTATATCTATTTTTATTTTTATATATATATATATATGACTGGGAGTTAGAATTATCTCAGATCTAACTGTTCTTACTATACCTGACTCAGCTTCTCCATCTAAAATGGGGATGGTATTTCCTCTGTTACCCACTGAAATTCAGAGTTTGCAAACTGTTCGTAGAATGTAAAGGTCTAACAAAGAAGAGAAAATGTAATCAGAAATACATTAAATTAATCTTACAATCTTGCCATTCCACAAAAGATGTCACAAGCTTAGTAAGTTAATATTTGCAGAGTACTTTGAATATTCAAATTGGTATAGAAATATGGGATATATGTTTGTTAAATTCTTGCGCATGCTGCAAAACCCTTTTTTTCTTGAGTGATTTCAGGAAGAGGGCTGTAGGTGGCCACAGACTAGATGGTTTTAAGGTTAGTTATTAGTGAAGGAGGACACGCAACACCGTATTACATGAGTAGCACAATAACTATTTGTGGATTTTACATTTTGTATCGCATGGCAATTAGAAGAAGTACAGAAGTAAAGCGTAAGTACCTCCAAGCCAAAACAAATTCCTACTTAGGCTACGGCCACAACACTCCTAGAAAAATACCCATATTACACCTGTCCTCAGCTTTATTTATCCTCTGAATCTGAAAAGCTTATTTATTTGTTCCATGGCAGCTGGCTCACAATCAGCTAGCCAGCCATGCAGGGATATTGCCCATCTTCATTCTCTGGTACAGATATCCACTGGTGTCTCTTAAGGATGGAATCTTAAAAGGTGAGGCAAGGCAGAGACAAAGACAAATTTAATTTTATCACCATAAAAAGGGACATTTCCACATGGGCAGCAAGGACATGAATATCATGTGTATGCGGGGGCGGGGGGATTATAAACGCATTTTTGGCGAAATTCAATAAAGCTGATTCCACTGCATAAGGTCAGCAATTTACTTTTAAAAAATGATATGATTGCAACTTTTAATATAACCCATGTATTTGCTGCAAGATGCTCTAGAAGATTGTGTAATGTAACCACCCGACCTCTCCACAGGAGCAGAGATCACCCCATTTACCCTTTATTGTCTTGCTAAAAGCAGTGCACATTTGCACGGTATGACAAAGTCAACAGCTTTTACTTCAGAGAGCCTCAGATTTCATTGAGAATGAATTCTCTGCTCTGCTCCTAGGGGAGTGGAGTCTCGCCTGGACTAGGTTCCATCAGAAAGAAAAACTAAATTCCCCTTTTAGCTAAGGAAAGAATGATTGCACTCCAGATTAAAATCAAGAGGGAACAGTGTGTAGCAGAAAAGCAAACAGTAGGATTTCATGTTCATGGGTACCCAAGACATAGTTTTAAACCGAGCAGAAATGTTGTCTAAGAGAACCTAGAGAATTATCTCGTACAGGAACTTATTTTATCTTTCCTAGCAGGAAAGTATCATCAAGTTTGAGATGGATTTCAGCAGAAGAGCAACACCGATTATTCTAATTACACTCCTTGTTTTAGCCCCAAGAGAGAAAGCTGTCTCTTTAGACTTAAAATACCGGGCTCATTCACTGAGCAAATCAGGAACTGAATTCCTTTACTTGCTCCAGGAAGACTGTGGGGAAACCCTGGGCTGGATGACCATGAAGAGCAAATTCCTTCTATCACAAAAATATTTTATACAAATGAACATAGATTCCCTTCAACTGTCTCAAGGTGAATCTTGCTTCAAAGGTCAGAGCTGCAGGGCTGGATTAGGATTGCACGCAATCTGCCTGAGCCTTGACATTCTGACATTCTAAAGTTTGTAGCTCTCCCATACACAGCTGACAGAAGTAAATTCTCAACCTCTCTGCAAGTGTGGCTTTTACTGCAGCAAGCAACTTCAAAAATCACACGCTGTAGCACCAAGAACTCGGAAACAAGCATATCAAAGCAGTTTATAAACATAGCTAACATAAATCTTACTAAGTCCATAATGCAAAAGTGGTGATTAACCCCATTTTACAGATGGGCAAGCTGAGAACGAGTAACTTGCCCAAAGCCAAGCAAGCAGTCATATCTCAGATCTCCAATGCCTGCTCTTAGACTGTAAATACAGAAGTGACTTTCTTTTGGCACTCCGCATTTACTTTCACTTGAAATCATGATAAATAAGTTACTAAAATTACAAGTCAGACTTAGGGTCTGGGTCTTTTTTGCCCATCACTGAGGCTAACAATTTCAGGACGCAGAATATAACTGCCTACTTTAGCACTGTCTTCTAGAACAGACTTCAATTCACTCTGCTGTAATCATATTGGTTTTTCAATGCTACCAAGAATGGAAATATTATTTTGACAGTAAACAAGGCAGATATGACTCAAAACACACTCAGTGAGCAATAGGAGTTAATTTTGCAAAGCCATTTTTAACAGCTCCTTTACATTACATAGTTACTGTCAGACGGCCAAGTGGAGAGACATCATTAAACCCATGACATTCCAATTATTTGTTAAAATTAAGCTTACAACCAATATTTCGTAGCATGCACAACTTCCTGGGCACTAAACCAGTCTGTTCAATTTATCAATAATTTCCAAGCTACAAAAACATGGCAAAGGTGATTATGGACTCTTCGCTGAAATACTGAGGAATTTCTGTGGCCCAATGGAAACAGGAGATGTAGCAGACTGTTCACCCAATATAAATGAATCACCTCTCTTGTTCAGTGGAGTATAGATCTAAATGGTTCAAGATCACTATGGGTTGGGTTGAAGTGAGAATATTACCGCTAATGTGACTTGTATCCTCCATTACAGAACACATATATAGCAGTTAGAGGGTGTAAAATTTGAGAGTTGCTTCCTCAGTCTTCTTCACAAGATCATTAAACATCAAAGGGGTGCCTCTTGTGATACAATTTCTCAACACTTCACACAGAAACCAAAGAGAAAGTCACTGAGATTTTCATGTTTTTAACATTAAATAGCAGATCTTGTATCAAAGCCCTTTAAAATAATCTTGCTTAAACCAACACACTGTCCTTCAGTATTCCATGACTTTTCTTCTGCTCCCTTTAAATGGGCCCAAGTAGGACTTTTCCCCTCATGCTCAGAAACGTACTGAGTAGTCTAGAGTATTCAAGCCAAATGTGCAAGTACAAAACACTGCATGATGACAAGCTTGTTGGAACTATCCAGTAACAACGATACATTTTCCTGCTGGTGAAAAGCACTTCTATGAGAGAATTCTTTAGTTCCAAGCAGAACTCATCAGCAAACTTCTAGGACAAATACAGAAAGTCTTTCTTCAAAAACCCCCAAAATGTTCTGGAAAAAAGTAATGATTTCAGAACAAACAAAAAAATTTCCAAATATTTTCACTGTAATATTATGGTACATATCATAATACTTCTCAATCTCTTTTAATATCAGTTACAATATTAAAGATTCCGGTCCAATCAATACAGACTGATCTGGACTATAATATTTCATTTTTTCAAAAAATTCTGTGATTTTAAATGTTAATCACTATCTAATATAGAAACAAATTTCCAAATCTCAGAATTTCCAGTGGAATGGAAATGTATTGTTCAACCTAGTTTCTAGATACCACTGAGCTATAAAAAAAAACCTGTTACAAAACAATGAAATGTACACCAAGTACAATGTTATTCTAAAATAACAAACTCACTTGGAAGTAGTTTCTATCTAACACACACACACTTTTCTTAAGCATCTGGCTGTTACAAATATAAAAAGGTAGGAAAAAGAAAGCATTGCCTGCCTTTGTACACTGCATCACTTGGCTAGTTATGCCTAAACTAGTGTCAGGTGTTTTTCTGCCCTCTCGTGAATTACTAGTGACGGGGACAAGAGTCAAAGATGAGATATGAACTGATTTTTCCACATGGACAGGGACTAGATAGATTACTTTTTCCAAACTTCCTTCCAAATCTTGTGGAATGATAGTGAAGGCTTTCTATCTACTATAAAGATTTTCTTCTAAAAACACTGACAATCCCAAACGATAGCCATATCTGATTCTCCAGGATGTCATAAGGTTGATCGGTTTATTGCATTTTGTTAGTGCTAATGCTGCAGGTCCCTTCTTGCCAAAGAAGCTAAGAAAAATCCGTGAAGTTTATGACAAGTTCAAATATCACAAACAGTGGTAAAATTGACGGGGGGGAAAAGTCAGCATGATGAATAGGCTGGTACTGAACAGTAAGTGACAGATATGCAGACGGAAGACTGGCAGGACAGGGAGACATCTCCTTCACAGCACATGGATAGGGATTCTCAATAATTTTCAGAAAGAAAAAAGAAAGCAACTAATGCAAAATACAGAAATGTGGAACTAATTTCTGGATTGTGACCACATCTATTCTTCTGGATTCTAAGGCTCCAGCAGTGAAAATCTTCCCTGTATGCTGAACATTATCAGCACTGGGCAAACACAGCAGAGCCAAAAACGGATGTGACTACTGATAACGCTGATTCAGATAGGAACTGCTGTGAGTTTGTTAGCAACGGAAGCATTCATTCTCTCACTCTTCATTTTTCAGATCCCTAATAAATTTCTTGGGAGACAACTAGATTTCCCCATTCATGCAGGGTTGTATTGACCCAAAGCTTGGATGGGAGGCCCCAAAAGAACAAACTGGTTTTAGGACATACTTTTCTTTAACCTAAGCAAAACATTATAAGGCACATTAGCTGTCTTGCAGTCATAAACAGAGGCCTAAGCATCTTTGGTAATTAAATATCCCATAGTGCTTTTCAAGAATCTTGGTAAATTTTTTACTCAGTAATTACAGTCTGTATCCCTAAAGCTCCCTCTCCCTGCAAGATCACTTAGGTAAAGTATTCTTCATTTCCTCTCCTAAAAACCACGTAGTGATGTTAAGCCACTGATGTCCTCTGCCTCAGAGGTGGATGTTTTTTAGTGGAAAGCACAGTGAGATCTAGATAACCCTATACACACCATCAACCATTCTCCATGCAAATAGCTGCAAAGTTTCAACAGTTAATGGGTACAATGTGCTCTAAGATCCTCAGATGAAAAGTGTTATGAAAATGTAGAATGCATGGACTTACGTTTAACCTGTACAGTCATTTCTGCAAGTCTACACAAGCTGTTAGACTGACTTTATGCCACCTGAACACCTGTTGCAAGCTTCCTTATTAATCAGAAAGCACACCCTCCTTGGTTCTACCTAAGGCAGTGAACTTTCTCTTGTGTGTTAAACTAATCTGTTCAAGGTGCTTAATCACAGAATCATAGAGTTTTGGTTGGAAGGGACCTTAAAGATCATCTAGTTCCAATCCCCTGCCATGGGCAGGGACACCTTCCACTACAGCAGGTTGCTCCAAGCCCTGTCCAACCTGGCCTTGAACACTTCCAGGGATGGGGCATCCACAGCTTCTCTGGACAACCTGTGCCAGTGCCTCACCACTCTCATAGTGAAGAATTTGATAACATACTAAGAATATTCTTGCAAAAACCTGGGAAGAAGGAGGAACAGGGGGAACATTGGGAGTGACTGTGTTTGTCTTCCCAAGCAACTTTTATGCATGATGGAGCCCTGCTTTCCTGGAGATGGCTAAACAGCCGCCTGGGTGGGAAGGGGTGAATGAATTCCTTTGCTCGCATGCATGGCTTCTGCTTTACCTGTTAAACTGTCTTTATCTCAGCCCACAAGTTCTCTCACTTTTACCCTTCCAATTCTCTTCCCATCCCACTGGGGGCAGAAGGGGTGTGTGTGTGAGAGCAAGCGGCTGTGTGGTGCTTAGCTGCCAGCTGGGGTTAAACCACTCCAGAAAAGCAGGGCTTCTTCCCCCACCTTTATAGGCTGAGCATGATGTCATATGGTATGGAATATCCCTTCGGGGTCGGGGTCAGCTGTCCTGCTTGTGTCCCCTCCCAGCTTCTTGTGCTCCCGCAGCCCTCTCACTGGTGGGGTGCTGTGAGAAGCAGAAAAGGCCTTGACTCTGTGCAAGCACTGCTCAGCAGTAACTAAAACATCTCTGTATTATCAATACTGTTTTCAGTACAAATCCAGACCACAGCCCCATACCAGCTACTGTGAAGAATAGTAACTCTATCCCAGCCAAAATCAGCACAACAGTGAAATCTTCACTCCTTTTCTTCACCATCCCTTAAATCCATATCCTGTCAGCAAGGTTGAGGAGAAGGGCAAGTCATCTAGCATTCCTTGAATAGTCTACATTCTTGGCCCAATCACACATTCATGTATCAAACATGGTCATATCTAGAAAAGCATAAGGCTTGGAGGGCCACAGCAGTTTGGCTCAAATAGGTATTTTGACAGCATAGGTTACTAGCTATATTTTTTGTACGAGTTGTCACTGGACTCTATTGGCTTGCATTGTATTTTCTTCTCAAGGAAAAGCTTTGTAAAAACTGTTCAAGCTTCACTGAGACATGTTAAAGAATTAATTACAAAGTAAAGCTGAAGGAGAAAATTAATTTTGGAAACACAAGAGGTTACTTTTCTTTTCCTCCCTTTTCTGGAAGTGGGGGAGGAAAGGCAGTTATTTTCATCTTCATGCTGGGGGCAGGAGTTGGGAGCTGTCCAGTCGATAACCTGGCCATCAGAACAAGGTTTGTAATTAAAAGGTCAGTGACCTGGAAAGCCAGGGCCTCACTCTCAGGGCTTCTGAGTAATGATGGCGCTATTAAATTAAGACTGTTATGAAATCAATGCTAAAAAAGCTTTCATGGTAACGAGATTCCATTCAAGGACATGCAAACTGCCTCATGAAATGGACTTAAATTATAAAAAAGAAAAGTAATAAAAGAGGGTTAAATTGAAATCTGCTGAAGAGTTTAGTTTCTTTAAAGCCCTCTGGCAGTGGGCTGTGCCCCCTTGTCTCAGGTCCTTAAGGTGATCCACTTGGGTTTCTTTAGCCAAGGAGAAAAGCCAGGGGTTCAACTTCCACGAATGCAGACTACCGAAAGAGGAAGAAAATTATGTCAGTTTTCTACTGGAGATTCTAGGGATGACAGTATTTGTTTCCAGAGAATCAAGTGTCTTTCAGCTTTGATTGTGGAGGGGTGTGTACAATTAAATAATTCATTCATCTCTTCAGAAATCACCATAGCCTGGCATCTTGACACCGGCAAAATTTTCTGGAACTCTGATGTGCTGCAGAATACTGCACAAGTCCTACAGGAAAACCTTGTGCAGTAACTCATTCCTACCAGACAAAGTAATGAATTAGGTTAGTAGATACAACACGTAAAAGAGCAATGCTTCCCACTACCTCCAACTCATCTCACCAAGCAAGAGTGTGACTGCATTTGGAAGCATGCAGCCCCTTATGTTGCATATATATATATATATATATGAAAGACTGATCCAGACAGTGTATCTTCTGAAGACTGTCCAGCCTTCTGGGTGGACATTTTCCCAACAGAACTCAACAATTACACATTTACTTGCCCTAATGCACTTCTGTTCTCCCATCACCATTATTTCTGAGCTCCTCATATGCTTATGTCTGTTTCCACAGTCCCACTCTGGGAAGGCATTACTGTACTTGTTATACAGATGAAGACAACTAGCAACTAAGAAAAAAGTTCTTCATCCAAGATTACACACTAAGTTTGTAACCTAGCAGTTTTTCTCTTCCCTGCCCCAAAAGGCTAGTACCCTGAAAAAGAGTTCCACATGTACAGTGCACTTCTACCCTTTTTCTCTATCTTGCCAGAAGTTACAGATTCAGAGTACGCAAGATTAACAACAAGCCACATGAGTTACCGGATGGGTAACTGAACAGTACAGGACATCTGAAGCACACCAGTTAGATGACAGACACGTTTCCACAAGGGTTTAAACCCCACATGCTGTCTAATTATTCCCAAGGCGCCGCTGATTCTGTGGCATGTCATCAGCAGAATCAGCGAGTTGGACAAAAAACAAACAGCATCTTTTTTTCCTTTCTTTTCTCTGATACTCTGAGGGGAAACAGCTGTTTTTCCCTTCATCTGAAGAAGTTCATGATAAAAAGGAGGAAATGTCATAAATTACACAAAATGCCAGTGTAAGCTTCAAAGAAAATGATAAATGATTCTAATAACTTCATGTTTCTCATTAATGCCTCTGTATTTGGGAGTTTAAAACTGCTTAAGACAACAGAGAAATCTCATCCAACTTCTGAAAGACCTTTTACAAATCCAGGACACCCTCACTCTCCCAACTGTCATCAACACTATCATCCCATGTTCTGGAGAGCGCCGTTCAGCAAACCCCTGACCTGCAAGTAACCAGGAAAGCCTACTTTCAGCCTCTGCAACTACTGTTTCACAAGAAACCAAACACTGTCCAGTTCATGATCCTGCATAAACTTTAATTTCTCACTGCACTGAAATGTATTGAACAAAATCCAGTTCCTATATTAAATAATAATAAACTGAAATAAAATGTTATTGGCCTTCTTTAGGAAGGAGATACTTATAAAAAATAAGAAAAAAAATATAATTCAAGGTGGAACCATCTCCGCAAGTCTCAGAAGTGAAATTTCTTAGGCAAAGTCAGGATTGCAGGACCTGAAAGCTCAGCCACAGCTAATGCTCCAGTCCCATCCCTGCAGCCTACGCAGGCTGTAGCTGGGGTAGTGGAAGGCTCCCACAGGGGTAAAGTGCCTGGTCTTTTCCCACTGCATTCCCAGACACACAGTGATCTACTGCAGGAGTTTTTAACCAGACTTAATGGGGAGTCATAGATCTCTCCTGTACAGTTCCACCAAAGTAACTACAAAAGACAAGTCCATACATGGTTCAACTATGTATAGATAGGAAAACTCCACTGAAATTCTTCCAGGGTCCATAAAAAGATCTTACTACTCCAATTTCTGTTTGAAGAAACGTGGATCAGAATAACTGTGGAAAAAAATACAAGGGTACCTCTGCATTATTTCCTACAAAGGTAATTTTAAAAGAGATTCTTGTAACTGAAATGGTTTCTCTACAGAAAATGCTTTTTTGACTGGCAGTGAGGACTTCTCTACCAGACAGCCTAGCTATCTGTAAACCGGGGATGCACACTGTCCTGGGGATGACAATGACTGTATATTAGAGAACAGGGGAACAGCCTACCAACCTGTGCAACCCTTCATTTACCCAGGACTAAACTAGCCACATCTACATTTCAGGAATGGCTGCCTCCATCTGCTAGAGCACACAGGTACCATGACAGTACGTACCTTCTGCTCTCCAGTACGGAACAGAGGTCATGTTGTAAGCTCAGTGGTCAGATCCCATATGGACATATCTCCAGTGACTGCTGGGTAGAGGCACTACCGGACCCTGCTCCCTCCTATCTCCTACTGTTAAGTTTTCAAACAAACAATTAGCACAAAGGGAAGGAGGGCTAATTAACAAACAGGAACAAACAAACAGCTCTGCCAAACCATTTCTGCTCTTTAGTAATTATTAGCCAAGTAATTCATAAGAAGTATTAGTCGGGCCACAGTTTCTCTGTGCCTCCATCTCCCCACCCTTGCTCTTCTCCCAGTCAGGGATTTATTAAAATTAAACAGATTAGATGAAGCTCCTGATACTAAAAACTGTTCAGTGAAGCCTGCGGTGGGGAAGTGCAGAACAAACACCAGAGACATTTGTCTCTAAATTGCTCTAAATACCTTCTGCAAATGAAATTCTAACCCAGCTGTGTTGAGAGAGAAAATGAGGAATAACTGGTCATTGTCAGCACAGAAGAAGATCAGGCAGTTATAATATTGCACGATATACTGGGGGCTAAGGATCTCTCGGCAACAATAGATTTTGTATCAGGTTACCCCGGGTAATCAGCACAGCTTTTAGGCTCAGCTTTCCCTTGCTTCATTGCTTCAATGATAGAGTTGAAATCCCCAAGCTTTTATGATTAATTACTCCCCATAGGTCCACATATTTCAAGGAAAAACTCATGCAGCACAGCGGCCAACAGTCTCCAAATTTTAATGCCATCTTGATGGCAGGGCAGGGCAAGCAACATACCTATGTGACTGGAATGTTCTCTAATTGGCACTAGGACAAGCAGTGAGAGGATCACACAAAATGATGTGCCCATGAAGTACTTGTGATGACATCATTGCTAAAACACAAGACTGTCATTGCCTTCTAGGTCCTTTGCTATTCAAAATGAGCAAAGTGGTGCATATATTTGGACCCTCCATCTCATGACATCAGGTCTCAGGCGTCTCCAATAAACATTTCATAATCCCAAACAGAATAATATATATTTCATAGGCTTCCCTACTTTTCAAAATTCAAGATCTTTAGCTATCAAATTTGATGTACCCTGAAGTACTTAGGACTTCAACGTATAAATGGGTCGCTCCCCTCTGAAGTTTGGAGTTTGTATTTTCAGTATCATTCCATCTGCTTAATGTGCTCCATAGTGCACGTAATTAACTCCGAGGTAAGGCTGTCATTATTTACATCTTGCGGTAAGGATCTAAGCAATATGGTCCTGGGAGGGTAGCATAATATGGAGTGAACTTCACCTGAAATGCACTGTAAGTTGTGGACTAAAAACTTTAGAAAGAAAAAGAAGAACAAAAGATAGAGTCACTGTGAGTCAGAAAGTAAAATAAATTCTTAGTAGGCAATGGCCAAACTATGTTCCATCTGTCTAAGATGATATAGGATCTGTCAGGATCTGTTCTATCCCTGCTATAGAAAAGGGCTAAACTCAGTCAGTAGTTTACCATTTCAATCTGAAAGTCAGGCTGCTCCCAAGCGTGACCTTAACCTGACCTTGTTTACTTTCACCAAGTCCTTTGCCCTTCATTCCTCTCTCTCACTCTCTTCAGAAACATTCGACCTTTTCACCTAGGTGGTGGTCATTCTAAAGCCGTTGTCACTAAGGTTAGAACTGACCAACTAGTCCACAACTCTAAATTCATTGCAAAAAAGATATGATAATAGTTAACCCACAAACTTCCAATGTGTCTTCTGTGTTCTGTAACTCCACATCTGGTGCCAATATTGCTCTAGTCAGTTTGGAAGAAAAGAGACTGATATTTCTTACAAAATTCAATTTTTTTTTAAGACAGACTGCTTGCTTTGGCCTTAACATACAGTCTTCTATAGCAACACATTTTGGCTTTACACTAACTCAAGCTCCCTCATTACCACTGAGACCACAATCTTAAGAGTCCATACCTTTCTTCTTCAGAAATGCTCTTCTGGTTGCAAGAGGACTTTGGCGGACTCGTGGATTCTGTAAAAACTTCACTGCTGTCACAATCTGATGAGGGTAGGAGGATTGGAGAAATAAAAGAGAGAAAAGATCCATGTTAGGAATGGTCAGATTCCTATTTTACATTATGCATTCTGTACTGCAAAGTAAGGCATCGCATCCAACACATGGAGATGATCTGGAGCTGACACCGATCCAACTTTTAGAAACGGTTCAATCAAAGTTTGTGGCTCAACTTTAATCAGAAAGCACAATTATGGTATTCTAACATAGGAGTTTCTTGTTGAATTACTCTTGGAGCATCTCAACCTGTACAAAGAACTCCATTAAGATTCCTAGGGGTTTCTGTCATTTATACTGTGATCTTCTCACTTAATTTGGCTCCTGTAGTTGAAAGCAACCTTGAGACAATGCACATGATCTGTAACAGTAGACTTACTAGCAAGAATGCTTCCTTTCTATCTTACTTAGAATTCCCTGCAAATTCTAAGAGATTAAGGCCTTTTCTGCCAATATTCTCATTTACCGAAAGCCATAAATAAACTTCAGCTTGCCATGACTGGAAAGAAGCAACTTCACATGTTTTGGATCACATAACAAAAATATCAAAAAAGTCACTTTTCATGACATAAATAGGCAGGTGAGTAGTTAAATTTATGTTCCATACCGGCAGAAATCAGAGATTACTTTTGTCTAAAGACTTCTTCATCTTTCTACATCCTTCTTTAAGGTGACAGTGCACTTAAAACCAACCACTTAGTCGAAAAAAGGGTAAAGCACGGCATAACACTCAATGGCATCAATGACAATGGCACTAGTTTTTTTACACTTCCATTTAGTACCAATGAAAGGTACTTGATTTTTTTCTTTGTATGGTAGGTCAACTTTCCACATGCTCTCCTCTACTATTACACACATTATTGCATGTTCCTGCACTAGTGATTCACTTTACTTTTACACAAAGACACAAAGACATCTATTCTGATTGTGAAGTTAGCAGCACTTAGGAGATGGACACATCCATGTGAACTAGTGGAAGAGATTACTTCCCTCCTCTAGGGCCAAAAACAACCACGCATATGCATGGAAGAGGTTTTTCTCCCCAGACAGTGGCATAAACCTTCTCCTAAAATGGTGGTTAATGCTAGACCTATGTTAGGTAGGTCTTGAAGAGTTTACCTTAAAATATGGTTTCTGGAATTCGGTTCCAAAAAGCTTTTCAAAACTTTTCACAGCCAAAAAAGAAGGGGGAAAATAGCATCACTACTGAAATCACCAAGTTTCACTTTGTGTTTGAATCAAACCCTTCGAATATGCATTTCTGGTCAGAGAGCAAAGTTCTGATGGGTTTAATGGCACTTTCAATGTACTCCTCAGTGCATTCCATCAATGGTTTTTTTCTTTTAAATTGCATCTCTTATTTCTTTAAATACATTAATCAGCCTAGTGTAGGCAAAACGGATCCATTGGACAATGCAATAAACATGAATTATCATCTATCCAACACGCATAATGGCTTAAAAATACATAATAGCAGGTGTAGTTTAAATGATTAGTTATTACACCTGTGGTGGGTCTGATTCAATTGGGGAAAATCATCTTTAATAGGTTAAAAGGTTTAGATCACCAGGCTTCCCTTAAAGTGGCTGTAGAGAGGGTATGATGGAGTACGCTGTCATTACTAATTCATTTAAGAAAAACATGGGGGATACAGCAAAGAACAGCATAAATGAGCGAATCCAATTTAAACATCAGGTAAAGCAGAAAACACCTTTTAAAAAAGCATGATAAATGAATTTGGAAGAGAGATGAAATTGACATATTTATTTTAACGGGAATTTGACAAAGTCCCAGCACACTTCAAAGTTGGGAGGATAAAATGAATGGGGTATTTTTAATTCTTCTCCTTTTCTTATTTTCCTTCATTTTTTCCCTGAAGTTTACATTCAGTAATTTTGAACCATAAAATACTATAGCAAAATGCCCCACATAAAGTACACTTCAGCTTCATTTATGTGCACTTGATCTGTCTCCAGCTGAAATGCAGGTGACAGGCAAATCACAGATTTAAACTGTGCTGATATTGCTATGCCAGATGCAGAAATATAAAGCGCCCAAACTAATAACCTTAAGATAATATGCTGAATAAGAAAGATGCCCAAATGAGCAGACCAACAGATATGTGAACATATCAAAACCACTTTCCTTCTAACAATAATTACTTGTTTGTTTCTTCAGAAACTCCTCAACACTCCCTCCCACATTTAGTGAGCTACAGACACAGACACAAACGGCTCTGCAGACCTGAAATTCTGCAGGCTCTCGTATTTAATTATCAGGTTTTAAGCATTAAAAAACCTGTAAGAAATAAGCAGTATTTTTCATTTTGCTATTTCAATCATAACCCTGTGAACATTTTATTGATTCTAACCCTTTATTAAAACTTATTTTTGCCTTGTAAAAATGTAAACATTTCAGTAGTAATTTTCACTCCAAAATAAACTTCTGTTTTATCTCTCCCCTGCATCACTTCCTCCATTATTCACAACATTTTTAATCTAGAAACAAAGCAAAATTACAAGCAACAACAGACTTCATAAAACAGAATCCTGGACATTATTCCTCTTCCCAATAATCCATGTTTCTCATATTTGTGTTTGCATTTACCTCTGAATATTCCTCCTATAGGCTCAGCCGAAATGTCTTCATTTATATAATTCATCTTGTATACATGAGCAACTTATGAAGCAATTTTGGCCATGTCAAAATGCCAATATTTTCAACAAACATACACAAGAACTTTCCTACCTTCTATGGATCGTTTTCTTTGCACAAACAAGGGCAACTGCAGCGTCCATAATTTAAACAACAGAAAAAGGAGGAGGAAGATGAGAAGACTTTGCAGCCCTGTGTATAGCCAAAAAAATCATGCAGCAAATAGCACTCTGACTCAGCTGCTAACATTGTTCCATACTATTTCTGTATCGTTTGTAACTGTTCTCCAAATTTTTATAGTATTAGGACACTGCCAAATAACGTGCATTGTATCACTACTCTGATTCTTAAGATTGTCAGCACACGCTGGCCAGCAAACTAGTTTTATCTAGGGGATCAGGTACATCACACTCATCATGAAAGACAGCATACTTGGCTTTTAAAAGTCAGTCAGTTCCACCAATTTGCTACCCCACCACCACTTCTCCTGCAGTGATACAATACACAAAGATGTATTTCTGACTGGGTGGTGATGGGTAGAATCCTGCAGCAGGTCCTGTCCTACAGTTTGATTTTCTAATTAGAAGATGAATATAACTATTCATGGATTATATTTGTGTCTGGCCAAATTACATAAATTCAGGCCAAATATTATGCTTCAATGTCAAAGATATAAAACAGAGACAGGAACTTTATTGCAGATGTTGTGGGAGTGCAGCAAGCTGGCAAAATTCTGGGCCAAAGCACAGCACTGACATTATAGCCAAGGTCCCTCATTCCTAATTTCCCTCCCGTTTATGTTAATGGGGAAGGTAGAGCCAGCTTTATTTCTTATTATGCTCAAAGCTGCAGAGTTTCCAATGAAGCAATCTAAGCTACTTTTATCAGTTACTGGTATTGGAAAAATAAACCATGAAATTTAAAATACTGTGACAAATGCTCACCTTTTAAGTCTCAAAAAACCCCCAAACCCAATCAATTAACAAAAATGTAAAAGAAAATGACCTTCACCAATAAAAGTTCCACAGGATTTGGTGGCAGAGTTCCATGTGGAAAACAGAATCAAGAGGCACCAGGAGCACAGCCCGTAAGAGCTCTAATAGATTTCCTAATACTGGGAACCCTCGGTAGGTTATTACTAAACAGCATTTGTTGATAGACTGAGACTTTGAGATGACCTGTGATGTAAAGGTTGGGTCTGAATTATACGTTGCAAGGGATGGTATTTTGTCTTTCTGAGTGGATCTGTATCTGTTTAAATGCAACACTTCTTTTCATTAAGCAGAGGCGGCACAGGCCATGAACTATGCACAGACAGTTTACATTACATGTGCGGAAGCAATCAACACTGGCAATATACATGACGTATGTAAAAGAAGTTGGAATTAATTTTTTTCCAGTGTATTAAAAAATAATAATATGGCAGTATCAACAAACAGTCAACCTATTTCAGCCAGAGCAGAAGGCCACAGCTATAGGGCAAATGGAACTGATCAATATATTAGCCTACAGCAACACCCCCTCAGTGTACAGCTGTATGTTTGCAAGGCTCAGAAGATTAAATTGTCTGTGAAAGGTTTCTGCACTCCTACTCTAAAGGAGATACCCAGAATCCTGTTAACAAGCATCAGGCTAAAGCCAACTTACATTTTAACAAGGGCTGACTTAAAAGCCTGGCACTGCAATGAACAAGAAACCCCCTTCTAACAGAAATGCTGCATTTTAGTGAGAAATCAGTGCTCTGCCAGGACTAACTTGACAAATATGGTTATTGGTGGCACAGGGAAATAGTTGCAAAGCAGCTGTTAATCAGGGAAACACATCATAGAACGCTGATGCTAGCACTCGCAAAAAAATGCAAGGGGCTAATTATGAAGCCATATATCTCACTAAAGAGGCACTGTTCCTTGAGATTCTAAGCATAGCTCTCTGAGTCGGGGTCCTGGGACACTACGTACACAATGTTCTCTAACACAAGTCTCCTTCTCCCAGGACAAACCTTTTCCCAGTTCAGCGTTCTGGGCCACAGGATTCTTATGAAATTCTTTTTTCACAGAAACTGCTTGTTATTTCTAAAGAAATTACCTGCAGATCAGTCAGGAGACAGGAAAGCTCCTATGATTTCATTGACATTTGTATGAAACCATACAGAACCCCAAAAATTATTTCTGTTGTGAGAGAACCTGGACACATACAAAGTGTGGTAGATCTCAAAGTCAGATGAAGAAAAGTTTAAAAATGCAGTAACAACAATTTAAAAAACCCTCATGTAAAACAGAGCAAAGAAAAAAAATACAATTTAAAGCAAGATTCAAAGGAGTCAAAATGAGAAAAGGACAAAAGCAAGGAAGAAACAAGCATCAAACCTTATCTGAGATTAGAACCCAGAACTTAAGGAACACAGAAGCATAACCAAAAAATGGTCATACAAGCTCAAAAGGAAAAAAAATCCCAGGTGCCTGGAAACTCAGACAACAGAGTTTCATGAACAACATGTAACTCAAAATAATCAATGTCAACAGCAACCAGGTGAAAGGTAAGAAAGCAAACCTTAGCCATGTATTTATCACCCAGTTTTCACGAGCAAGGCTCCCGATGGCACAGAGGGGTGAAGGCTCGGGGCAGGCGGATTTCTGCACAGGCAGCCAAGGGAAGCCAGGGCTGCGCCAAGCCAGAGGCAGCACAGAGCCAGAGCCAGTGCCAGTGCCGAGCCAGCACAGAGCCAGAGCCAGTGCCAGTGCTGAGCCAGTGCCAGCGCCAAGCCAGCACAGAGCCAAAGACGACAGCACTGAGCCAGTGCCAGCGCAGAGCCAGTGCCAAGCCAGAGCCAGCGCAGAGCCAGCGCCAGCGCCGAGCCAGAGCCAGCGCCAGTGCAGAGCCAGCGCCGAGCCAGAGCCAGCGCCAGTGCAGAGCCAGCGCCGAGCAGAGCCACAGCCAGCGCAGAGCCAGCGCTCCCCCTGCCGAGACCCGCCGCGGGCCCGCACGGAGAGGCAGGCTTCACCCACCGGCGGAGCCCAAATTAAGTGTTTTCACTCAGTGGAAATGAAATGTTTTGCAAGATGAAACAGAAAGAAAATTGAGGTTTTAGGTAATTACTAGTTGGCATTTACATATCACAGGCTGGTTCAACACCTATTCATTTTCCTCTTTTATTTTCAATTTTTTAAAATTGCTCATTAAAATGAACACATGACAGGGACAGGGGGAAAAATTACTCTTCCTCTTTTTCCTGAGGACTACAAAATCCAGATCTACTTTAAATACATTTATCTATAATTATCACATACAAAAAAGCCTTACTTAATTTACATTAATAGGGTGACCCAAAAAAAAAAAATTTGATAAAAGCCAGAAAAAATCCAAGCCAAGCTGTCTTCCTGTCACCTTGTTGTGCCTACTTAGTTCCAGGGACAGCCTCCACGGAGCCAGGACCCCTGCCACTCCCTACACATGCTGGAATGAGCAGAAATGAAGAGGCTGAAAAATCTTCAGCGTACACTGCTATCCTATTCCCACTCATTTCACCCACCAGTTTAGCTACAGAGGCATGCTTTCAGATGCGTTCTTTCCCTTCGACATACTTCTCCCTCATTTCTTCTGCTATTCTCACTATAAAGCAGTGGCTCCATATAGTCCCTATTCTCAACTTCTTTGTTCCAGCAGCCACTTCTCACTTCCTCCAGCTGTTCATAAAGGCGTGACCTTTCCACCTTCTTTACTCACACAGAACCAGTCTTTCCTCACGTAACCTTACCATTTCCAGGGATCCTGATCTGCAGCTCGAATCAAACTTACAGGCTGTCTTAGCTTGGTGGCCTCTCCATTCAGATTCCCATTGTTCAGTTAAATAAATATTTTCTATGCGAAGCCCTTAATTTTCCTGTGCCCTTCAGCTTTTTTTAATTTTAACCTTGTGAAAGTCTTATTTAACCCCACAATGCATTCTAGGATACAATTTGTATGAAAAATGCTATATAAAATAAAGTTTTATTGTATCATATGTTAAGGACATAAAACATCCCTGATAGAAGTGTACAGTAGCTGACATGATAGACTAATATATTTTAAGGTCTATTGTGTAAATATGTATTTAGGGAATTCTAAAGCATGGTATTATTGACCCAAGTCTCTCTTAAAACACGTTGATATATGGAGTAAAAGCCCTTATGAAAAGTAGCAACTTCGTCTGTGTAGTAGTCACCTTTCAAAGTGAAATATCTCTGCCATCTTCAGTTTTTTCTGATTCAATTTAAAACATAGTGGACATGTTGACAAAATTCCCGTCTTTTTAAAAGGAATAATATAAAAGTAATACTTATATGCATACAACTACGAAGTACAAGAAACTTTTAAACAAGCTTTAAAAGAAACACATGATAACTATTTTTATAGACAGAGAAAATGTGCTATCTACGTATTTATTTGAGGAAGAGATACACCTTCAAATGAGACTTCGCACACATTTAACACAATGCAAACTTGCAGGCAAGTGAAAAATGCTGGAAAAGCATAAGAAATATGAGCAGAAGAACAAACTAAATGTATTAAACTGATAGTGCAACCATAATAAACTTTAACTAATGAGTAGCATGAACCTTTTTTTCTAGAGTTCAAAAATGTTAACTTTAAAAGATATAATCTCACTTTCAGAGGAAAAACAAACTTTACAAATCCCCTTCTTGTACTTCTGCCTAAGCTTAAGTTGCAAGCTGCCTATAATCACCACTACCACCAAAGAAGGTATTGCAGCAAGATGAGCAAGGTGGGGGCGCGGGGGACACACACTAATATTTGCAATCCAACTGGCAGCAAATTATTTGAAGTTCTGTTTACATAAAAACAGCAACAACCTCAGCACTGAATGTACTGTATCATTGTGGATAATATATGGACTAAAAGGTCATTGTCTCATGCAAGTAGGTGAGGTATCTAGCTTTCAAGTATGGCTGAAGCCAGTGTGCCATGATAAGGTTAACAAACCGATTCAACAGGACCTAAGAAAGATGCCAGAGAGAAGGTAAAGGGTCAAAACTTATTAAGGAGAATTTTATTTTTATAACTTTTCATGACAGTACCCAATTTATACGTCTTGTTTCTCCCTTCTTATAGAAGGAGGCTTAGGGATCACTGAGGCTCTGTGCTGTAAAATTAATGCAAGCGTCAAGCTTTTGAGCTGAATCACTCCAAAGGAATGTAATGACTCAGTGTCCAAGATGCTCACTACAGCAGAACTAAGATCATTCCATGGCTCCACAACTAAAAAAAAATTCATGATACAGCTTCCAGGGGAGTGGATGGCAGCACCTCCCGCTCTTACCTTTGTAACTCCTCTCTCCATATTGCCATTACTGAAGAGTTAAAATACAACAGCTTTTGAAAGAAATCTCTTTTACCCTATTATCTTCACATGTGTGGAACATAAAAAACAATGAAGCTGTAATTTATTACATTTTCATTCTTTTAACTACAGGGCAGACAAGGACTGCTGAAGGTTCATTCACATGCTAGGGAGCTAGAAGATGACGTAAGGATAGGAAGTCCGTGTCACATCTAACAATTGTGCCTGAGTACTTAACATCACTACTGAATGGTAGACTCCAGAAGGCTAAATCAATCAAAGAGATGCACCAGAGCAGGATCATTGTTCAGACTTACTTAGATCCTTCTAATTCCACAGTCAAGGGATTGGAAAATAGTAGTAATACAATGGTTTAGATTGAGTGCAAGAGGATCAAAAGTAGAACCCATCTGTTGAAGATGCTATAAAGATGTTTCAGACTGAAATGACTGAAACGGACAGGAAAAATCAGCAATCTATTATTCCTTGAACTTGCTATTTCAAGAACATTTAACAGAATTCTTAATCCATGGGAAATGTAGATTAGAAAGCGAGGGTTTTCCTTGCAGCAATAAAACCCCAAACAATTAGGACTGAAGTCAGGGGGCTATGATGGCATTATTACGTGGAAGATCTGAATGATAGAACGAATAAGGAGGTACTGGAGGAAACTGCTTGGATCACCAGAACCTAACAAACAAAAGGTTTCATGCTGGAAACAATTTAAGAAGCTGGAAATCGTGACAGGTGCACAATAAATCATGCAAACCACAGCAGTTGGCAAACAATAGCAAAAGGACTTTGAACACTGGAAGACCTTTATATAAATTTAGTGTTTTACTTAGAGCTCTTTGGGACAAGAATCGTCCTTTTACTCTGTATTTGCACGGTGCCTGGTGCTGGTCTGCAACTGGCCTCCTAGACATTTATTACAACACAAATAATAATAAAGACTGAGCAGACCATGCACTTTGTTCCTGCTGTTAATTGCCCCATTAAGGGAAAAACTATGTAAGGGGCAAGAAATCTGATTGGCCAGAGCTGCTTAGTCTGTGGGGACTGCAAGTGGAATAATTTTAGATTTGAAAGCAGCTGCGTCCCTTGTCTTTGTCCAGTTCTCAACAGGAAGAAGCTCGCATCACAGAATTTCTCCTTCATATGTAGGAACTTGCATGAACAGCCTCAAAAGCAACTGGGCTTCCCTGCAAACTCTTAGGATGCTTCCTCTACAATAGGAGTGAAACCCAATACAAGGGTAAACACACGGAACATACCCTCTGTATCTGTCCATACCATAAATATTCTGCAAGCAGTGGGTCCACTTCATTTTCCCCTGGAGTCAGTTTGGCATTTTTCATGGATGTTATATTCACTACTTAAAGAAACAAAGCATATAGGTGTCGGGACAAATTCAGGATGCTGCTCAACCAATACAGCACTGTATGTACCAAAAGATCACATGTACTGATCACCAGCTCCTCTCTGTTGAAACACTTGAGTAAGATCCCACCATCCTAAACTGAGTCAGAATGTCCAAGAGAATTACTTCTACAGAGAATTTTACTCAAGCCAGAGTGTTCCTGCCTAGTTTCTACACAGAAATTTGGGTCCACACGAGGAAGGCCTACAAAATCAGAGAAGGTTCAAAATGGCACTTTTACTGGTTTTTGTTCTCCTTAAACTTTGGCATAGCCAGCACATGTCAGGGACTATTATAATTATACCCTTTAAATGCTGAAAAATTAATAAACAATTACTCACTTCAGGAAAAAAAAAAAAAAGAAAGCAGCCATTTCCTTGACAAATGCCGCAGAAAGCATCAACAATCTCTTTGAAATCTGGGTCCATACCACAGCAAGGGATTAACACCAATGTAAGAATGGCCATTGTTGCTCCAGAGAACTGGCACAACCAAAAGCTTGAGCCTGTAATGTTGCAGTTTTCTTAAGAATCTGCACCTGATCCATTGGAGCTACAACACATTTATCTATCTTTGAAACAGAAGAAAGTAGAATGGAGTCTTTAATGCTGCTTTGGCCCAAGTACAGGCTGTTCGATCAATTTCTACTAAGCTACAAAGTCCAAAATCGGGGGTAAGTGTTTGAAATGCGCTAGTTTCAAACCCGCTAGGCCAAAAAGGGCTTCCACACTGCCTTTGTGGCTGGAAACTAAGGGTGGCCTCTGCTGTGGTAGGAAGTCAAGCTCAGCTTCCCAGGAAACCATGAGAATGGTGAAAAACACAAGCTTTCCGGAACAAATAGGTGAGACAGCAAACGTGTGAGACCTTGATAAATTCTTACTGAAATTTATTTGCAGCATAAATCTTGACTAAAATCTGCCATTCAATTAGTTCTTTCCTAAAATATTGGCAAGTTCTATATTAACTTCCTTGAGAATCCAGAGGGAACTCAGGTGCACTTGCACTGAAAGGCTTCCAATTTTCTTTAAAAAATTAAATAAAGTTAAATAAAACCCACATATCTCTTTTTAAGCAGACCCATGCTACTCAGTCTTCTCCCCACCTCCAATCAATGGTAACCCAATTCAAATGCCTTACAGCTCTGTCTGAGAACTAGTGGAGAGATCAACGCTTTTTATCTTAAGGATTATGGATCACTATTTGGCTGACTAACATACCCAGCAGCCCATCAGAAATACCACAAAGGGCACAGTGTTTCTCCTTCCACCCCTCAGACTTGAGAAAGCAGCATATAAAACTTCACCCCTTCATTTGCAGTTCTTAGCCTGCCTGCCTTGTTTCATACTCTAAACATACCAAGATTTATTAACCTTTACAGTAAAAACAAATAAAATAATGATGAAGTAAAAACACAGTGATGTAAGGGCTGCAGCTAGCACCGTTTATCTGTGGAAATCCAATTAGTGCTCAAGTGGCAGAGATACCTGGAAAAGTGCTCACAATCAAATAAAAAAAAGATACAAAAACATTAACCTGATGGCTAAAAACTCCACATTTAAACATTTAAAGTAATAAAGGTGCTTTTATTGAGTATTTTCTATATTTCATTAGGTCCCAAATTGACGAGGAGCCCTAGAGATGCATTTCCTGGGCTTTTGGATCCTTAGACCAAACGCCTGCCTTTGTTATTGTTGTAAAAAACAAAAAAGAAAGAGTGTTTTTTGCTAGAATGGCAAACTTCTTTCTCCAGTAGCAACTACAGCAACAATTGCATAGGCAGGAAATGCTGAGAAGCCTATGAAGATATACTTCGATCTGACACGTTCATTCTGTACTTACCATGATGTGAGCAGAGATGTTGTCTGAATTACTTTTGCATGTAAGAGTATCTGGATTTACCTCTATTATTGTGCTCTACCAGAAATTCTTCTCTCAAAGCCATCACCCCCTGTCCCTTGGCTGGGAAAGTGACCATATTGATGAGACAGTTGCTAGAAAGTCAAGTACCTGCTGTACACCTTGACGGTCTCAGAAAAGAAGATAGGAACTGAATAAATAATGAGATTAGCTGAACCCCTTGCAGTAAGGCCTGCTTACAAGACTTAAAGAAAAAGCATGCAGTACAATGTCGCTGCTCTATCTTTCCAGATATGGTGACCTGGCTGCTTTTTGTCAGCATTAAATTAACTTAAAATTTATTAAAAGAGAAATCAGGAGAGAGTCACTGTCAATGAACAGAAGACCAAACTTCTGAGTAAAAATTTTCTTCATCTCTCTAAAACCACAGAACAGGAGACAATAATACTTCATAAGTTTGGGAACATCTAATAGAACCCTACCCACTGGTTTGCTTCCAGCAACATGTTACACTTGCTTCTACTATCAATTTATGCATGCTGCTCTTAAGCTTTACACACAGGAGTTGAACATACACATTCAGAATAAACTGCATTAAATGCAAAACAAAATGCACTTAAATTCCATTCCAAGGTCAAATAACCGAGTTAAAAAAAGCAAACTTCCTTGAACTATACAGAAAGTACATTTGTATTTATATTACTGATTTTTTTATTTTGTATTTTGCCCATCTATTTTTAAAAATCCAAAAGTCTTTACTACCCTCCTAGGGAGATTTTATGACAGATCACTGTCAGGATTTCTACCTAATGCTAACCCTTAACTTCCTTTTTTTGTAATATGAATCCACTGCTCAGAAATAAATTTAAGACCTAAGAATGAACAGCTTGGATTGTACCGGATACCAGAAAAATAGTTATTTCCTGACTTCACTCTTTCATTGGGCTGCTATTCACACTCATGTGTTCTGAACTGACTGGCCCTATGTGTGGTATTCTCTTTCTGCAGAGAATATTCATGAATTAGCTTTTAGATGCCAAAGAGTACAACTTGTCTTCAGGGAACAATTTTTTCGTCTCTTTAACTTTTGTGCTTGGTATGTAGCAAATGATAAAGAGGAATGTGATACCTAGAATTCGCACACTGAAATGTAAAATGTTTAAAATAAAAAATTATGGGGAAAAAATCCTGTATCAAACAGATTCAACACAGTAATGTTTAGATTCCCCTCCTCTCTGTCCCCTGTAATCAACAGTGATGAGTACTGGGTAAGAATCAGTGGTGAGAGACCTCCTGCTCCTGTCTGGAGTATAAAGAGTCCTGGTTTATTATTCTGCATTTGCATGTGGCAGCAAATGTGTAAATGTTTTAATAATACAAAAATCCCAATAGAGTGGTGGAGGAGGATATGAAAGAAAGAAATACAAGGACATTTACTTTCTTGAGAGTGAGATAGAAAGGAAAAGAGAGAAAGAAGATGACATGATAAGGGACAAAGCAAGCTTTCTGGGGTATATCTGGAAAAAGCTAGAAGAGAAATCATTAGGAAGTCCATAGTGCATCTACAGTGATACAGTGTGGATCAATTCATTTAACACTGCCCTGTACATTTACAGAAAAGTACTTTTGATATAATAAAGGCTCATAAACACACAGAAATTGGGTTAGACCTGTTTCGAATTCCTGCCAAACAATGGTTCAGAAAAATGAAGCTCTATTTTAATTAGCTCGACTCAAGAGTGATTTGATAACAGCAGATGCTGTCTGGATGCTTTCAGCTTGATGGGCTCCACATACATGAACTTAGGAGTGGCTTTGATGCAATTAGATCTCTCTCTCTCCTTTAACATGTGTTAAGCTGAACCAACGGCTCGTGTCTATTTAACATCTTGAACTAGGAGGATATTGACACTCTTCCTCACTCTTCTCCAAGTGAGTGGAGCCAAAGCAAAGAGAAGGCAGCTCATTTGGGGCTTATCCATTCAGTTTCAACTTGAGGACAGAAAGGACAGGGCACCAATATACTACTGTCAACATAATATTAAGGTCTTAACATTAGATCTGTTTCTACCACAAACCACATTTCCTGGCATGTAATTTTTACAGGATTGGTTAGTCCCAGTCAAAAAAATTGCTGCTTCAACTTATGTCTTCTTCTGTAAAAACAACAGGGACTCGGTAATAATTCCATACATCCCTTTCAGTCCTATATTCCCAGGAGATACTCCTTACACACACTGTACCATTAGAGTAGCTTCCATTCAGCCACGGTACAGCTCTCCCACCTACTGTCTACCATTTTCTTTCAGAAACAACTTCATCTGTTCCTGGAAATATTTGTGCATTGACATCTTAAGAGAACCCTTTGCCTTTCTAAAGTGATCTACCTACCTCACTCTGTAGCCATCAAGTACAAGCATTTGCTAAAGGACACATGCAACATAGGAGCTGCTTTAATGCATCAGGGACAAGGCTAATAGGAGGTCTTGATTTGTTAATTATCTGTCAGTTTGTCACAGCTGGGCTGCAAGGAGTGGGTGAGGGGGAATTTTTCTGCTTGGTTCTTTCTCTACATGCTGAATTAGGCTGTCAAAACCTTCATCCCACCACAAGAGGCTGTGAAAAGAAGAGCCAGACTACCCTTTTCTTCCTCCTTTTCCCAGCAGGATATGTTGCTTCACATGTCCTACCCTCCCCACCATGTCTACGGAAATGTATATGGCATATCTACAATGACCTTCACACCATCACACCATGCCCAGTTTAGTCAAGGGACATTAGCAGACCTGAGCATGATAAATCAGAGAGGAAATCCCAGTGCCAGGGGAGCATGCAGGAGGCACTTATTCCGCAAGGAGTCCTAAAGTTGCTACCTGCTTGAATCAGCAGTTCCAGAGCGGGATTTTGGAAGGCAGAAAGCTTGGCCCCAGTGAGAGCAGACAGATAAATACACATGGAGTTATAAAGAGGTGGAGTAGTGGCAAGATTCCCTTTCTTTTTACATCTCTGCCCCACATAATCCTCTAAGTAGAGGAAAAAGTTCAGGCTGTGAAATGGGATAAAGCATGGAATACTACCATGGAGACAAAGCTAGAAAAGCAGAAAGCAGGCCGAGATGTAGCAGCAGAATTTACTACAAATGCTAACACCTCTTAAATCCAGCTAAATGTTGCCATTAAGCCATGAGAGCCTAGGGAGATCCCCACCTGCTCCTCTGTTCTCCCTGCAGGCCACGTCCAGAGCATCCCACCTCTCAAGCCCTCTCCTCAGCAGGCCCTGGATTATGAAAAAACCCCTGCAGGAGCTTCCCACATGCAACAGACACACCCCTTTTCTACCACCAGCGATGCTTCTCCTTTCAGGTGTGGGAGGCTCAAAATTTATTCCAGGTACACAGGGGTACTGCCCACTTGAGATGGGAAAATTAAGGGCATTCAGCTCTGGCTTTGTACAGGTGATCAGAAGCTATAAAGTCACCTGAACTGGAGAAAAAAAAAACCAACCATAACCATTCCCCTAGTCCACTGCAACATACATCTAAAAAAAAAAAAAGTGGTGGGGGTGGGGCTAGTGTCTCAAGTTAACAGTTGGGGTTTTACACTTAGGACAGCCAAGGAGCACATATGTATACAGTTGGTACACAAATCAAATTCTCAAAGCAATTTTCTTCTGTGGACCATCTTCTGTAGTTTGACAAAACTGGTGCTTTTCACCTTTTGACCTAGAATCCCCTAGAACTAGCATTTCATTTCCTAGTGTGATCCACCTACCAGTACAGTACCTCAGCTGTAAGGGTAGAACAAGAGCTACAATCTCCTTGCCTCATTAGTTAGATCTAAGCACTAAAGCAAATGATACATTTTTGCACAGACAGTCCTACCTTCCCCAAATGGGGCCTACTGAGAAATCCACTGGGGACAAAATAACTGTCTTCATCATTCCTCAGGTAAAGTTACCAGATCCATTTTGGGCAACATTTGCAGAGCTTTTCCCTGGGAAACAAGATTTGCTGAAGCACTGCTTCTCAAAACTCCATGCAAACTTGACTCCCTTTTGCACTCACTCATCTGTTGTGGTGGCTCATCCCACATTCCTCAGCTGAGATGGCAGCAAGTTCCTTCAGGAAAATGAGAGTTACTGAAATAAATGCTAACTCTTCAAACTAGGAGGAACAGAACTCCTGAAAGCAATTACAAGTAGAAAGCTGTTTACTGGCTAGTGACTTTGTGACTTCCTTTGAAGCCTTTTGCATCCCTTTGGGGGTTATAACCTAAGTTCGAGAAACACTGCTTTAAGGAACTTAACTATAAAAAGACATTGCATTGGTAAGGACAATATGATGACACAGCATTGTTCCGCACCCCACACCTACATAAGAGTTTAGAAGCAATTTCCCAGCAGGTTCTGGTGGCCTCAGCCCCTTTGCCTTCAAAAGCTCTGCCCTACGGTGATACAGACTCATGGGTGTTGAGATGCTGCTTGAGATAAAGACCCAGTAGAATCGGTAATACCACTAATGCAGCAGTCAGCATTAATTATTCCAAACTACTATAGGGCAAGGCCTGTGTCTCTTAAAACATCTGTCTCTCAATCTTCTGGTCTTTAATAAAATCACCCTCCCAGCCATAGGGTGTAACTGGAATTGTACATACGCATGTGCATGCAAAAACATAAATGCATAGGGAGAGATTCAGGTCCTCATTAAAAAATGGAATAAATAAGAATTCACCAAGGAATTCTGCCAGAGTCTGATTTCCAGATCTGGTTTTGCTGCATTCTTGCCCACAGCTTGCAGAGTTCTGGGTGCCTCCCTATCCTTTTCCAGCTGCGCAGTCCTCTTCAAATTCAGACTTCTTGCACCTATAATTACTAGGTGCCCTGTGCCAGGCTCCTTTAATTAACCAACCCAACTCTTCTCCCTTTGGGATCAGACTAAGCTCTTTTTTATTAGTTCCATCAGTATTTAGGCCTAAGCAGGATACCTTATACCACTTTGTGAGTGGGATTGTAGGGTGCAAATGACCTCCAAAGCACCTGCCTGCAGAAGAGGCAAAGAAAGCAAGACTATGAACCACAGAGAAAAGTCATGAGGGGTTGATACACCACCAGCAAAAATGACACAATTCAAAATCCTCAGGAAAAGCCTTGCATGAGAGGGACCTCGGTGTGCCAGTTAGGTGCTACTGCAGTGCTGAAGGTGCTTCGATCCAAAAAGCAGAGGCAAGCACAGAATAAAATCCCTTACATGCCAGTGCACCAGAGCCAACCTTGTGATTTTTAGGGCTCCAAGAAAAAGCTGAGCATTCCTGGAAAGCACTATTTCCCCAAGCCTCACTGTCTCCAACTGACACTCTTACCAACAGCTAGGATGGAGTCTGAATGACAAGTCCATGCGATGCCCTAGAAGAAGAGGATTCCCATTCCACCATTTGTACTTAAGACTCCATGTTCCTTTCTCCCAGGACAACAGCTAGATCGGAGTCCACACAGTGCCCAAACAGTTCATCTTCCTGATCTGCATGGTACCATGGAACCTCTTGCAGGCAGTTTCTTTAGCATTTAATGGTGTTTTACCTTTAGCCAAGACACTTTCACTCTCTGAAACTGTTTCAACTAACTTCTAGACAAACTGCAGCACACATGCAAAAAAGAAATGGCAAAATGCACACTGGCCTTTTCTGGACCATGAGATGTTTTGTATGTAGTGTTCATGCATATGGTGAAGAGACAATGGGAGGTGAAAAGTGAAAGAGCTGGCTAATGTCCTGGGATTTCTCAGGACAGGCGGTCACTCTAGTTGCACAGCTTGACTTCCCCAGAGAGTTTTCTCAAGGAGAAACCAGCCATCGATCTTGGGACACACAACTTCCAGGACCGTTCCTTATCTCAGAACAGCTTCTGCCACGAATTCCTGAATGCGCTTTAATGTTTAAATTATTAAATGCATTAATGTATTTACATTATTCAAGTCTTACGTGCATTTTTCTAAGATAATTTATGTATAAGAGCTTGAATGTCCATGACTGTTAATGTCTACAACCCTTCCTGTTCATTATTGATTCTGGAAGGGGAAAAAAAAGGCAGTGTTTTAATGCCTTATTTTTAATGTATTAAGAGTCTGAATAAGTGCATTCTCTTTTTTCTTTTGTAATTTCATAATTTAAGTAGTGCATTTATTAAACTGACACAGTATGAATTGTGGTGAAGTCTGGCACAGGTCCATGCTGCCAATGCAGCCCAAGCGACCATCATGCTACTCTGCAAATCAAGTACAAGCTCAGCTCCTCTTACTCCAGCTTCTACTCCCTACCTGAAATCAAAAGGGACAGGGACTACCAAGAAGTCTTTTTAAAATACAGTTTCTTTGCTATTTACATGGCTTTTCTCTGTCATCTGTATTTTAAGTTGGTGAAAGTTTTCTTACGCTATTGATGAGCTGTTTTAACACAAACTTGTTTTTTCAATGAGCTCTGACACGCACACTACAGTTAAAAAATTTCTACAGTACTTTTTAAGCCCACTAGCGCCAAAGCTCTTCAAAAACCTAAACTGAATATAATTTTCTTATTTCTACACTACAGTTGTGCACATCATAAAACCAAAAATTTGCCTACAGCTTAATGTTCACAGGCAAATTATCTACAGGGATCAAGTCACTTTCACTGTTGAACCACAGTCACTTCTAGAGCAGAATGCAACAGCTATTCAGCAGTAGCTGGCCACCTTGCATGCCAGTTTGGGACCAGAACACTGTAATAGGCAACAGAAACTGCAAAAAAACCAGCTAACACACAATAGATCTACTACCTCTGCTCACTCCACCCACGCATAAGTGGTGTTGTATGGACATGCACTTTATATATAAATTATGTGTAAATGGCTTACATGTTTATAGCCAAAAATACTACTTTCAAAGTCCAGTTTTTACTGCCAGACAAATCCACTGCCAGCTGAGCCTACACAGAGCAACAGTGACACCCGATGGCTTTCAGCTTAACCTTCAGACACGCGCTCCCTGCAAGGAGAAAGCAGGGGCTCCGTTTCCTCTCTCAGTGCGGTAGCCCCAACTCAAATCACCTATCAGAACAACTCATCAAGAAGCTGAACTGCAGAGAGATAAAACTTGCTGTATGTAGGCACTGTATGTAATTAAGAGTGTGTGCATAAGTTTCACAGTGCATTCTGCATAATTACAGCCTTGCCTGGCACAGTTGCCAGTGCGAGCATGAACATACACGCACACACATAATGTATGCACAATATTGTGCATATGGACTTGGGAAAAGACAGAGAACAGTGAAAGTTGCTGGCTGTTGTTTTAAGAGCTGACTCTGCCATTTCTAAGGTTAAGTTTGTGTTTTTTTGCTACTCATTACCATTCTTTAACTGTTACAATTTATATCAGCATATAATGTTAAATAATTACAGGGAGCGGAGCTCACTCTAGCGAGGATATAAATGCGCTGTGGGATTCTACAGATTTAAACAAATAACACTCACAGCAGGGGGTGAGCAGATGAATTAGCATTAATATCCTGCCTGGGAGATCCCAGTGCAGTGTTATGGCTTAAATACAGATCTTTTCTGTAACAGTCAATATGACAGCTACTAGCAATACAGCCCGGCACATTCACTAGTCAATATAGCAGCTGCAGCTAAAAGAATGCCCTTGTAATAATCTATACAGCAGCCAGTTAAAATAAATAACTTCCCTTTAACAGTCTATATAGCAGCCAACTGCATTAAAACCTTCCCTTTTAAGGTCTATACAATAGTCAGCTAAATGGAAAAATTGGCATCCTTCTTGGCAGCTTCAGAGAGAAGCCAAGCATCAAATGGCCTAGAGACTGAATTCTCCTCTCATCTCTCAGGGGATGAGGGGGGTCCCTTCCATATCATGCTCGTGGGGAATCCTGCAATACTGCTAGTACAGCTTGCAGTTTAATTTTTTGAGATTATTTAAGCCTCCAAAGCCATCAATTCACTGTCTTTCACAAGGAATTACATTCACTTTAAAAAATAAAGACCAAAACCTATTTCTTTCCTGATCAGAATAACTGATCAGGCAGACCACAGCTGTCCAGGAGTAGCCAGCACATACATCTGTACTTCCTCAGAGTAAAAGCACTATGCTTTTCCTGTCACCTTTACCATTTGAGAGATGCCCCATCTCAGTCTAAAAGCAGAACCTGAACTTGAACTCTCTGTTTTACATCAGTGGCTTCTTTTTTGCTAACAAGAAGCAACAGGCTGAGGTAGGCTAGGAGTCTACCTCCCTTGGACTATACCCCAGCACATCATTTTGCAATAGTAATTGCAAAAGGCCATAATATAAATCATAACAGAAATGGTTATAAAGCATCCAAATCTGAAAACTGAACTGTAGGAAAATCCATGACTACAATGAATTCTGTCATAAGGCCACTACATAATGTTTTTATATATGCAGGGTCAAATTCTGATCTTGCATACGTAGACTTTATACTGGTATACAACTGTTCTTCTGTGATGGACTGATGTAGATTTACACTGCAAACTAACTGACCTGCAAAACAAACCTGTAGAACTTCAACTAAGTAAAACAATGCTTCTTGAGGCAAATTAGAAAGTAAAACACAAAAAACTCATAAAGCACTTAATACTGAGCTTACAGTTTACAAACTGTTGTACAAGCAGTAATAAATCTCTGGAAAACTAAATGTGTAGCTATTTTCATATTTTCCATACTGCCGAGAGATTTTATTGACAGGGGATTCTGCCGCTAAAATAATACATTTGCTAGCTTTTTATAAAAGAGATATATGACTATTTTGTTAGAAAATGGAATGATAAAGCAGGAACGGCATTTATTCTTTAAAACTCCACAAATGAAAAACATCTGCCTGCTTTCTTTTTAAGAAATCTGTCCCTTTGGGTATATATTAAAAAACATAAACATAAACCAGGGGCCTACAATCCCACCAGATGTTTGGCACCTGGAGCCTTTTCAAGTAATTGATCAAGAAAATAAATATTTTCTCAGGTAACAGGAAAAACTTATCTCTAAAATCTTTCACATTGTCAATGCTTTAATTTATTTTATCTCAGATTTTAAGGGAAGACTGCAGCTACAAACACATTCCAGCTTATAGCCTCCCAAATTAAAAATAAATACACACCACCCCTACTCCAGAAGTCATGGTTTGAAGCTTTGACCATATTTTGCAAAATGACAGTTATTAAAAACAACAAACATGCATCACAGTGAGTCATCTGGTTTCCAACTTCTGAGTCAAAAGGGGCTGATTCCACACAAACTGAAACCTGGCGCTCTGACTACTTGCATGTTTAACGATTTGTATCTCTGCACCACAGCTTCAGAACAGGATGTGGAAGAAAAGAATGAAAAGGAGATGGAAGAAAGGGGAGGGGAGGGGAAGAGAAAAAAAACACTTCTTTACTGGTCCCAGTGTCATTGCAAATAAAGACCATGTCAAGATTTAAACCATAATAATGGAAAGGCTATAAAGGTCTCTGCTATAATGTTTCCTCTGATATTCCCTTTCATAAATGCTCTCTTTATGTTGCATGCTTTGCAATAATACATGTAATGTTTGTGAACTAGCCCCGCTGGGGAAGCTGTATCATATGAAGCTTCACAGAATACAACATTACAAGCTAAACAATTCATTTACCAGTTTCTCAACTTCTGTTAGCTGCACCTATCTTCTTCAAGAGAATGCAACAAACATGAGGAGACAAGTAATCTAAAGCAACCTCCAAATATGTTTAGCTGGAAACAGATCTGTATGTACCAACACATGGACGTGCAGTATGGAGTTACCTCTTCCTCCAATGCAATACCTTTCTGCATAAGACTAAAAGCCTCTTCCCAGATCCTACATGTATAAGCAAGATCCCCAAACTTGTTCACATCTATGCCAATCGGATCAATAGCATCCTGAGCTTCCCCTTGGCAGAGACAGTGAAGAACATCAGTGCCAGAAGTATCTGCACAGTAGATCCCTGACAGCCTCCTGACAGCAGTGCATAAATATATGTGCATGGGGTACTGGCTGCAACACCTCTTTTATTTTGCACGCGCATAGCAAGACCCACTCACTTCAGGTAACACACTCGACTGCACGGAGCTCAGCCCTGCCTTCCAGAAGGAAGGACCATCAGCAGCCAGAGGCACCTGCATGCCTGGCAAGAGAAGCTTGCAGAGGGGCACCGCCTCTCAAAGAATTTAAGGTCAGGCTGAAATCCCATAGGGCTTTACTACTGAATTGCACTGAGCACTAAACACCACTACTTTGAAGCATACTGGGTGCTTGGCAGCTGACCACTAGAGCGAGAACCAAGTTCATCTTTATGGGATTGTAGCAACCTGATGTTGAAAAGGGTGGTGTCAAAAATATGGGGGGGGTGGGGGGGTGGGGTGTGTAGCTCGTCTCACTCTTGACTGTAATTCTCAATCACTGCACAGAAAGTATTTATATCCTGTTGGCAGCATGTGTAACCAATGTGACTCTTCGTGTCAGAGCTGTCAATTACGGGCTTGACTTATGAGGAAAGATTAAATGAGCTAAATATGTAGAGCTTGGCTAAGAGACCAGGATGGGGGTGGGGGAAAGCAGAAATGATGTGATAACTGTCTGCAAACATCTGAAGGGTGCAGATGCTTAAGGAGGAAAGGAATCACTTAGGGTGGCACACAAAACAAACAGGAGAAGCAAGCTGGAAGGAAGATACAGGAAATTCTCACTGTATAGCAAAGAAACTCCACTCCAGCAAGATGTACTCTGCTGTAGAATTGTATCCCAAGGAATACTATCATTCAGGCCATTCACATGCTTGACAAAACACTAGGAAGTTGACAGCAGCAGAAAATCCTGCTCTGATCAAAAGACAAAACAGATCATGTAAAAAAGTGGGCCATATTGTGAGTGTGGCTGATGATATGAAGCACTCTCTCTTGCTTCTCTCCAGCTGTAAAATCCCTTTACTAAAAAGCTATGCATAATTCCATTGTTGCTTTTCCAGAAATGCAAAATTGTCAAAGTAGTAGTGGTGTGTTATGGGATTACAACTGGGAAGAGGACATGGTCTGTAAAATTATAACATGGAGAAAAGCTATGTAAATACACATACAGAACCAAAATAACAACAACAAAAAAACAGCAATTAAGATGTTCAGAAGGATTTGCAGTGTAAGTGACACAGGGAGAAATACAAGAAACGTGAAAAGCGGAGCAAGTCTCTTCCCCAGGTAAACTGGTTAGGAACTCCAAATCCAAGAATTATACCAACTCTCAACCTCCTAGTTTGGCAAATATTGGCTCTAAAGTTGCTGGCACTGGAAGTATCTGAAGGATGTATTTCTGTCCATCAAATTTGGGGAAAGTTCTTTCAAGCTCTTCAATAAGCCATTCTGCCTTTTGTGCCCCAGCTACCTTACTTTTAATGTGATGAAGACGCAACATATCCTTTGCTCTGAGGCACTGCAAAGATGTCATAGACATTGCAATTTTTTTCTTACAGCATGATCTCCCTGGAGGAAACCAAGAAGTGAAGGAAGTTAGCACATGTAGGCAGTTAGAATCACTTGTAAGAATTACTAGATGTCACTAGACTCTTTTTGATTGCCGTAACAACACAGTCAACATCTAGACACAGGTGAAAGGAGTCCAGCTGTTCAGTGATATCAGAGGTAGGAGAGGAATTAAGAATCTCTGGCAACACTTTCCAGATTAGGAATTTAATAATGTGGAGTCAAGAGGCACTCCGAAGAACAAGTCTCCTGCATAAAGTTACTTGAAGAAACTAGAAAGGCAGACACTCCTGTAAAGTTCTTAAGCTGGCCCCTCCTCTCCCTAAGCAGAAATAACTGTGGGCAATTGCTGCCCTCTATAAGTTGTTCTGCACATAGCATATGTTCCACACACGTGCAGCTGAAATGATACTATTATGTCACCTTGATCACATAACCCATCATTACCAACGTGCACACTGTGCAGGCACCTCTCTGCTGTGTGCCATCACCTGTCTGAAATTAATAGGGACCCTCTCCAACAGCTGGGATGCACACAGCAAAGCACTCTCAATCTTTCTGAACAGGCAAAGAGCTGGGCTGTCAGCCCATACAGGACAGCCAGCTGACAGCAAAGCAAGCCATGATCTGTGAAAAATTGTTCGTAGGTGTAGCAGGTTTAGACCTCCAAAACACCACGTAAACATAAACAAAAAAATTAATTTCTCTCAAAGGGAAAATATTAAGCAAAGTATTTCCTAAACGTGTGCCGGCGTTTTTTTTCAAAGTCACAAAGCACTGTAGCTTCCATTTTACCTTCAGTGAGAGATCTGGGATCTCTGGAAGGCAAATCATACCTAACATTAAAAAAGATTCTACCCTGACTCCTAGAACTCTAATTTCCTTGCACATTTTGTGAAGCACAACCTAGAGAGTTACAACTATTTCAAAACCTTCTTAAGTCTTCTGACCAATAATATTGCATTGTCTGAAAAGCAAGTAGAAATGGCTTTCAGAGCTCTCTTATGCACAAGTGCACAGAAAAGATTATAAGCTGCTAACTCACCACATTGTTAGTAACAGAAAATGACTGTACCTGTCCTAGTTGTTAAAGCTGGCTCTAAAGTGTCGTTTAACCTGTAAGCTCTTAGGGACAGGCAAAGCCATTATTACATTTTGTACAGTCTGGTAGGGTCTCTACCCGCTACTACAAGTTTCTAACTTTCATGCATGAACATATAAAGCTGCAACAGAAGTTATATCCCAAACTGTTATAGCCCACCCTCTTTTAAAATTGGGGTTTAAAGGAATTCCCAGAAAACTTTCCCATTGACCTCAGATGGGCAATTTAACTTGACACGGCAGTGCTCCTTTAACCACGTGCACTAAGTAAATTTATATCTGCGTGCTTTGCACATGTTAACATACTTGTCTAAATCAACAGAGTAAAAGGAATTGACAGATTAAGCAAGTACATTTTGCATGAACAAGAAAGTAAGTCAATGAACACACAGAAGTAAGAGACAAAACCAAGCAAAACCCCAATAATCCCAAACTTATCAGAAGGTCAAACACAAGAAGAGGTCTGCTTAGTCAATAACAGAATTCTCTTTCCAGCAAATCAAAAGATACTGTGCTAGGCAGCCACTCATCTCTGGCTCCCTGTTCATGGCCCAATAAAACCAAAATCCGCACAGCAGTTGCCCTCCACACCCTGATGGAATTATTGTCCAGCACTGAGAATCCACAGCAACACATTCAGGACCTCCCCAAACAAGCTGAAGCATTATCACCCGCTAGGGTTACTGCCTATATGGGAGGGCACAGAGCTGATAGCCTCTTTCTCGCCTGCTGACAGTGGTAAATTATCCTGACTAATGTTTCGCTGGGGGCTGTAAGTTAGTTGCCTACTGACTCTGGCTGTCTGGAAATCCCCTCTGGATAGATGTACTTTTAGAGAATCATTCAGTGTAGGCCACCATTCTGACAGACAGAAAATTTGTACAGTAAACAGGTAGAAATCTTGTCTTAAACAATATAGGGTGGAAAAATGGAAAACAAAAGTGTAATGGGGAGTGTCCATCCAGTACACTCCAGTCCATCACATAATTCCTGGAAACAAAAGTGCTTATGAAAGAAAAAAGACATTTTTCTACAGATCTAGACTAGGACTTCTGAACTTTAAAAGAAAGGATAAGGATACTACATGGTGCCTCTTGCATAAGAATGTGTTCCAGAACACAAAGTATGAATTTTTCAGTGAAAATACTGTTCTTGTCTTCATTTCAAACAACAATTTGAGGCAAATGAGAATCTTCTAAAAATTCCGACATATCTCATTCTCTGTAAGGTTTGATAGGGCAGAAAGTGTGCCTACTACTTCCTAAGAAGAGGGACACGGGCTCTCATGTGTCCAAAGACTTGTTAATAAAAACTGGATTCTGAGTGCTCTCAAAGTAACATTAGCCCCAAGAAGCTCTCTCAAATCTTATGACGTAGTTCTGTAACCTTTGCTCATTCCCACTCAGGGTTTTGTTGACGTGGTTAAAGACAACCATGTTGTTAGTGTTAGGCTCCATCAACTTCTAATTACACCAGTTAGAGCTAAAAAAAAGTCGTCAAACTTAAAATCTCAATTGCAAAGCTCCTTCCTCAGAAGCCTAAATTAAATTCTCTTTAACCACAGTCTACATAAGAGGAAGCTTAACACAACAGATGAGGTTTAAAAGGAGGCAACAGAACAGAGAGGATCTAATAATTCTATTGTCTGTCACTGAATGCCAAGCACCCAAATCCAGGCAGCAGAGAAAAGGGGAAGTAACTGTCCAGTTTCAGTTTCAATAGTTTCAACCATTATAAACACATATCCTAAATGTAACTGGTTTACTTCCAAGGAAACCTAGCAACTAAATACAAAAGATGTAGAGGAACTAAATATGCCCACAACCAAGCCCCAGTCATGGCTTCTATTTGAGATCTCAACTGATGGCTCAGGAAAGCAAAGGCAGATGCGAACACCAAATGTGCTCAGCACAGACATACCGACTGATGTGACTTCGTGCTGGTGGATATGCAATGGATATAGAAATGTCAAGTCTCTTAATTGCTCTCATTTTTTTTCATTATTCCTTGATTATCAGGAAAGTAGTCAAAACCAGGAAAAGGATGAACTGAAGAAGTAGCAGTATACAATAATCAGTTCTAAAAATGTACACGTGCAAGGCTAGAGGCTTTTCCAAAGACATAAATGGGGCAGTATGAAGCCCCTGAAAAAGAAATTACCTCATTACCCAGGCCAACAGACCAAGTCTCACATCTCTATGCCACCAACTTGCTGGATGAACCTGTCTAAAAAGTTAACCTGTATATCTCAATCAACTTTTCTAGAAAATGGAGATAAAACAGATATATTCCCTAAACACAACAATTAATGTCTGCAGCGCACCCTATGATGTTTGCACAAAAAGAGGTGTTAAAAAGTATCCTGATCATTATGATGACCCTTAAAAATTTGAAAATCAGTTTACCAAAGGGGAAAAGCCATGAGGGCTCTGGCACATCCCAACAAACTACATTAACTGCTATAGAGGCAGCAGTAATTCCTGTCACTTTGTCCCTTTCAACAGCCTGTAAAAAAGGGAATAAAATGTCTGTATTTCAGTGCTAACTGCTACAAGAACAGAAAGAAATAGCACATGCTAAAAATAAAAGAAAAGTTAAATAATCCTGTTCCTCTTACTACAATCCAGGGATTTTGTAACTTAGTGAGAAATCCAGAGAGTGTTTTACATTTACAACCAGTACTTTCGTATTTACAACTAGTACTTCTTCCAGATATAAAGCACCAGCAAGGGAATGAGTATGTTTTGTGGCATGAAACAAACAAATGAGTAAGCAGCATGTGGAAAAGCCTCACTTGTAAGCTCTGCTTCCTTAGGTTCTTCCTACAACCCAGGCTCATGTTAAGAGGCTCTCATATGTATAACCTTCACAGCTGTACTGCAGCAGATTCGGCAGAAAGCAAGGAGCAACAGCAAGCATATTCAAGCTCTTGAAAACATGTCAAAAGCAGCACAGTATAGTTAAAAAGCTACAACATGCTGCTAGAGAGAGACAAGCTAAAAAGAGTAGAAAAAAGATGACGTAATTACACTGAAGAGAGAAATTAGACCAGAGAACTAAATATTCAAGAAGAAAAGGGGATTTTCTAATGCTTTAACCTCACAGAAACGGTTTTGTCCTATGTAGTTACATCCTTTGCACAGCCCAGGACCTTGCTTTGAATGGCTACAAAAAGACAAACCTATTCCAATTCCACAAGTGTTCAGAGGCTTATCAGAGGTGGCTGCACATACAAGCAGAAAGGGATGCAGCAGTGTTCACTGATAAGCTGGACTCAAGGAGAAGCTGATCCCACACTGACGATGACAAACGTGGCTGTAAACAGCAGCAGAGCGAGATGCTGACACTCTGCTAACACAAGGTTACACTTCCCACTATGGAGCTAGATGGCAAATTTTAATGGGCCAAAACCGACAGGTAGGGAAATGAGTGTCCGCTCTCTGCTGCAAAAATTATAGCTTTTCCCATCCCCCTTCAACTCACTCTCCACAGTACTACAACTCAATGACCTCTTACTAATGAGTATTTTTCAGTTGGGACAGTTTATTGTAAGGACACTGGATAACTCAAGGGATTAATGCATGGATGTGGAGACCCTTATCTCCAGTTTGGTAGTTCAAAACATCAGAAGTGGGTTGTGGGCTGAAGAAAGAGCAATTAGGAGTATGACATGAGCTTGCACGGCTCTGTTCTGAAGGCCTCAGTAAGGCCATAAACCTTAGCAAGGTGTGCTCTAAAGACCCAAAATGCATTACACAATATGATGTCAGACTGCATCTGCTACATGATCTGGCATGATCATGCTGAAGCCTTCTGCAGACAACTAGAAACCATTGCTTCTGCTGGATTCCTGTTGAAAGCAGCAGGCTGAAGGCATATAGAGTATACAGAAAGAGCAGAAAGTATTTAGCACCTTGCATGATACAGTGCCCATTAGAATCACAAATGCAATATAAAGACAGTTTGAGTCTATAATGACATCTGCTGATACAATGCAAGATGTTTTAATTCTATGGCTTGCTCATATCAGTGGTGTGTGTAACACCACTGATAAGTTCTAAACAGGTCTCCCAGTATTGTCAAGCACTAAGTACTTTCAGTCACCAATTAAGTCAAAAAAGTTGAGGTGGCACAGAGAAGAATTTGGTCATGACAGTCTCTTCTCCCTCCTCTGGATTCTCTAAGTCTTCAACTATTTAACACCAGATTTGAAGTCACCAACGATATGCCTGAGCACATGGCTTTCCCATAGAGAGCCATTTGCTGGATTCATGGCACAGTTTGTTCTGGTGTTTCCGTAAACTTTTTTATGGCATGGCACCATGTGCCAACAAGTCTGCTTTATGGACCGAGATACTGCATACATTAGAAGGCAGTATGCATGATCCTAGCTACAGAGAAGCCATAGCAGTGTGGTGGAAGTTAGGTCATCTGGCTCACAGAACTAAACTGCTCATTTAATAAGACTTCTACAGACACTCAGCTGGAAGCAATAATGACTCCTCAACAAACGTGACAAAGACTGTGAGAGTTTAATATAAAAAAAAACCAAAAAGCAATTAATGAAAATAAAAGGAGAAAACCTCCACCTTTCAAAGATCTCTAATTAGCTCACGTGCTAGACACACCATTGTGAGAGTAAAGTTTATGTAAGTGTATAAATATTTTTATGTGGTAGGAATACACACCTATAAAGAAAGACACACAACCGCTATGTGCTTCCTCTAAGCAACTCTTCAGTCGCTTATACAGTAAGAAATTAATTAAGTCAAAGGTAATGTTAGAATCTGCCTTGAGAAAGAGAACAAACTGTTGACAGCATAATCTGCTGCCTGCTATGACATTCCAGGGCAGGGGGGGGAACACACACCAACCCCCCAAAAACTAAACTACCTAATCCATTACAAAGCACACGGCATCAGTAACAACTTCAGGTAATCTCATGTATAGATGTCCATGCAATTAAGGGATGGCACAGCATTACTACACTAGAGAGATTTTCACTTCAGAGCTTAACAGAATTCAGGCACAGTCCCTTCATTAGAAACATTTTACTGATCCTTCCCAGGTCACAGTCCTTACTCACATCTCTCTCCTTTAAAAATCATCTCTTGGGTTCTCCAGATAAGAGTTACAAGGTAAAAATACTTCAATGCAGTCAGTGCCACACCATTATGGAAAGTACTTGAGTCTTCTCGCTGCAAACACTTGTATTCACTATGACCACTGAATGAAAGCCAGAGAAGAAATTAAAGTAGATTTATACGTTTAGGACAATAAACATGGCCTAAGAATTTTGGAAAGGTTTTGACTGAGTTACAGATGGCTGAAGAGGGAGGAAAACAAGACAAAGAAGGTTGTAAAAAAAACCCACCCAAACCCATACTGCAGCTCCAGAGAGTGGTAGCTAACTTCCTGCTCTGTGTCACCATAAAAAAGAAAACAGAACAGGGTTCTCTTAGTTATCTTCAGACGCAAAAATTCCCAGAGCTCTTTCCAAAATGGTTCTAGAGTGAAAACATTGGATCACATGCACTGCCAGCTGCCAGACACTTCTAAGCTCACTCTGAGTGCATCTGAACAAAAAGACAACTTGGATGAGGTCTTTGAGCAGCAGAGGGGTTTTTTTATTAGACAATAGCACTAAGAATCTCAGTTTAAATTATGCTGCACAGGTCTTTCTTCAGACTACTAAATAAGCACTGATCAAGAGCATACATTGCACACACTTAGGACAGGCAGTCCATGCTCAAGGACAGCTCAGTGGCCTAGATGACCTATGTCTAACCCCAGAAATACAGGAGGTTACAGCTACAGGTCAGAATTCAGAGGTCAACAGCAGGGCAACATAAGGTAGTTTACACCTTTTTCACCAAGCATGAGCTCCTTAGAAAACCAAGACAATGGATGCAAAATGATGCCACAAAGAGAACAACTCATGTATGTTATATTATCAGCAAGAAATTATACGCTGCTTCTTGAAGAACTTACCAGTGGCTCCCGAGATGCTGCATTTTCAGTGGCAGGGCAGGAGCCAGCCTGTAAAATGAAAAGAAGAGTGAGGTTACATTGCCACCCGATGGACACAACTAGAAATACTTAGGATTTGGCAGACATACTTCTGCTATCGGCTGCAATTCTGTGATGGACTGAAGACAAAAAAGGTTAGAATCACAGAAAAAAAAATTAGTTCCAGCAGTTCCCATTTAAAACAACAGAATCCATAGAATCCTCAGAACTTGCTTTAGGTAGCCAGCAGTTAAGAGCCAGAGAGACTACTGTGAGAGATGTCATGAAAGAAATGTTCACCCCAACTCAAATTCTGAAATACCTGGCATAGTGAACCAACAGGGCATGAAACTGGGAGTCCCTCTGCTAAACTCTTGGTTGCAACCCTTGTCACATTGCATGGTATAAGACAGGACATTTTCATCGTGTATGAAATGATAATAATTTACTGGTCTCAAAGGGACCTGATGAGTCCTCGACATCTGCAAGGAATTGTGCAATACTAAAGGGAAGAAATGCTGCAGAAGCCCAAAGTACTGCTATTGATTTAGATGCAAAAGTACCTCACTCCGATTCCATGGTTCACTTTTTCCTCTCTAGAAGGACTAAACCTAATTTGACACCCAGTTTCTCCCACTTCCGTGATCCAGTAAAGCACCCTTTGTCTTCTGCACTATTCTTCTAAATTTCCAAACAACTATGACTTAATACCAGTAACCATCCTTGTTTCCTACACATAATGAAGAGACATAGTTGAAGGGCAGATGCTGAACACCTCACCTTGCACACTAGGAAAGGGTGGTACACGGGAGGAAAGCAACTGTTTGTTTCAAGCAGGACAGCAAGCCAAAGGTTGGACTGGACTTAAAAATTCAGGAGCTACCACTCTCCAGGCTCACCTGAAGTTTTGCTCATATTCACTCACTCATCAAAACAGGCATAACACTTTAGCATAGCCCCGTGTTTTACAGAATTACTCTCTGGGCTTCCTTCACCGCCGAAAACCAGCAGTCTGATTTCTGTGTAACTAGCATGTATCAGCTCTCCCAAGGTAGAGACACCTAAGTGTTACCATACAATAAACTTATCTTGGTCAACCAGCTACTTTCAAATGGGAGTCACAAGATGTAAAGATGGTCTAAACCATATTGCCTTCACTGCATGGTTTTTTTATCTTAGCAGAGGTGACACATACTGGTTACCTCAATGGTAAAAAAAAAAATATGCAGTTTTATTAGTAATGAAGACAAGTTTTAAGGCTCAGCTAGAGAAAAAGGATCTTATTCACCGAGTATAGGGAAAGATAAAACTCCCAAGTGATAGATAGCATCAAGGTCCCTAAGTGACTTTTCATTCTTCAATTCTATTAAACACTTCTATGCAACATACCACACCCTCGAAGTACCTCAAGACATTTTTTTCCCCGCATCTACAAAATATGCAAGCAAAAAAATATAGCTACAAGTAAGTATTCACCACAAGAGGGTGCCAGAAACTCAAATATACTGCAACCGGACTGCCTCCAGGCAGCAGCAGCACCGCCAGGCCCGGCCGATCTCACACCCTGGCAGTGACTCTCTAGAGAGGCCCCCAGCCTCTTCCCGTCCAGTCACCACCATTTTTGTAACTCCAATATATATATACGCAAAAATTCCAGCCACTAAGAATTCACCTGACATAACCACTGCAAATATCAGCTTCAACACCATACTGGAAGCCACACTGCCCAGTTGGTCTGTAGTGGGGACAACACTATGTCATACCAAGAAAAGGGCACTTCTCTCTTCAGCCTTGTCACTGGCTTCCCATTTTTATACACATAGTTTATCTGCTTTCAAATCCTTTATAGCTGGATGAAGGAAAAATAAGAGCAATCTCAAGATCCACCCACTCCTCCAAAAATATGGAAAACATGTAAGAATCAACACAAGAATATGGCTTGCTTGATTTATTAATAAGTTAACTGAACTTGTTTAGGTTGTGGATAAACTTATTTGGTGCATATCTCTATTTCTTTAGTCAAATCCCAGGACTAACACAGGTATCTTACTACAGCTAGTACTCTAAAATACTGGGGCCCGATTCATAGCACGCTGAAGTCAAAGAAAAGATTCTCATCAGATGCAGTTAGCACAGGGTCAGAATGGCTTAGAAGAGGCAGACAGGAACAGCACAGATAAAACTCCTGTTGAGAACTTCAAAAAAGTACCTATAGCTGTTAAATACTATTTCCATGGAATTGTACCATCAAGCCACTTGTGTTAGGTATTGAGTTTTCTAAGAATATATGTATTTTGCTGTTCTGTAGCATGTTTCAAGGAATATTCACAGCATTTTAACTACTTAAGCTGACTTTGCAAAGAGAAAAACTACAGAAGCATGGTGCAAACAGTAAAAAGTCACAAAGGCACAAAGAAAGAAAGAAACCACCACAGAATTCACCTCAGAAAATTCCCAGAGCATCCTAAGTACTAGGGCTTGTATGTTCTTGCCCTAAGGAGCTGCACTAGTATGTAGGGACTGTCACTCCACACAGACTCCACACAGAATTTGTCCAACCCGGGAAAATGACAGATGAAAGATTTGAAAAGCTGCCTAGGTTACTGCAAGAAAACATGTGTTATATTGTCAGGTAAGAGAGTCTTTGTCCTGAAGACAAATACGCAAAAATTCTGACATTTTTGTAGATGATATATGAGTTGGATAATTTATGGTGCTTCGACTGCATTGTCCAAAGATGCCAACATTTTACATGAGATCTGCATTTTCCTTCCAGCAAGATTTCCAAGTACAAAGCACACTGTAACAGCAAAAGAACTAGTCTTATAGGGTACGGGACAGTAACCCTTTAGAACATGTTAGTTCCAAGACAAGTCAAGGAAGATTGATTGCATCCTTTCCTCACAACAGCTGTTCAACAGCCTGTATTTAAGGAAAACAATGGGCATCACAGTCCAGAGACCATTTATCTTCAACATAAAAATCATCCTTCAAGGCAGAGAATCCAGTGGCTTAACAGGCAAGAGCTCAGGCAAGTGAGGGGAGGAATTTCCCTATATATTGACTAACAATGCAACTAGGGAATTAAGTCTCTGGAGCAACAAATCAGGCATCTTCCAGCATCTTTGAAATTTGCTTTAACTCCTTACATGAAAAAACACAGCTAGGTGGCAGACTACAATCCAAAGTGGGTATAATGAAGCTTTAGAAAGAAAAGTAAGATTCAGACTTTAGTACTCTGCCTGTTTCCCCACTAAACCACATATAAGAACATCACCAAGTACAGATGATATTGGAACAAAAATGCATTCTGTCCACCTTATCATCTCTCCCTTCTCAGTCTTTTACATTAAACTTAGATGTAGTCTGTTTTTAGCATAGTAACCCTTCCAGTGTTATGAAACAAATAAAAGAATCCCACATACAGAACCCATTCTGCTTATCCCACCTCAATGGCGCTGCTGCCATTTTGGTACCAAGTCCAATTCAGCCATTGCCTTTAACAGTTTCAAGCCTTTTATGACTCACGCAGACCAGCTACATACCAACCTCCAGGCTACGGAATTCTCAGCTTCTGCACGTAATCGTACAGATAATTAGGTATCATTTTGTGCCCCAAACTAAGCAGCTTCAAAAAATTTAGACATATTTATTTAAACTAACAACACTACTGCCAATTAACGTTAAAGAATTTCAATCTCTCACACTACTGGGATTTACAGTTAAACGGAATGCTGGAGGGCTGGGTTGCTGCTGGCTGGCTGAGCCAAGAAGACTCATCAAATACACTGCCAAAGTATTCAGCATCAAAGAAATACCGAAAGCCAAGAAAAATCAAAAATCCGTTATTCTGTTCACAGGCTATTCCATCACCTTGCTCTTCCCTTTCTTTTACTATAAGGAACAGTAACAAAGAGTGAGATCTTTTCTTCCGTTTATTTTTTAATATAGACCTTGCTCATGGTACCAAGGAACATAACTTCTAAACAAAACCAAGTATTTCAAAATCTCTGGTAGAAATGTTCATTGCCCTTAGAATACAATTCTATCTATGTAAATGATTTCATTTGAGCTGCAGCACTCCCTCCTCCCCACAATCCTTAGGGCAATATATTAATTCAAAAGAATGAGAAAATTAAACAAAGAAAAAAAGATAATAAGCCAAAAGATATCTGATACTCCCTTCTCAGAATCTAAACTGACTAGATTTCTAATCGAAAACATGATAGGGCCCAAATATTAACATGTTAAGCAAGGCAGTGCTACCACTCACAGCCTTACGGTGAATGCTTGGCAATAAAAAACATCATCAGTGGTAGACTGTAAATATTCTGTAAAATTCTCTAAACTTTTAGTGTGCAATGGGGACAACCTTTTACACGCATTGATACAGCACCAAAACTGCAATGGCTGCCTAAGAAAGGTGTCATTTACATTCTGCTAAACTAATAAAGATACTTTAATTGTTTTGTTTTATTCCAAAATTGTCCCCTTAAGAATTATCTACTGTGCTATATATTCTTCAATTACTACACCCCCTTGTTCCAGCCAAAGCTGCAAGTTGCTCTCAAATCCCATCCAAGCCAACAGAATTTGAGAGCAATGAACACTGCTCAGCTAGAGTTCTGGATGAGGAATGTGCAACTAGTGTAAGACACACACTAGAGGGTGAAGATGGGAGTATCTGTCAGCAGCAGCCACCGATAGCCAGAACAACCTGTCTCCACACAAGCACACAACGTGCAGAAGGAGGAAAGTTAATACAGAAGAAGGACTGCTCTGGATGTGTGAGTAGAGGGGGTAGATGTTTGTGTGGTCACCCTTTAGCTGAACTTGAGCACTAAAGGCAGACCCCCAGAGCTGCCCTTTAAACAAACTCTGCCACTAATGAAGTCATGACAGGCCAGGAGCCAAAAGGGGTGCAACCATTTTGCTGTTGCCGGAGAATCCAACATGTCTACGTACAACATGACAGAATCCAGCAGAGGAACAGTTAATTGACCATTTTCACCCACAGTGGCTTCAGACCACCTCCCGCCTCATCAGAGCTGACACAAAATAGTCTCTCTGTGGTGAAAAATTAACTTTGTGGCCTGGGTATTCTGCCTTATCTCAGATTCCTCCTGATCTAGAAATTAACTCCAAGCATTAACTTGGATTATGTTAAAAATCACAAGCATTAACTCCACTACGTTCTTTACAGACAATACCTGGAAAACTCTCCACATTACACACAAGGTAAGAGTTACTGCTCCCATTTTTCACTATGGAGACAGTGACAGAGTGACTTTCCTCATGTCCCTAATTTTTAAACCCAGGGGATGCTCTGGCTACACACAAGACTTTTAACTTTCCAAACATCAAACCTTCTTTTGAGGTAAAGCTACACTAAATAAATGTTAAAAAAAAAAGGGGAGGGGGGGGCAATGGGAGGATACTATATCTGAACTCAAGAGAACTTCAGTGTTTCTCAGGCAACCACATTTGCCAATTAACCTGATTTCTTTCTCAGAAACCTCTAGTCAACTGCCTCGCAGACTGACTGCTCAAGCGGCTTATGGATCAGTTGCAGGTTGTTTCAGGTTTCCTCATTCTGAAAGCATGAGGAATGGACTGTAATGCCTGCACCTCAAACTATGGCTGACGAAAGCACATGGCTGAGGCACAACTGCCCAGCAAGCTGAGTGTGAGTTTGGTAACTTGGCCTTTCATAACCTAGGAGGAGATCTGTGCTGGTTAGTCAAGAGTATGAATTTTATGGAATTGATTTCTATTTCAGTTTTGTTCAACAACATTCCCTACAAACTCAGCCCCCTCAGTCCAGAATAAAAGGTTCAACAGGGAGATTCACAGTGATCTAGTCAAATGCGGGCAGATTTGAATGATAGCATACCAAAGCATGTCAGTGGCAGACTTTGCTGTTTTCTAACCTCTTGCTGAAACAGCCAGGCCTTTCATCTCCTGCAGACTGCAGGATGGCCCTCTGTGCCCACCTAAAGGATTTTATAAAACTCCTGCTTGGGAGTCTGTCGAGATACAGGTAAGGTGAGAGAGCTGCCAGGAGATCGCTAAACTTGAGCTAGGTGGAGTTTGCAATTAAATACAAGTTACCCTGGATCGTGAGCAGGCCAGTGAAGGGAAACCTATGCTGCATACAACTACCTCATAGTTCCATTTTTCCCTTTGGCTCCCCCATTCATTTCAGCTCCCAGTTTAAAAACATTTTAAGCTTTTAGTATGTGTCTTGAGCACACACTCAAGCCAGCACTTACATTTCTCTTTCACGCTCCCCATTCAGTTTTTGACAACACTTTCACTACATCCACCATTGCTTTGCCCTTTCACGCTGCTGCTTCGAGGACCTTCCCCCCTCGCAGTGGCGAGGCAGAAACATTTATAACTGGTACTCCACCTCACCTCGAAATCCGGCCGCCCCCTGCCCTCTGGCTGCACTGCCCCCCCCACGCTCAAGAGCTTTACTGAGCTCCAGACTGACCCCCAGGATGGAAGCGCGCCTGCAGCCCGGGCCCGGCCTGCCAGCACCCCGGCAAGAGTGGCTGCGGAGGGGCGGCCCGCACCGGCGCGGGGCAGGCAGGACCCGCACCCCGGGAGGCGAGGCTGCGCCCGGGGCCGCTCAGGGGGGCGGCCTGCGTCCCCCCCGCCAGCCGGCCGTGAGGCGCCGCCGCCGGGCAGCGGCCCTTGACTCCCTCTCCCGCGCCCAGGGCCGCCCGCGGACGGGGGAGCGCGGCGCGCAGCCCAGAGGCCGCCGCCGCCTCACAGGGCCGGTGCTGCCGCCCGGGCGTCCGGGCCCCCGCAGCCAGAGGCCCCGCGGCGGCGGCGACCGTTACGACAGGTGCGGGGGCGGCACGGGGAGCGGGGCGTGCGCGGGGAGGCGGGGAGGGCAGAATACAGGAGGGACAGGAGAGACAGGCGCGGTGCCCTCCCGTCGCCCCCCCCGCCCGCTTCCCCGCGGCAGCAGCGGCCTCACCCCACCCCAGCCCGGCCCCACCGCCCGCGCCGCTTCTCTCGGCAGAGCGCCGGCCCCGTTTACCTGGCCGGGCTGCTCCGTTTGCTCCGACGCGGCCATCTTCCCAGGCCCAGCTAATCCATCCCCGCCCAACCGATGGAACGCCCTCGCCGCCGTTCCCCCGCGTGGCCCCACCGGCTCGCACTGCAGGCAGAACGAGTCGAACGCCGGCGCACCGATGAGCCCCGCGGGGACCCACTCCCGCCGTGAATCCCCGGCCTCTGCTGCCCCCACCGCCGGGACGGGAGCCAGCGGGTGGGGCGACTCGGGGCAGGCGTGAGGACGGCACGCCTGAGACTGCGAGACCGTGTGGGCCGCAGCGTCCTGCCCAGCCTGGCCAGCCGGGCCATTGACAAAACCGGCGCCGCTCTGGGCGGCGCGGCAGAGCCTGCCGTGCGTGGCCTCGGCGCGTAACCATGGATACGGCACCGCGCATTGCTGTCGCGCTGCTGCGGCTGCCGGGGCCTGCCCGGGGGCACAAACAACGGCAGGCCCCGCTCTCAGCCGCCCGAGGGCCGCCCTTCGCTTGGCAGCGCGGGGGCTCCCGCCCCGGTAACTGATACACGCCGCGGCGGCGTTATCGCGTGCCCGGGCTTTTTCTGCTTATGCTACAACTGCGCCGCACCTATACGGGAGGGCCACGGGCAGCACAGCGGTCTGCGCGGGGCTGGGCGCTCTGCAGACGCCCAGGCGCGCTCCTCTGCCGTGCTTGGCACGCGATCCAGCCGCTGCCGAGGCTGACAGGATTTGCCGCGGACTCACGTTACAACGGCCCGGCAGCGGCCGGGGGGCGGGCCCGGCAGAGCGGTGACGAGCGGCGAGGCCCCCGGCCGCTCCCCCTCCCGGCGGCCCGTCTCGGCCCCGCCTCCCCACGCGGCCCGTCCCGGCGAGCCCCGCGCCGCCCGCCGCCATGGCCGGGCCGCTGAAGCGCTGCCTGGTGCAGCGGCGAGACGGGCGGCAGCAGCACGGCGTGGCGGCCTCCTGCCTACGGGAGCTGCGCGACAAGGGTGAGGGGAGGCTGCCCGCGCTGTGCGGCGGGCCGGGGCCCGGGTGGCGGCTGCCGCGGGCGGAGGCGTGGGAACGGCACCGCACCGCGCCTTCAGCGGGCTGCGCGGCTGGACGGGGGGCGGTGCGGGCGCAGCGCGGCCCTGGCCCCTGCCCCCTGGTCCCGGCTGCTGCGGGTCGCGGGTCGCCTGTGGTGGGCGCGGCACCCGGGCGGCGCCTGTCTCGCTGCGTTCTGTTACGTATTTTTTCTGTTCTGCAGCTAGTGGCGTTCTGGCTATTGACAAGGCCAGGGAGCCCATCACCCTGGTCCTGGCAGAGGACGGCACCATTGTGGATGACGAAGATTACTTTTTGTGTTTGCCGCCTAACACCAAGTTTGTGGCGCTGGCCAAGAATGAGAAATGGTCTGGCAAAAGCTTAGGTACTGTGTGGATGAGGGAGCAGGGAAGGGGAGGGCATCGAACAACCTGGTGACATTAGGCTGTCTCAGGTGGATGAGGAATGACCCACAAAACTGATGGCTCTTGTGTCAGATAGCGGAACAGCCTGGCTCTCGGAGCCTGCAGATGAAGTGGACAGTGGCACAGAGAAGTGGAAGCAGTTGGCCAGGCAACTGAAGGATGACCTGTCTAATATCATCTTGATGTCTGAAGAAGATCTCCAGGTACAGCAGGGAAACCTCTAATTCATACCGTTGGTAGTTTCCATAGCTGATGGATTTGAGCGTCTGGCAGCTTAACGCCTTGTATGTGGCAAGGCATGGCAACAGCTGCCTCTTGTCCCCCTGCAGCACACAGCTTCCCAGGCACCAGGCTAGCTGCTTTCATTTTTTTCCTTTTCCCGTGCACCCTTAAGAAGTTGTACTTTGATTGCCAGGAGTTAAAGGATTTCTGTTAAAAATGCACATAATTTGACACCTTCCTGGATGCTTTTGGCTTCTGGCTGGTGGAGTGCCACTACAGCCTCTCATAACTAGGCTGGCTTGCTATGACAAGAAACCTTGTGAAACAAGCTGGGTTTCATGAAGGTGGAGGCTCTGTTGTTCAGGTGGCTCGCTGTTTGTTCTGTAATCGGTGTAACGGAATGGGTTAGTCTGTGTAACAGGAGCACTCCCATTTTTTTAAGGTGCTTATTGATGTACCACGTTCAGACCTGGCAGAAGAACTTGCCCAAAGTCACACCAAAATCCAAGTATTGCAGGACACCCTGCAGCAGGTGCTGGACAGGCGAGAAGAAGAACGCCAGTCAAGACAACTCCTGGAACTCTACCTAGAGGCCTTGAAAAACGAAGACCATATCTTAAGCAAAGTCGCAGGTAGGGAGCATTAGGATGCTAGAGAAGGAGCTTATCAGAGATCCCTGAAATAGTTGAGTGGAATAAGCAAGGCAGAGTGAAGGACTGGAGTGAGTCACTTGCTTAGCAGCTGTTAATGTGGATGTAATAGCTGGCATCGCATAAGAATTCTCTGACTGGGTGAGACCCAGAGTCCTCTCACTGCTGTGTCACATTTTTCACAAGGCCTGAAAGTAGAATACTGGGAGAAAAGCTTAAATCATATTGTCATCCTTAACATTATGGATTTCTTAAGTCAGAGAATGCACATAGATCAAATGCGTATTTTATTAATCTCAAAATGGTCAAGCAATCCGGGCCACTTTTCCTGTCCTGTGTTTGTCACGGGCTGTAGTGATTCTGCTACTTTTCAGAATCTGAGACTGTACCAAGAAAGGAGATGGATGTGGTTGACACAGGTACAAGCAGTACAGGCACTTCAGCCAAAACAGTGCTCAGTGACCAGATCCTTGCTGCCCTGAAAGAGAAGCCTGCACCAGAGCTCTGCTTGGACAGTCAAGATCTAGAGGTAGGTGAGAATGACATAACCATATTCTGGCAAATCTCTCCCTCTGGAGAGAGAGGTTACAGGGGAAGCTGTCCTTGCTTCTGGAGGTGCTAATGTCAATATATCTCAGTCTCAAAAGTGGGGAGCTTTAATCTGTTTCTTTTCCTCAGTAACACTGCCCCCTGCTTGGAGCTCTGAGTACTCCCAAGTACTCTAGTCCAGCCTCAGAAAAGCCACAAATATAATTTTGATCTCTGCCAAATCACTGTCAGCCAGTGCTTCACACAGCCAACTTAGCAGCAAGGGGATTTTTTGTATGCAGATGCATCTAGCTGTATTTCCTATATACATCCCAAGTCAAAATTAAAACTCATTATTTTGGAAAAACAGTGTAAATAAGCCCATAGCTTGGAAAGGAAATTCTGTGTAAACCTTAACCATTAGAAAGTGTATTCTTTCTAAGGCTATGAACTTGCTACTCTTGCTTTTCCCTGCTGTAGAAAGTACATAACTGCTTTCTATTCCTTTGAATGTCTGAGTATAGCTTCAAGCTCTAGGTGTTGGTAGAATATTGAAAATCCACTAGCCCACAGGATAGATGATGAAAGCTGGGAACATCTTCAATACCAAACGGCCCATACTAAACAGGTGTCTCATTATGGGTGTTCTTAATGTGGGCAGAGGGGTCAGTGGTGGAGGAGCATCAGTAGCAGAGACTGTTAGCAATCTGTCTTGCTACAGCTGGTCTTGAAAGAAGACGCACAAGCCCTGGCCTCGGCTCTGAGATGGGACAAGCAGAAAGCTGAAGCGCTGCAGCAAACCTGTGATCAGGAGCTCTCCAGGCGTCTACAGCAAGTGCAGACTTTGCATTCCCTGAGGAGCATGTCAAAGGGCAAGAAAACGCTACCCTGGGGAGACTGGCTTAGTTCAAAACGCAAAAAATAAGACTGTAGTGCTGCTTGCAATTTGATTTGAATGCAAAAGAAAAAACAATACAAACAAAGGTATATGCTGGGAGCCGTAGTTTGCTGGTCATACTGTGGTCTGGTTATAGAGAACTAAAATCTGGACATTGTCCTGAGGCTTAAAATCCTGTGATGATTCAAAATCATGTGTAACAAAAAGGATTTTGACTTTTTGCGGAATACTAGAACAATGGTATTGCTAAACACAGCATGTAGGGATTCAGCTTTGAATGCCTGGTTGGGAGCCAGAAGCTTCCATCTGATAATGATGGATCTACCTTCTGAAGCCCCAGGCAGTTTGCTTACTTTGTCCTCCCATTTTGCATGTGAAGGATGGAAGACCTCTGGAGGAGCTTTGAGGCACAGTTCATGAACAGGGCAGAGGGGTTAGCCAGCTGCTGTCTGGCTTTAAGCTCCAGCCTGGGGTCTAGGAACTTGAATTCTTATGCCGATTTAATCAGTTAAAGTAAATTCAAAGTCCATCAACTTCTGTGCTTTTTCTGTAAGGAACTCTAGCCTCTTGGGTGCCGTGTAAGCACTAACTTGTAAAATACAGCAAAAGTGGAAATACTTGCTTTCTAAGGCTGTGGGGAGAAGACTTGTATTTGGCCTGTCTGTATTACTCTCCTAATCATTAGTGTATTATCATGATGCTTTTGTATTAACTGGCTTATTTTTAAATGTGTTGAAGTCTTCTTTTCTAATACCATTAAAACCTTTTTACCTTACTGTTGGGACTAGGCTTGATATTTCCACCACCTGCTATGATTAAAGAATGTGCTGGTAAGTACCGTATTACCTTAAAGATAGAGGAAGAAGAAATTAAATACAGAAGTACTCTATATTTAACCTGTTCAAAGTATTTAGGTAGAATGCATATTTGTACTGGTTGCACTGCACCAGAACTCTCACCTGGCACAATCTCTTCTTCCCTTGTGAGAACAGAAGATGTGTATGAAAAATATCTGAAAAGTGAGCTGAAACTCCTGAGACAGTTTTAGTAGGTGCAAGTGTTTTCTAATATCATGCAAAACCCTCTGATTTAACATGACCTTAAATGGCACGGGATGCCAACTGATCGGTATTCCTACAGCAGGCATTCAGATGAACGCACTGCATGGAGACATTCTGGTTGAATTACGGCACACAAAGTTAGACTGCCAGTGTAACTAATAAATATTAAAAACAGTTTAGTGCCTTTGAGCAGGTAAGCAAAAATACTGAGCGTAACTGCAGATGAACCTACCCATATGGGAATTGACTGGCTTTAGGGGGGAAGCTTGCAGTCAACTTTTTGGTCCATCGGTTTTGCTAGGGCAAGTAATTGCTTCTTAGAACATACACTTCTGCCTTGCAACATTATAGGCCATGGCAGGTAAAACAGTTTCCTGCTGCTTTAAATAGGTACTTATTACAAGCTTTTTATGTTCAAGTCTTTCTGAAATAGCATACATGTCTGTGCATTAACAGAATTTTTGAAGGACACTCTATTGCACTCAAAGCTAATTATGCTGGCTACCAATTCAGATAGCATGCATTGAGCAGACCAGCTGTCAGCAAGCTTTTTATGTGAGCTTATGTCTCAGCTTGCGGTTACTGTTCCCTCCATTGTAAGCCAGTTTTTCAGTCTTGCTCAAAGCTGCAATGCTTTTGCTTTTTTCAAGTTCAGCTTGGCAATGGAAATCCTACTCCTCAAGCTGTACAAAGAGGAAAGAAGGGTTTTACCTGTGGCTTTTCCACATCTACTTAATATAGCAGATAGCATAATTACTTCTATCCTGTGTTATTAAGAATATTTAACTCACCTAATTCCAGGCAAACTCTGACATGGAGTTACAGGGACCGTGCTGATCGTTGTTGTTAGGAAGGCAGTGGTGGTCCTTCCAGTCTAGCCTTAAGGAAAAAAACAAATGCAGGGTTTTCATTGCTGCTTTTTCCTCTTTTATCAAGGTTAGAGCCCTTTAGTTGTCTGTAAATTATTAAATGTTGCAGTTCTTATGTTACAGAATTCAATTTGTCAACTGGACCTAGCCCAGTATGATTTAAAACTGTTACTTTTGTCTTAAGTGTTCTGTTCTAATAGAACAAAAAATTTTAACAAATCAGGTTTTCACAATCTGATAGGAGCTGCAGTTTTACTCTATCCTAAAGCTGAGCTGTCAGTTTATTAGTAATATTGACTATTATTTGCAAAAAGAGCAGGTATGTAATACTTAACTCTCTTTAAAGCTCAGAAGTTTCCATGAAGAATACGCAGCAATTAACTACTGGCTAAGAGACTTCAATGCTGCATATCACCTTGTAATTTCTATCAAAAATCCTTTTTGTTTTATGTTTTGGGTTATTTTATTTATAGGCTATGTATTGCTTCTTGGATCTCTCTTAATAGCACAATAAAAAATGAAAACTGCTAAAACATGTCCATTTAATGAGATTTTTAAATTTTACAGTTACCTGTAAAAATTGATCTTTTTTTTACCGTAGACTTTACTATAGATCTTTAGATCATTATATTGGGAAAGTTGGTTCATAACTAGAATTCCCTGTTGGTGATAACAAGGAGATGCTGCCAGACAGAGTATTTCCACAGCAAATAATGAGAAAGCTTTTCAGTAAACTGTCTTTAGCCTTTAGCCAGCACCTTCTGTATTGTATACCATTAGTGTATGTGTATTTGGAGATTTAATATGAGGACAAGTGAGAACATCAGAGCTAACAAACTTGAAGATATGATCTCTCTTCCTGTGATGCTGGGCGTAATGACCTCAAAAAAAAACCATCAACAAACAGCTGTGTAACAAACATCCACTAGGCCTTCCTCTTGAAAGATAGTTACTATGTTTTCAAAATGCTTGATGCTTTTAAAGGCCAAGGAGTCCTGTGAAACAAATACCAATTTTCTACTCAAGAAAGGAATAGGATGAACAATAGAAGCAACTACAATAGAACTATGCATGTCTTAGTAACCAGATCCCTACAGAAGCTGCTTCTTCAGAGAAAGAAGTGGGTAAGAGCAAAAGATACTCGATCATATTTTGCTTATATTACCTACGCAAGTCAGGAGAAAACATCCACCTAAAACATGCTCTGTAATCTAATTTAACCTTAAACTAGATGTACATTTTGTAGACGTGAAGTATCTTTGATTCACTTGAGCTTATTTAAGCTGCACAGACACTTTTAACTATGCAAAAATTAGCATTTCCTTGATTTTATTCCTGTAGTACTTAAGAAGCTGTAACTTTTGAACAGGATGACTGACCTGCCTATGATTCATAAAGATAGATTTTGTATAGGTGTTCAAGAGGGAAGGACACACTATGAAAGGTCTAAAACACAGCCAGAAGTGAAAACCTGGGGTGGCTGCCATGATGTTTTTCAGGGTAAAACTTTTAGAACATCAAAGCCTTGAGTTAAAGCCTTCATCATTAATACATTCAAGTAGACAAACCTACCTTGTAACAGATTCCTTCTTCAGCAACAGATTTGCCATGAATTAGTATCCTCAGTTAATGATCTTCAACACTGCATTAATGATTCTTCCCTTAAAGTACCAAGAAAAACCTTTTGTATCTCCTGTGGGATTGGGTTGATGACCAGGGCATATTAATGTAAATAAAGGCTCTTTATTTACATTAATACATGAACTTCAAGAAAGCAAGTAATGTATAGCAGCATTAAAACAATTAAAAAAATAAAAATTAACAAACAAACAAACCAACCAAAACCACAACCCAACCCAACTAAACCAACGAAACAAAAAAAAATAAACCCAAAACCTATATGAAAACTGAATAATGTAAGCACTGGTATGCCAAGAGGATTTACTTCCTGTTGATTATAAAATTACTGGTTTATTACCTACCTAGCCTATATCAGTCAGTAGAATTCTAAAAGATATCTCATCCCTGGAAGTGGAACAGGTTGGGATAGGGGAAAGGGAGGGTATTTAAGTGTCATTGTGTAAGATTTTCTGTATAGAGCCAGACACAGAGATTTGTGCCATTCCTATTTTCTTCTATGCAGTAGCACTTGATCGATATTGGATAGTTACAGCCTACAAAAGGCATAGGTTTTCCCCCCTATCCACTACTGCTTAACAGCTCAAATACAGAGCAAGAATAAAAGAGACCACATGTAAGCAGTCCAGAGCATTATTCTTTTTCTGTTGTGTCATGTACAGCTGAGTGACTCGACTCTAGAAAGTGCACTCTTTCAAGAGAAGGGCTTTAAACAAGGAGCAAGGCTACACCGGTAAGTTCTCAAGGGTGATAAAAAATGCTGTCATCTGGTACCTTCTTTATCTTGGGGTAGTATTTACGGTACAAGTCTTACTAAAATTAGAACCTGATGATTTTAAACTTGGTTTTGGGGAATTGCCCCAAGCTGTATCCTTCAAGGAGGAACAAGTGGCTTCAAGGAAGAGCTTGTCTCATGAGTCAAGGGCTGAGCAAGAAAAACAGTGCTTGAGTCTTTCCTCTCTTGCTGCCTATTTTAGACTATCCTTGGCAAGCATATTCTTGCTTGATAAAGTTTGCCCATGCAGTAGCTTCAACAGTCTTCTCATTTCACTTGGCTGTATCTGTCTAAATAGCTCGGGACTTGAAATCTGCTTCATTTGAATCAACAGCACTTGGTAAGCCTCTTTCAGTGCAGCAGAGGGCAACGGTGATGCATTTCTGACCACCACCCCAGAGCCATGTTACTATAGTAAAATCAGAAATGTAATGCAACTTAGTGAAAGCAAAGATTGTACACCAGCAGTGTCACAGATGAAAAACGGCACAAAACTTTTAATTGTCAAGACAGTGAGAAATATGGCTATTAAAACAAAAATGGAAGGAAGAAGGAAGTCAGACTAGGAAGGTGTTGCACATACTGAGGTAACATGGTCAGTGAAAGTGTTCTGCTTTAAACTCTTTATTTGAAGAATTTTCTTTTTAATAACAGCAAGATACCTTTTTGTGAGCAATTAAGGCATTTTGGCTGTAAGCTTTACTTAATTCTGGCAGGCTTTTCATTTTTGGAACAAAAAAAATTTAACTAATGTTCACCTAAAAACCTAAAGATTCATTACTGTTGCTAACCTGCAAGAGGAATCTCTAATAGACTAACTTCAGTTCCTCTATAAGAGTAAGAGAAAATGACCAGAAACTTTACTTGAAAGGTAAATCATGCCATGTTGGAATCTTCACTTTCATTCACAGCTGCTTCTTGTTCCCCAGGAATTTTCCCTCCCTTAGCTGCACTGGACTTCTTTTTCTTCTTCTCCTTTTGCTCCATGTTACTTGATGCAAGCTCTTCACTCTTCTGGGTGATATACTTTAGCTGAGAACAATAAACTAATCGGTCATCTACTGAGGAACTTCATGTGAAATTAGAGAGAAACATTTAAGAGACATTAACAGGGCAAATTCTTACTACAAAAAAGATGACAGACACTCCAAAAAGGCTTGACAAACATCAATTAGTTTTAATTCTTGCACAAAGCTCTCACTCTGAGCTGAATATCCTCAAATACTGAAATGCCCTGGCGAGACTTGGATTTATAAATTATGTTACATCCACCTCTACTGCTGAGACAGCAATGTTAGCAGGTACTCAGAGCTGTATTTTGCAGAGATACTATGTAAGTACAGAAATATTGCAAGACTACTCTGCACCCACTTGACGTAGGAGCACACGATAGTTAGGAACATAAAATTCAGCTCCAGCATTTACTGTGCCTTCTCAGACAAGTTCACACTGCGTATTTCAAATCTCACGGAAGGAAAAAATCTCACATAAAATTAAAATTATTATTATTCATGGAAGCATTTACAGGTATGTTGTAACAGACCAGTGAATTTAAGTCTGAACATCATACAGATCAGCACGTGAGAGAATACAGTAACGTGAATTATCCCTGTATTAATGTTGGGAGACTTAGCACCTCAAGGTGGACTCAAGGTATTCCTGACCTTAGGCTAAAACAAAGGAAGACAACATCAAGAAAAAACGGAATCATTTACTTCCAAGACTGGCAATGCTGTAATGTGTCTGTTTATTGCTCTTTTGTACTTGGAACCCCAGCAACCCTGCTGCAACCAGAACACCGCTGCTTGCAATCAGACCTGCATTCCCACACTGAAGCAGTGTCATGAAGCAAAGTAAGACGAAAATTTAAAAATCACTGGGTTGTACCCATCCATCATCAATAAGCTAGTGAAATTACTGAAGCAACAGTTGCTTCATCTATAGCCTTCACTCAAATGCTCTTAGGAATTAACCAATTGATTTAAGAATGTTGCAAGACAGAATATACAGTGAATCTTACCAAAGAATTGCTCCTTCTAGCCAAAAGCTTCACATCTTCTGTAGTGACTGTGCTTCGTTTAGCATGCCTGCATAAAATTAAAAAAATACCGCTTAATGTGTTTGCCAACATTAGTTGTAAAAGGCTATGCAGCATCTAATTAAGAACACTAACTAAATGGGCTTAATAGGGACCCAGTAAACCAAACATGCCTAACTTTTCCAACTGTAATGCACAAAAACCTTTTTTACAAATTTGTGCATGTATATCTAAATTTCCACACTTCTTTGTGAAAACCCTAGAATTTCAACAACCAGAACTTTAAGCACCACTGTTCCATTCCCTCTTAATTGCCAGTAGGTCACTGTGTTAAGCTCTGACTCCTTAAAACATTCCTTTACCTCCTTGGAGCAACCACATGAAACACAGGCATGCTAGTAAGCATCTGGATGGTTTGGGAGTGACAGTACTGCTAGGTATCAACACATTTAACAACTATATTGTGGTGGCTTGACCTTGGCTAGACGCCAGGTGGCCACCAAGCCGCTCTATCACTCCTTTCCTTAGAACAGGCTGGGGAAGAAAATAGGATTGAAAAAACCCTCATGCATCAAGATAAAGGCAGTTTAACAAAGCAATGGCAAAAGGCTCACACACAGAAGCAAAGGAAAACAAAATACGTTTTTCTATACTTCCCGTCAGCAGGCCGTGTTTGGCCACTTCCCAGACACCAGGACTTCAGTACGTGTAGAAGTTGTTCCAGAAGACAAACATTATACATAACGAATGCCCCCCTATTCCTCCTCCTTTCTCTTTGCTTTTCTATCTGAGCAGACGTCATACGGTATGGAATATCCCGTTGGTCACTTTGGGTCAGCTGTCCTGGCTATGTCCCCTCCCAAGATCTTGCCCACCCCCAGCCTACAGGTGAAGGGGGGAAGGGTTGGAGAGAGCCTGGATGCTGCAATCACTGCTCAGCAGTAGCCAAAACACTGCTGCGTTATCACCACCTTTCTAGCTACCAACACAAGCACAGCCCTGTGAGGGCTGCTATGGGGCTCTGCCAGACCCCATACAGTCATTAATCTAAACAATCACTTGTACCACATAAATGAACTTCCAAGATCGGGAAGAACCTGCAGGGGAGTATGTTTCCTAACTTCACAGCCACTAGTTAATCAGCCAACAGAATCCTTTAAAACTTGAATTACAAGACATATTTTAAAGATTATGTAGTTATTGCAGCTGAACACACACACACACACACACACACACAAAAGCCTTTGTAAGAACTGAGTGTTCCAATACCTACCTTGCAAACATTTCGAGGTCTTTTGCGAAGTTGTCTGGAGAAGACACAAAGACATCACGTACTTTAAAATGCTGAGTAGGAAGAGATATATAATGCAGTTCTAGCTGTCACAAATGTGTGACCGTAAACTATCCAAGTTCATTAGGAGAAGGAACCACAACTTGTTATTATGTGCCACTTGCACAGGCAGGTGGCCCACACAGTATTTCCACACACATTTAAATACTTTTCCGAGGTCTGAAAAAGCAAATCACTATTTCTTGTACTTTTAAAAGGTGTAACAGAAGAAACAAGCACCAGCGATACCTAGTTCTAGTGGTATCTTTTTAAAGCATTCCTGTGGCAACTACTCTTGAACAAATAGATAGAATGCAAACTTCTGTACCGCACTGCCTGAAGGTGATCTCTGAAATAGCTGCAATGGTTTGTTTGGTGAATTGCACATCTTTGTCTTCCGCCACATCCTGACACAAGCAGCCAACCGTGTAGTGAACCGCAGCCTTCAGCCTCTGAAAGGAGCCAAGGCAGCGAGAGTTCAGGTCTCTGCAGACTGATATGTTAGCTCTTGCATAACTCGTCAAAAAAGACCCAACATAAGCAGCCGTTTACGGACCCAAACACGCCCCGCAACACCACGTTTATAACTCAGGGCCACATACCCCCTCACACACCCCCGCCATGGCTCCATCTTGTCCCGGGCGAGCCCCATCCTGCTGGCGCTGAGGACACGGGGAGGAGGCGGAGGCGCCAACGCCGTCGTACCTGAGTGAGCAGGAGCCGCTCCTCCTCCGTCGCCTCCATGGGGCGTGCTCCCCTCAGGGCCGCGGGCTCCCCTCAGGGCCGCGATCCCCCCTCAGCGCCGCGGGCTCCCGTCAGGCGCGCGACCCCAGCCGCCAGCCCAGTTTCCCGCCCAGCGCGGCGGGGCGGGGCTGCACCGCCGCCATGTCGGGAGCCGCCCCGCGCAGGGCCGGTTCCCGCCCCGAGGGAGAGCCGAGCCCGCCCAGCGGGCAGAGGAGGCGGCCGCCGCCGCCCCGCCTCGTTGCCGAACAGCGGCGCTTTGCAAAGGATTTTCTCCGGCGAGGAAAGGCAGGTGCCCAGGCAGGGACGGACCGGCAGCGGGCGGGCAGCGGGCGCCGCGCACTAACCGGCGTGGCGCGGCTGTCGGCAGCGATTCACAGCACCCGGCCTGTTCAGACGCCCTGCGAGGTACCTGCACCATCGGATCGTCCCCCTGTCAGGAGTTAATCGTGCCCGGCAGGGATCAGACACCAGCCAGCTGGTGCGCTGCGGGCAGGCCAGGCTGGGCCCGTGGGGCAGGGCCAAGTGTACGAGGTGCCACAGGGCTGAGTGCCGGGCCCTGCCCGCGGGGCACGGCCACAGGCAACGCCACAGGCTGGGGGCAGAGCGGCTGGGAGCTGCCGGCGGGGGCTAGCTGGCCGCCCGGGCACGGGCCAGCAGGATGCCCAGGTGGCCAAGAAGGCCAGCAGCATCCGGGCTTGTAGCAGAAACAGTGTGGCCAGCAGGACCGGGGCGGTGACCGGCCCCCTGTGCTCGGCCCAGGTGAGGCCGCACCTCGAATCCTGGTTTCAGGTTTGGCCCCTCACTGCAAGAGGGACGATGGGGGCTGGAGCAGGGGACTGGGCACCAGTCTGATGGGGAGCGGATGGGGGGTTCAGCCTGGAGAGGAAGGGGCTCGGGGGGGACCCCTCACTCTACAGCTCCCAGAGAGGAGGCTGTGGACAGGTGGGGTCAGTCTCCTCTCCCAAGAAGTGACAGGACAAGTGGAAACGGCCTCATGTTGCACCAGGGGAGGTTTCATGTTCATCACCCTCCAGTTATCAGTATTGCCTGCAATTTGTCACACATTTATTTTATAGAATTCCTAAATCTTACAACATAATCTGCAGAAAAATTGCTTTAAACGCAAAGCAAACTTTTGGTAATTATACAGATACCCAACTAGGTAGCTGCCCTAACAGAAATAAATGGGGAAAAAACCACCCACAAAAACTGGTGCACAGCACAAAATGTAACACTTGAGAGGTTCTGAGAAAAGCAGAAAAAAAGGTACAGGCACCCAGGTGAATTTTCAGAAATCCTAAAGATGACTGGCAGTGGGATTGCAGGAAGAGGATCTCAAACAGGGCCAACTTTGCATGCTAATGCAGGTATTTTTAATTGCCCCACGGAAAGAAGAGGCAAAGAAGCAGGGAGATCTGGGGAAAATAGTGCACGTGCACAGCTAAGCCAACAGTTTCTGCCAGAGCTTAAAACTACAAACACCACTTAGAGGAAGAACAGCTTGGTGACAGGAATATCCATCTTGACACCCTCTAAGCTGCATTCAAGTTTCTTCTCCATGATCCATCCCACCCTTCACACTTTCACAGTAAACAAACAGAGCTCACAGCGTGAAAGACTGCAGGTCAACACCCAGGAATTAATCTTTAAGCACCAAGCTACTGCCTGTTATGAATAGCAGAAACAAAAAAAAAGGCCCTTACCTCCCTGGAATCTTGGGCAGTGTTACTGTGCCATCTCCATTCTCCATTTTAGCTACTGAAACGCAGTCATCTCTATCTTGATCCCTATAAGTTTATGCACTATAATACAATAAAAATATTATCATTATAAAATGTATTCTATTAAATACTGCACAAAGACATTTTAGCCGGTTTTGCCCAACAGCAGTGGAAAGAAAACACTTCAATGCGTTCATAAGCAAATTTATTTAGCTTTCTTATAATATATAGAAGTATACCCACAAGTTATTACAAAAGTGTCCAAACACAAGTTCTAGCACAGTACAGTAAAAAGTGGTATTCTAGGAGGAATATCTGAGATCTACAGTATCTTGGCTTCAAGAGGAAATATTTCCATTAGACATTGTAGGCAGAAGAGGACACATTTCCTCCATGGCCTGTCCAGTTAGTATGGATAAATACACCTGGCTTTGATAATAATTCATATGTATGTGCACCGAAGTAATCACGCTGAGCCTAGAATAAAAACAGACACACAAAATAGACACATGAATATCACAGTCATACGAGTACTAAAAGTTGCACCTACTGATACTTGACTATAGGAATTCTAGAAGTAAGATCCGACTCCGATATTATAACATTCAAACTTATTTTCTCATTATTAGCAAAACCACTGCAATTAAACACTTACTAATATCTAGTAATTATAGAAAGGCAAGTATATTATTTCTGCTAGGTAGTAATCTCAAAAACAAGTATACATCCAAAGGTTCAAAGATACCTACTTCTTTATAAACTGTTTTGATTCAAAGATATCTTACCCTTGGTTTACAGATGGAGTAGTAACACTGTCATACCCATATCTCTGATGTTCTTTATCCAGGTATCTCATAGTATTTTATTGCTGTGAGTTTCAGGTTTAATAGAATTATGTTAGGCAGTCTATGCCTTTATCTTTACAGTGTTGGAGTGATTAGGACATATTGCCATTAGGGCCTTTAGACCAGTATTTAAGTAACAACATGATGGTATTTCAGTAGGCAGAAGACTGGCTACACTATTTCAGGCACCTACCTGAAGCAGGTTAGCTGGTAATATTTCATGCCTGTATCCATCATAAAAAGAAAGTGCTGTAGTGAAGCAGGGCATAGGGATACCAATCTGTATTCCAGTACTGATCACATGTCGCCAAGAGTCCTGGAGGAAAGGAAAGGGAGTGGGGGGAACACAGAGAAGAAAGAAAGAAACTAATCAGTGCTTGCTCAGAGGTATGGGCAGGCATATGAACTATTCTAGTCTTAACAGGACGTGCTATTTCACGTTATATGAAATCTATTGACCAAGTCTGAGCAAATGCAGCAGTAGATTCCTGATTTTACATAAATGAGGTTGATCCAAAAAAATGGCAAGTAAGATAGAGTTAACAAACAGGACATTAAGCGCGCAAACATATACTTCACGTGCAGTCAAACCACAGCCTCGAGCAAGGATGCTATTCTTTCATATAAACATAATCAGTGCATCCCAAAACCATGAACACAGTGGGGAACATGCTGAGGAAACACTGAGGCACTTTTAGGACCCCTAATCAAGCACAGTACAAAGCTCGCCAAAGGGCGTAACAGGTCAGCACAACACTTCAAAGGCATGTGGGTAATCCTCATTTCAACTGTACATCTGATTTAGTAACCTGCATGGAATACTCAGCTTCAGTTAAAAGAATTAATAATGATGAAACTACTTCTTTGTTGGTCAGATAATGTGATTTTAGTTCTGCCTGTCAACTCCATCCAAAAATCAGGATACTGTTTGAACAGACCTAGGTCAAACAAACAGCAGGTCTGGAACACTTATTTTGGTGCTCCTGCAAACAGTGGTAATAGAACAGAGCTTTGCACTCTGTACAGCTTAAGTCCAAATGCACAGTAGGCACAAGATGCAGGGCAGTGATGAGAACGTTCACAGAGGCTATAGACATTTTTTCCTCATGTCACAATTCTTCTGAATGGCTAGATCTCTGCCTAAGGCTCTTCCGTAATACTAAAATGGAAACCTCCTAACAGTAGCTTGGCTAGCATCGGAGAGAAGAACCACGACACAACAAGCACTCTGTGTTTGTTTGTATTATCTTTAGGTCAACAGTACAAATATACCTCGCAACATTACATGAGATCTCAGTTCATCACTTGATGTATCTGGATGCTGATTTATAAGGCAGCGCTTCAGTGCTGCAACCCCCTTTTTTCCCTTCATTTAGAACTACCGTTCTCCAACTTGCTGATGAAACGGAGGCAAGAGGCATTTTTTCAAGAACAGGATGCTAACCCTGGTGTCTGGCAGAATTCTAGTTTGGACCTCAGCATAGCCTGCCTCATCACAGTAACTTTCTTGTTCAATTTCAGCCAACTCCAACTATGCAGTCTTACAGGATCAGGATAGGAAAAAACCCGATATGTTCTACTAAAGAAGGGTACCTTGAAGCCATAGATGATGAATTCCTGCACCCATACGTTATATGCGTACAGATACACATACACAATCCCAAAGAGCTTAAGGATTGTTTAGAAATCTTTTGGATTAAGGATGCTGTATAAATCAGTTTCAAGGGTGTTCTCTGCCTTTTCATTTTTCAGTCTAAATAGACCTGTAAAGGTAACTCCTAAGAAAGCAGCTGAGTAAGTCCAGACTGTAAACTACTGCTTTTATGTTCTCCCTTCCTTGGAAACTCACCTGGCAGTTTTCAACAGCTGTCTTAAAGAAATCATCCAACAGCAAATTCTGGAGCTCAGGGTTTCGATCAAAAGCATCTTTGATTTTTCCCAGGAACACACTAGGCAGAACACATGTAAACCAGGAATAAAATTTCAAAGCTTCCAACAAAGGCCCAGAACAAAAAACTTACAGTGCCAAAATTTGATTCAGCCAGACTCACATTCCAAACATTGAGAAAAATGCAAACAAAACAAAGACCAAAGAAAATCTGCAGTAGCTAAGCCACCAGAAAATTGGCTTCATCTGGTGACCTTTAGTGCTGTCTACAGAAACAGCATCTCAGTATCTTACCAGCAGATTGACTCCATAAATTTTCCAAGAGAGACTCTAGACTTGTCAGTCTAGAACTGCATAAACTAAATTGCCTGCTTTTCTCCCCTCTGCACCTAAGTTACCTCATTATCTTAATTACCTTCTGATGATGCAGCCTCCCCTCCACATCAGTGCAATGCCACCATAATTCAGTGTCCAGCCAAATTCTTTGGCTGCTTGTCTCAGCAGCATGAAGCCTTGAGCATATGAGATAATCTTGGAAGCATACAGGGCCTAGAAAAAACAAATTCACATTCCCATTGAAGTCCTACAAAGCTGAATGAGAAACTTCACAGTCTGCATGCTCTGTTTAGTCCACATCTCACCAGGGATGAATACAGTAGGCACATCTCTGCTATTTGAGAACCAAAATATCCTTTCTAATTTTTTGAAAGTTTGGTCTCAACAGAGAGAGTTCAAGAGCTATTACCCCCACTACAGAGTGTTGAGGAGCGAAAAAGTAAGTTCCTCTGCATGAATTCTGACCTCCTGCACCCCAGCTAGTTGTCGCTGCCCACTGTGCCTTTGACTTGAATTCCTTCAGGACTATTCTTTGGTCAGGAAAGGAACTGGTCGCACTATGCTCGTGGACATCACTAGACAATGCACAATGGGACAGCTGAACCACTTGTCATGAAGTGTAAACACAGAAGCTCTTCGCCAGGGTTTCACCATCCAAAACCTGCTTTCATACACAGCTTGAATAGAGCACCCTGGCAAGCAGAGTGACTCACCTTGCGTATGTCCTCCAGAAAGGCCTTCTTGTTCCCACTGAATTGGGTCATTTTAGGCCCATCCAGCAGCTTACTGGCCTGTACTCTCTCATCCTTGAGGGAAGACAGGCACCGTGCAAACACAGCTTCACCTTTAAGTATGGCAGGAAAGGGGAGATAATTAGAAAGTTCAGCATCACTGTAAAGGCCCGAGATACTTGTCCTCAAGCACTCAATGAGCACATCACTGAATGATGAACCACATACATAGCGAAACAGAGTCACACAGGAAGAGAGGTGTGCAAATGAATTATTTTAACAGCATTACTGAGGGACCAAACTGCCTGTCAGCATAACCAGTGGGTAAATATTGACTAATACAGCTTTTAAACAATGAAGAAAACAAGCCACAAGTCATCCACATGAAAGTTTATCTTTGGGAAACTTCAACGGCCCTTAGTTTTAAGAATTTACTTTAAAATCTCCTCTGATCTACAAAAAGACAGACAGCGCTGCATGACAGTCTAGGGACAGGCAAGGTTGAAGACTTCACTCAGTACTGTATCATGTTTTGAAGATAAAAAGCTGCTGCATAAATGCCAAGTGACATTAACTAAACGTGCTTTGAAATACACACATGCAAAATAAGAGTAATTAAAATCAAGAATAAATTCAGCAGGTTAACTTATAAGAGGAAATAAGTTTTACAAATCTGGTAGGCCTGTAACACTGGTATTCAGAAGCCCATAATGAAGTTTTATAACATCACTGAGCAGGTTACTAAATGTCATTTGCCAGGGCTAGGGAGTTAGCCAAGTAGCTCCTGAAGAGAAATCCCTTGATCTGGCTCAGTCAATTCCTAATCACGGTGGTTTAAGCTGTACTTACTTGCAATTGAAGACAGTATTGTTAATGGTAAAAAAAAAACAAAACCAAATCAACGCCACACTCAAACAAAACAGTTTCCAGGGTCTGATGGAAGGTAAGTTATCAAGTTTATTATAGTCTTCATACTGAACTTTTCTTCCACCTTTTAAGTGAGTCATGAATTACCAAAAAAAACCCCACACCCCTCAAAACAAACTAACCAAAACCAAGATGAATGAGTAATGTTTTCACAAGATCCTGAATCTTCCCTGCAGTACGATTAATAGATTGTTATCAAAATCAGAACTGCCTCCTCTCCATTTCTGCAAAAACTTCCTTCTGCACCGGGGAAGACGGGGGGGGGGGGGGGGATGAGGAAAAAGCAGGAGCAGCATGACTTGCTTTTACAAGCAGAAGTCTGCAAGTCATGCTTCTGCAGTAAAACCACACGCACAGCAACTGCCCTATGAACAGCCAAGTTTGCACAAGGGCTATTGCACATACTTCCTTATTAACACATCATTACCTAACACCACTCCCCTGGCACTGCAGAGGCCTAATTAGGGAGGGTTTCCTCCACCCTTAATCTTTGCAAGAACCCCAAAAGGGAGAATATTAACAGCACAAGCGAGAAATACTCTCTCAAGCCTAGAACTGAAAGACTATAGCTGTAGTAGAACATTAAAAACATTTACAAAACCTGTTTTGTAAAAATACATTGTTGAAATGCAGCTATATTTCTCTGATAGCTGTCACTGCAGTTGCTCTCTTTCACCCTACTGAATACAGTTTTTCTTATCTTCTATTACAACACGACTCGACCGGCCAAGGCAAAGGAAATAGAGGTAGAGAAAGCATGAAAATTAAAGCCAATTTGAGAGCAAAGAACCTGTTGAGTCACCTTACTTACTCGGTGGGAAAGTCTACATTGGACCTGTGGTAAGAGAGCACTCTAAATGCGCTGCAGATGTATTACAACTCCTATGTCACACTTCCATTCAAAAGCCAGGCTAGATAAAAGGGTAAGCAGCCAGACTGTTAGGTCTGTAGGTGAGCAGGTAAATTCTCACACGTTAGGGATACAATTCAAAGCAATTAAAAAATACATGTCCATCACCTTAGTTTGGTTTTGGGTCAGCAGCCTTATTAGCCACAAAACAAAAGCCAGCAGTAGTCCGGAGTGCATGAAGAAACACCACAATTAACTGTTGTATTAGAAAAACAGCAACCATCATCCTAGGGTGGTGGTCTGCTGCTAGCCTCAAAAAAAAAAAATCTGTCTGTGCTCCTCAACCCATAATACAGTCCAACCCTCATGTTTCTGTTTAGTCACACCAATGCTGGGGCTAGCCAAGTTATAACAAAACACCGAAATTGAAGACTTAGATACCTGAAAAATAATTCTTATGCCTTCAGAGAAGTCTAAGTACTTATCGAGCAATGGTCAAGCAACAAGGTTTTCAGAGTGTCCTGCCCCAACTTTTTTCTTTTTTTTTTTTTTTTTTTTTAATATTTCTAAGACTATGATGTGATTTGGAGTAGCAGATAAGGTGGAGTATTACTGAGAGGAGCTGACATTAATTTCATCAATCTAGCGTGACACTTCTAGCACTGCACTTACATTCACCTGTCACCGAGTCATCACCAGCACTACGAAGATACCACGGACGAAGGCATGATAGCAGTACTGCCAACATTTGAGAAACAAGGTAAAAACCAAGCCCAGCAAGAAAAACAGTAACGGCTCTCATGGGCAGAAAGACTGCAATGGCTACACCTAGAAAAGCCTCTTCGAGCCAAGCCCTAGTGTGGGCTCATTTCTGAGATTATCCGTTACCGTGCTCCTTACTGTGATGTGGTACATGCCAGCAGGAAAGACGAGGCCAGATCAAAGAACCAGTTACCTATGAGCGTGACAGGGACACCATATTCCAGGGCGGAAATGGCTGTCCACTTTCCTGTGCCTTTTTGTCCCGCGCTGTCCTTGATCTTTGGGAGGAGGTATTTTCCATCGCTGTCTTTGAATTTGAGGATATTGGCTGTGATTTCGATCAGGAAAGAGTCTAACTCTGTTTTATTCCATTCCTGAAATACCTGGAAAAGGAGAAAAAAGCATGCATATATATATACACACACACACATATATGTACACACACTGATTTACTATGTATCTCAACTGATTTACTGATGTATGTGTACATATACATACATATATATATACATACACAAAGGGGGTCATACTATCTCAGTTACTGGTTATTGGCACCCCCTGTCACATCTACCAACGATTTCAGCGCTGCTGGAAGGCCATTGTGCAGGAGCCCTGCACTGGAAGGAGCACAGCTCAGAGTCGGAGCCGAGAGCACCCATCTCCAACCAGGAAGGCAGAGGCATAGCCCATCCTGCTGCCTATCATCACAGGCACTGAAGGCTGGAAACAGAACTGCCATTTCAAGACACATCATACTTATTGACTTGCTTCAACAAGGACCTTTGCAAGATTTGCCAGCTTGATTATAACACTCAATGTTTTACTAGCTTTTTTCAGGCAAGATCATTCACTTCTCTCTACAAGAAGCTGTTCCCTGGGGAGAAACCAGCCATAGAATGGGAGATTTTAGACAACATTCAGGTGTACACGCTTGCTGCTCCCCGCCTCATTTAAAGCTCAGGAATATCGTGCTCTGCCCTTGGCAGAAGGCACATCAGAAAATTTAACTTCATGACGTACAAGCAGCTTTACCTTCAACCTCATGATGTACAAACAGCCCAGCTGCCTCCTTCAATGGCAGACACAGCCACTTGGCTCAGGAAGGCAAGACACCAAAAATGACAGATCACCTTTGACATCTCCTCATGCTCCATGCCCACCACATCTTTCATCAGGTGATAGGCCTCACAGATCAGCTGCATGTCTCCATATTCAATCCCATTGTGCACCATCTTCACAAAGTGTCCAGCACCTTCATCTCCTACCTGTCAGGAAGTATCAAAAAATGGCATTGGCAACAGCACTGTCACCACTTCCAGTGTTTAATACCTGCCTATAGCTTCCTCCTGCCTAAAAAAACCCCATTACTAGCTGAAAACACTGTGGGTCACAGATCCATTTAGCTCCCCCAGCACATGATCCAGCCAAAGAGCTTTTCCCCTCTGTTGTATGGGCTAAGTTACCAGAGATGGCAGTTTGAAGTGAATGCAGCCAGACAGAAAATCAACTCACTGTCGCTGGCCTTATTAAGGACAAACGTGCATGAGTTTCAGCAACCAAACTATCTTAGCCTGGATCTAACCACAAGTTAAGGTCAGTATCAGATTAATATTTACCCAGTCACAACAAGGTTCCCCAGATCCCACTTTAGCAGCAATGCTTTGAAATATGGTCTTGATGTGGGGCCTGTGGGGAGAAATAACATGCCTCAGCAGATAGGCAGAGGTCACAAACACCACACGAAAAAAAGAAAAAACAACAAAAAAAATCCACCAGTATGATGCATCCTTCTGTAACCTGCCAAAAAGCAGTTCGGTGTGAGGGAACGCTGGTAGGTTGATAACCTACCACACAGCGATGTCAAATAAAATGTATGCTCTTCCCAGAACAAGACACTGTTTGCAAGAAATGAGGACAACCCATGTCACGCTTGCAGCACTGTGCAACAAGCTTAATATACCTAAAGGAACCCAAATTTCTCTATTTTATTATCTATTTTAGAAACGGGGAAATAGAGAGGCAGGTTATGATACAGGCTCATACTCATTAAAGGATTAGTGGTGGAATTGGAACAAAATCCCATTCTGTTCTATAGCCGCAAGAAAAATCCAGGGTGATCTGGAGGAATAGAGGGAAGGAGGAAAGAAACTCCACGAATGCAAGTGAGGATACAGTTATCTGCATTACTGCAGGAAGCAGGAGCTTTTGTCATTGCCAGGCTCCTCAAGCGTACTGAATTGCTTAGCCAACAGGACAGCGTTACAGAATGTCGAGTTTGGAGCAGCACTGGGAAAGGAGCATGGGTGGCACACGGGCCGCAGGTGCTGTGAAGAGGGCGGGGGACAAAGTTCAGGTAAGGGTGGCAAATAGAAGCTGTCTTTACTGAGCTGCTTACAGCAAAAAAATTATCAGACAGCAGATTACTGTGATGTTGTTTCTGGCTTTGCGCTGTCAAATTTGACCAGGCGGATGTTCACAGGGAGGAAGTTTAATATGAACATTGATATACAGTCCTTTACAGTAACATGAGTGCAGAAGAGCACAGCGGCATGGCAGAAACTTGAAAAAAAATCATGTATTGAATAGCCAGTACAAACACATACTGAGGGCTCTTTTTATGGTGTCTATCACTGCAGGGATATTTGCTGCTGCCTGTTTCATGGTTAACAGCTTTCCAAGTGCACAGGGCCTCAAAAGAAAAATCATAATCAATAAACAGTACTTGTTTAAAATTTAAGCAAACTTCCTTTCTCCCCTGGCACACATTTCTCCCTTCAGATCTGTGCAGGTCCTACTTTCACCTGTGAATTTCTGGAAGAAAAACATGCCTTTGTTTTGCCTGCTATGGAAGCTCAGCACTGCCCTGTGACCCCAGCTAGGTTGAGAAATCTTGAGCCTTGAGGAAGTGAAATGGCAACATATCTTATTCTCTCCACACCCACGTCCTCCTCCTCCCCTCCTTCGGCTCTCAACATGAATAGAAGATGCTTGTTACAGATCGTATCGAAGAATATTCTAGCTCATGCTTACCAGGCTTCTTTAGCTCCTCCTGGCATGAGTGAAGGACCGTATCTGGCACCCTCCTCTCCACCACTAACACCACTTCCAACAAATAAGATGCCCTTTTCCCGTAGCTCCTTACAACGTCTCTGGAACAAAAAGCAGAGCAGCATTATTTAATTTCTTTTAATGCCAGAGCCCTACCAACAAAGGTTAGAAATTTAGAGCTAAAATTAGGTTTCAGTGCTGCTCTGGACATGCTAGAAGAGACAACCTTAGAGGAAGTTTGTACATGCACCAAAGTGAACATTAGGAAACATGCAGTTGCTTTGACATGGGTCCTTGCAAAACACACATGCTGAGAAAACAAAGTCCTTGGAAGCACTGAATAGAAAAGAGCAGCACTGAGGCTGGAAAAGGCTCGGAATTAAGTATCAGGTGATACATGCTGTGTGCAAAGATGTGGGGGAGGCAGATTAGGCCCGAGGTGGAGTTGCTGAGTTCATTGCAGAGTGAAGGTGCAAGCATGAACAACTGTAAGAGCAACTAATTCCCTCTGAGTGGGAGAGAAGCACAGGCCGAGATCCTTAAGGGAAGCTGCAAGCTCCCCAAGTATTAATCCTTTTTTAATACCTGTTTTTTACTCTGGCATGGCCAACTCACTCATTCAAAATCAGGATGCCAAAGCAGAAAGACTAATATCGGCACCCCTTCTAAGATTCAGAAGTACCAATCTGAATGCAGTATTTTCACAGAACCATCCCAGATATGCTAACGGAACTCCTTTAACTTCTATAGGTCAGCCCTATTGCAAGCTTTTTTTGTTGTGGGTTTGTTTTTGTTGTTTTTTTTTTTAAACAGATAATTACTCTGCCGTTCTCATTACTGAGACAGCCAAACCAGCAGTTCTGTCTTACAGGATTTTCCTGTGGTCATGTAGGATTGAGATAAAACAACAACTCTACAAATATCTTCAGATTTTCAAATCTCCCTGAAAGCACCTTAAGATTGTAACAGGAAATTGTCTAAAGACCATCACTCTTTAAAAGATCTCAATAAAAATATTCTTTGATGATTCGAGCAACTTCTATAAAAATATACTTACATAATAGTCCTTAACTACTGTAACAATTGCATTTTAATAGGCTGTATGATCTGGTTTTGTAGAGATCCTTCCCCAAGCAGGGGGGAGATGGCATCTTATCAGTTGACTATTCTGATGATCAGAGGAGACAGAATCATGTGTATTTCATTCATCCACTTCAGGCAGAAAACAGACTTACCGTGGTATCTCTGTACTCTGAATTCCCACCATCAATTATGATGTCTCCAGTCTCCAACAACGGCACCTGCAAAAAAATAAACTGGCAGTTTGGTTTTATCCATGCATTCCAAACCTCATTAGTGACGAATAATTGAGATCCTCTAGACAAAACTTCTCCAAAAAGACAAAAGGAATCACAGATAGAATATTTGCCTCACCAATTTATTGATGAAGTCATCCACTGCACTGCCAGCCTTCACCAGCAAGATAATGCGACGGGGCTTCTTTAACTGGGAGACCATCTCTTCCAGGCTGTGAGCACCAATCACTTTGGTTCCCTTGGCTTCACTGGCCAGAAAGTCATCCACTTTGGAAACCGTCCTGTTAAAAGCACAAACCTGGGGGAGCAAAAAAACCACGTTAACAAAAGCTGCCGACAGAGCAGTTACTTTAGCTTGGAGTAGAAATTAAGTAAGGTTCAACGCTACGTGCTCTCCCACTTCCACCTTCCCTGAAGACACGAAGCTGGGATGAACCTGCAGCATGTCCCTGCACGTGCCTTGGGAACCTGCGGGTCGTGGCCAAGCCCTAAGCAAACTTCAGGGAAAAACCCTACGTAACTAACAGGCCAGGCGGCCGGCTGAGCACGGCACGCACCGCGGGGGCTGCTCTGGGAGCGGGACAAGGGGCAGCCTCGGTTGTGACTGAAAGGAGAAGCGATACCCGTTAGACCGATACTCATTAGACCGTCACAAGGGAAAGGAAACCCCCAAACCCCGTAAAGCGCTCGGCTCCAGCCCCAGGCGCTAATGGCTCCTGAACACCGTCCTGCCCTTACCACGAAGCCATGGTCGTTCATGTTCAGGATCAGGTTCTGGCCCATCACGGCCAGTCCAATCAGAGCGATGTCAGCCCTGCAAGGCGGGAGAGAGGCGACCGGTGAGCGGCTGCGGCGGCTCCGTGCCGGGGCAGCCCACCCCTCCGCGGGGCTGGGCAGGGCGCTCCGCCGGCTGCCCGCGCCCCCGGGCGGCCCCGCACGCACAGCCGCGCCCCGGCTCGGCGGCAGCTGGCCCAGCCGCCCGGCACCGGGAGGCGAGTGCGCACGATACCCGGCCCGGGCGCCGCCAGCGCGTCCCTGGTGGACCCAGCTCAGCCACGGCCCCACCGCCGCGGCGCGGGCTGCCCGGCACCGGGACGTGCCGCCGAGGGCTGCCGTGCAAGGGCCGCGCCGCGCCCCGCCGCGGGTGCCGGGCAGGGCGAACTCCCCGCTGCTGGGCCCGACCGCCGCGCCTCCCCCGCGCTGCACCCCCACCGCGGGCCGCCCGCGCATCGAAGCTGGGCCCCGCGCCCCCCGCCCGCCCCCGGCGCTCACTGGGCCATGGCGGCGCTGGCGGCGGCGCTGGCGGCGGCGGAGCTCGGCCTGCGGCGCGCGCCGGATAGCCCCTCAGCGGCGCGGCCGGGGCGCGCCCATTGGCTGTTCCGGCAGGCTCCGCCCCCCGCCCATGGGCCGATGGCGGGAGCGCCCCGCCCCCTTAAAGGGGCCGCGCTCGGCGCGAGCCCGGAGAACGGCGGCCGGCAGCGGCCCCTTCCTCCGGCCTGCCTCGGTCAGCGGGTCGGCGCCGCCAGGCCAGCTGTGGACACGGCCCGGGGGCGCCAGTCCCCCGTCCGTCTTCGGGGCATCCTAGAATGCGGCCGGAGGAAAACTTAGGAAGCTCGCGTCAGCGTCGAGACTAAATGAGGCTCCAGAGAAGCTGGCTCGCTTCATGCCGCCGCTCCGCGACAGTCGGGTCCACCATCGCGACAGGCCAACGCCTGGGCGCGTTGTCCCCGCTCAGGGCACGCTGGGAGCACGCGGCCGCCGAGCCCCGGGGCGTGGGGCAGGGGCTGCAGGAAGGTGACCGCAGCCGGGCAGCGCCTCGCGGCAGCGGCAGCCGGGGGGCAGGGGCCACCCGGGGCAGTCGTTACCCAGGTGCGACCGGAAAACTGTCGGGGACCGGCGACAGCAGCCAGAAGCCAGCAGGGCACCCGCGGCCGCTTCCCCCGGGCCAGTTCTCGCCAGCAGCCTGACAAAGTCTGCCATGACGCAGCGCTCCGGGGCCAGGAGCCGTGTCGGACACACGCAGCGGCCCCCGCCCGCGGGACGGGGATGCTTTGGGAAGGCCCCGACCGGCTTCCCCACGGTGACTGGTAACACTACAAAGCACCGTCTGCAGACGGGGAGGAGGCGCAGGGACTCCCTGGCACATCCTTCTCCACTGAGCTGGTGCCTCACACTCCACCGTTACATGCGTGGTTTGATTTCACACACTTCCTCTCATTTTTAGCAGCCACACCAAGATAAGCCAGTGTGTACGGGCAGCTCTACGACAACCTTATTTTATCTTTCCATCAAAAGAATCTTTTGAAAGCACCCAGAAACTACTTTGAAATGCTGTGTAACATAAAGGGAAAAGGGTGAGGAAGGAGAGGAAGAGGAAGATGAGAGGCCCTTCTGCCCAAGAACAGCTGAGGCAAATTTCACAAAAGAGTAAGCTTTTGAAAACAAGTGATCATTATAAGGTCCTAGTAATTAAATCATAATAAAAGGAGTACATGTTGTATCTGCTAATGCACTGGTTGGGTTGTACCTTTATTGTTTCACCTCGTTCACTAACAATTCAGTGGTGCAAGGTTACCATACACAGTTAGATACCTGCATTGCACACCTAAGGCTATACAGCAAATGGATCAGAATTAGTACAAATACATGAACTATATTTACATTTTGTATACTCAAGCTCCAAATATCGGATATATTTACAAAATAAAATAAGAAAACGAAAACCTGAAATTAATGTACAGTGTTGCTGATACGCTCCTTTGCTGGGATGAAGTCAGTTTGCAAAGAGATTTGTTCAAGAAGGCCACTTATACAGCATATACCTTGTATACTTAGTGTACAGACAGATTGAACAGGGAGATGGGGACCGCAATTAAAAAAGTATGTATTTCAGTGCAACAGCATGTCTAACGTCCCAATTCAAGAACCTTAATCAACTACACGTGAAGTAAGAACAAGCGGAGTGGAAAATTAAGAACTGATCCTGGGAAGTGCTGATCTTTTGAGACTCCCTCTGCCTCTAGTCCCTGGTTTCAAGGCGAGCCAGAGGTACTGGGTGCTGCTCAGGATCAGGCCATTAACATGGCAACATGAAGAACCGAAGACCTGGGAGCTCCGTACCCTCGGTTTTCTGAACACACAGCTGAGCCCGGCAATTTAAAAACTGTTCCAAATAACATTGGACACAACCATCTGGTTAGTGTTGGACTAGTTTTGATTTCAAATACTTAGAACGCATAAATGGCCTTCTGAACAAAAAAGTCAATCCTGTTCTTGAACAGCTGATGTTTTTTAAACAAGGAAGCACAAAATTAATACATTCCTGCTACATACAGTACAGTTCAGACCACACATTGGGGTTAACAACTACAATGGAGAGATGCAATGCATACATGTCAGAGACCCACTTAACGTACATTCCGCCAACCGTTCCAGAGCAGCACTGTTATCCTTCCTCCAGCAGCAGGGTAACAGCTGCATCTCCAACAAAAACACCCACCACGGTATAAACTAACACAAACTAAGGCTGCGCGAGAGTACCAGGAAGATGCGTATGCATAGGCAGTATTAGTTGACTGTATAGTACCAATGGGTGTTATACCAAAGCTAATCCTCTTATCTAATGTGCAATTAATTACAGATGTATAAATATACAATACATTACATAAAAATAAATCCCTGTAAATTAGATAACAAGCAGCAAAAAGTAAAGTCTTTGCTTTGAAATACCTTTTTGCTAATCAGTAATAAGGACTATAATATAATAAGGACCGACCAAAAAAAAAAAAAACAAACCCCACCCTTTCTCAGTCTGGAAATAACATTCCCTTCCCTTCTGCATCCCAGAATACAGGAATCTTCTTTAAAAAGGTACTTAAAGTGCATTTCTAAAATACAGTATAGGAAGTTTAGTTTAGTTTTAAAATATCCAGGAACCTCCAAGACCAACAACATAATTTTCAACGGACAAAAAAGATCATTTGCTCCTTCCTTTCAGTGAGGAACATAAAAACCCAAGCTATGGCACAGCTTTGCACTGACTCTCTCCAAGGAATGCCTGTCAAATTTACTACCAGTGCTTGTGCTCGGCGGGCTGGCAGGCCCACAGCACCGTGCCTCGTCTCCAGCCGCTGAGTCCCCAGAGCTGTCTGACTCCAGGACTGCACACACACGCAGCGAGTAACCAGGAGCGGGTTTTTCAATGTCAAGAGGAGGCAGCTTATCACATTTTCCCCTGCTTGCTTTCTGTTGCTAAAAAGAGATTTCTAACATGTTGGGCTAGATCAAAAAAAAGCTTTACAGTGAATGGAAATCCACTTTGTTATCCTTTTAAAGAAACCTTGAATTTATTTCAGTCCAGTTTTAAGCAGGGAAACTGATGTCTCAAAGTAGGCTTCAGTAATTGGTGAAAAACTGTAACTGTGTGCCCTTGTGTCAGACCTGCAAACAGTAATATGCCCATTTGAACTCCACACTACAGCAACCTGTTTTGTCACAGATTACGCAGCTTTAAGAGATACCGATGCTTGAAAACAGGATTTTGCTCTTCTGACGATCTGTTATCCACCTAGACACCAAATCATCAGAAGCTGCTCGGAGTCTTTAGATAGAAGAGCAACATTTACGCAACACAGCTGTAACACTTCCAGCTCTGAATAAAATAAGCATCTGTCTCTTCCTACTTTTAAAGGAAGATCCCTTAATCATGTTTTTATGCAATGCCTATATCCCCTTAGTCAATTTTCTGGCTTATCCAAAGCAAAGACTTAGCAAACTAGTTTTCTTCTAGTTAAAAAAAGAAAAAGATAAAAATTAAAATGCTCTCAGTGTGTTACAAAATGCCTCCACCTAAATTGCTACGTCTCCTCAAACTGGTTCCACTTTCATTACAAACAATGGTGATGGCAGCAACAACTTAGTGCTTGAAATAGGTAATTCTTGAGATCAGCTTAACTCCAGCTTGAGGAGCCCTCCTGCAGCACTAGCAGTCTTACTTATCCGCACACTGGAAGTGCATTATCATCCATTGCATAACAAAAGGAACAACATCACTGTATTAAGTCACACACAATTAAACACGACAAAACCAGAAAGAAGAAAAAAAAAAACCACCAAAAGAACATCGCCATTACGCTCCCGGGTCCCCAGGATGCTCCCTCACTTTGGATTCCAGTTCTGAAATAAGCCAGAGGACCACAGGAGATCGCATGAGCACGTGCTTTAGCTTCAGTACTATTGCAAAATATATAAAGGTATGTCCTAGCAAGTGTCAGACTCCATCTCCCTGCTCCTTCACCAACTGTGCTTTTAGGAGGCCTCATTATGCATTGCACTTTGGAGAACAAAAACCCCATAAAGCTAAAAAACTGCTCAGCTGATGCCAGTCCCACGCGCACTTTTGGCCACAGAATTTCCAATGTGTGACGTGACCTGCTGATGGAGCCAAATCAAACTGACTCTCTTGAGCTGGAGTTTGCCCAGATGTGGGACCGTCACAGCGGAGCGAAGCCCTTGTACCCCTCCCTTGAGGCGGAACGCAGGCTAACACCCCCACGTGCTCCCCAGGCCCACAGCCAGCCCTCTCGGTGCCCAAGGCAAGGCAACAAACCGTAGCACAGCAGCCCGAAGCACAGCCAAAGAAAAAAGAACCACCACCCCCTCCCCAACCTCCCTGAACCTAACCAAGGGAGAGGAGCTCACTGCTCAGAACAAAAATTCATCCTGCTTTCCCTTCGCAGGGCAAGGACCAAAACTTCAGCCACAAGGAGAACTACACCGGAGGTCAAGAACCAACACCACCCAGCTCATCTCCAAGCCGCCAACTATTCCACCCCACCAACCAGGACCAGAGTCCACTTGATACGTCCTCCAGGAAGGATTAATTCTGAACTTAAAACTAACTGGGGGGTTTTAGCTGATGAAAATTGTAGCAGAGAAATCAAGAAACATTCAAAAGTTATTCCAGAAGAAGTGAAAACGTCCTGCTGTTCCCTGGAGAACACTGCAAGTGCAAGGCCTGGGGAGTGTTCTGCAGACAGAGGATGCTTTCCCCACCAACAGATGGGGTGTCACCGGCGTGCTGCAGAGCGGGGGTGGACACACGAAGGTAGAGCAGCCTATCCTGACGTACCGATGACAGCTGTCAGTCTCTTCCACTAGAGGTGAGAATTGCGCCCATAGGAGCTGGGGGTCAGGACTAAAAGCGGAATGAGGAGACACTGCCCTCCTGCGCTGATCTGAAGGAGCTCTGGGGAACGGCCACACTTCTGTTTCCCTGTAATGACACTCTCCATCTGCCAAACACAAGGCTGAGTATCTAGAACTTCAGGGACTGTACCTAACATTTCAGCCATGTAGTTTATGTTTCCTCACATCAGCACGAGTTCCGTCTCCCCAGCTCAGTTCAGAGGTGGAGCAGGGAGTGTCAGTGCTTCGGGAAAGAGTTAAAGCCAAGCACTGTGCACCCGCAACCCCACAGCAAGAGTTTTAAGACAGATTATTCCAGACAGCCGTTCTCAGTTTGGTCCCTACCTTTTTCCAGCTCATGCCTTAGCCTGTTGGACCCTGCAAACTCAAAAACTTGCACCAAGTCCAAAACTCAGTCTGCCCAGATAGATTTGTCCAATATCAGCTTTCCACAGAATTTAAATTAGAGGCTGGATCCAGAAAGCCTGAGGAGCTATTGCAGTTCCTGTCTGGGTAATGTCTACATAGGAGAATTTATCTTTCCCTGGCATTAGAACTTTGCCCTGAGGGAACCAACGACTACTGCCAAGTCACAAATCGAATGAAAAACCTGCAGCAGTCTAGACAGACAACAATGGACAGTGGGACAGACACCAAAAGGTCAGTTGAAATGGGAAAACAATTGTTATAAGAAAAAAAAAAAAAACCACACTTTTTTTTTTTCTTCTTTTTAGAGTCGTGCATAATCACTCGGGGGTTTTTTGATTTTTTTTTTTCTTTCTTTTTGTCTGGCCACATGCTACTAGTACGATTCTCAGTACAAGTGAAAAGAAACAAGGTAGGGTTAGAATGCCTAGAAAATGTGCTGAAGGAGTTGGGAAGGTAGGGGATGTTAAGCCACAGGATTACATACAAGAGAAACTGTCAAGAATCACAAAGAGAAAATGAGAGGTAACACTTAGTCTATCAGAAGGTGAGTGAGGAGAACAGATGAGAACATTACATGGACTCAGTACTTCAGCTGGCCCGTGCGTCTTCGAGCCAGTTTTGACCTGTGCAAGAGAGAAGTAGAAAAATATTTGCTGAATTCAGGAAGTTTATTTTTCTTCCCTCCCCACAGTTTGTCCACTTTTTTTTTTTTAAAATCCTTTCATATAGCCCTAGTTTACTCCATATGTTTAGAAAGTAAAATGTATCAAGGGCTGAAATGAGAAAGACTTCTCACTCTCCTGCTGTGCTCCTTTAAAGGAAGATGGGATCTTTTAAGGACTGCATTGTGACAATATTATTTGATGCTCTATAGTAATAGCTTAGCTTTTAATTTATTATTTTTTTTATTGAAAGGAAGAGCTACCGTAGCATAGTAAGACAGAGTAGAAGAAAGTAGTAGAGTAGTAAGATAGCAAGTAGGGGATGTCTGTGACCCGTGCTAAAGGGAAGGCTTCTAGAGAAGTTTGAAGAAGGGAAGGAAATGAGAACTTCTACTCCAGCTCACCATCAACACAATGAAAAGGCAGTCCAGACCCGTCTGCACAGAGGTAGCAAGAAGCTTTATAAATTTGTAAAACAGCAATACAAGAAAACCATTTTGCAGCCTCCAAAAGGTAGTGCTACATGAAGCATACCACACATGTTCAAACTGGATACGTTTGTTAAGAACGTCACAAGCCAGTGCAACAGGCACTGCATGCCCTGAAATATGGGGCTTGTTCAATTTTCTCTTTTTTCTTGTTGTGCGCCCTTGTCCCTCCCTTCATTTCACCTGTCTTGTCAAATTCTTCGAACAAGATTAAATTCTGTGACAAACTATCGCACTATCTTTATGCTTTTGCACATTGCCCACCCATGATCTGTCTCTCACCGTATTGTGCCAGCAAGAAGTGGATTGAAGGCATATAACCAGTCATTCATGTCTTTGTCGTTGATGGCCTGCAGCAGGACCCCACGATGCTTTGTGCATACACCAAACGTGTTGGGTGTCTGGAACATGAAGGACAATTTAAAATGCTGAAGCCTCCAAGCACAGACGCTGATGCACACTCCCTCCGTGAGGAAGAATTTGCTGCGTCACATTCCTAAAAACCACCAGACCTAAGGTCTTTCATTTAAGCTCCACTGCTCATTTCCAGGATTACATTAGACGGTCAAAAGGGACATCTTTTACAAAATACAGTTTTAACTCACAAGTGTGGACTTTAACCAGTAAATTTAACCTGATTCCTTGCAGGATGTTTGTGTGTGTTGGGTTTGTTGTTTGTGTAAAAAAACCAAAACACACAACCCCAAAACACCACACAAAAAGGAAACTGCAAAAACCAAACACACAGGGTGGTGGTACCCACACATGCTCACTAAAGCAAACATGCAGCGTCACAGCAGTCTCAGTCTCTTGTACAGCTGCATCCAAAACATAAGAAACCCTGAACAAACTGGCGACTTTGTGGGCGGAGCCATCAGATGCCAGCCATCCTCCAAGACAAAGACATCTCTGACCAGAGATGATGCACAGGATGGTATGGGTGCACTACTACCTGCAGTGATCCTGTTCTGTGGGTAAATAAACAACAGATCTCAGACTGACCTTTACCATTGCCTGTTGATCCTCGCTGTATTCCACCTGAGCTGTGGATAAGTTTATGAGTCCTCTTTCTACAGGATCTTTGTCACTGTTGTAAATAAAAACATAGGGACGGCGAACCACCACAAAGTGCTTGGCCCAGGAGCTGGAAAGTGGCTCCTTGAAATGGAGGTATCCTTTCTTTGAGACCACAGAGCTGGAAAACAAACCAAAACAAACCCACAAATAAACAGGAATACACTGTCCCCTAAATAAGGCACCCAAGTATCCGTATTAGCTGCAAAACACTGCGTAAGATTCTTGGTCCATAGCGTGTTTTGTGCGTAACAGTATTATGAAAAAGTTCTCCCACAAGCAAGCTGAATTTTGTCTTCAAGAACAACGCAAAAGTCTGATGAAAAGGACCCACAAAGATGTCTACGACAGTGAACTTCAGCAACAGTTTTGATGGTAACAGGTATGTTTAGGTCAATGGAAATCCTGTTCATTAAGTGGATGTGGGGAATGAGTGCTGCAGAGATCAAATGCCAACATGACCTCCATCAGTCCTGCCTCCATTACACAGGACTCTGCATTTCTGCAATCACCCGTTTCATTTACCTTCCTCAAACGAGGCAAAGAAACTACAAGTGCCAGGCAGTCCCTGTGACAGCTCTCAGGAAGCCAGGATCGCACAACAGTAGAAAACTTACCCTGGTCTGATTTCCTCAATATCGGGAACAAGGTTGAGAAATTCATTCTTTCCAGCTCTGGCAAGACAGGAAGTTTCTACCGCAGGAATTAGCTGGAACTGTTCCACCTCATGACAGGGACTAGAGGCACGAGAATTTGCTTCTGGTGTCCTTAGAAAAAGAAAACAAACAAACAAACAAACAAACAACAGGGAGAAAGAAAAGTAAGTCACAACAAACCAACTGAATGGGACAATGGACTTGAAAGTGCATTTACAGCCTTGCCTGTCCCACAGGTTTCATCCTCCAGTCTAGGTTGTTTTGTATGACACTGGGATGCTTCTGTACGCTATTGAATAGCATTTCCCTTGAAATCTATGGAACAAAACTTGTAACTGCTAGTAGGTTGTTTCCCCACTACTTGTCCCTTGTTTCTCTTGCCAAACACTGTTACGACACAGAAATACATCTTACTATGGTTTGACATAAAATGTACTACTACATTGGCACGCCTCCTCTCAGGGATGTCAAACTGAGAAGGTACAAGTTACATTATCTTTCATTAAGTAGTTTTTCCAAATGTCATCAAAAATATTTTCTAGAGATACAGATGAGAACAATAAACAGGGATTACTGGCCAAACTGATTTATTTTGGGTTGTTATTAGTAGATAATGTTTCTTAACAGAACTGAAAAAACCTTGTGGACTCTACACACTGACGATGCACTGGTCACTGGAACGACAAGCATCTGACTGCTTTCAGCAAAAAGCGAAAAAATACACAACACTTCAAAAGAACAAAATGGGGGAAAATAATTGTACCGAGTATTTGTAGAGAATAAGGCAGGGAAGGCATACAGAGAAATATCTGAAAGTAGGGAAAGGGAATAAAGGGGGAGAAAAATATGCAATCAGGAAATACAGGAAAGAGATTGTGAAGCACTGAGAAGTAACGTTTTTCTATTAACACCCTATTACTTACTTCTGATCAACTGAATTGCATCTTGAATCCACAAGAGAAGGGCAGGTAGATGAGGGTGTGAGGGTAGCGCTGCTGAAACTCGACACAGACGGGTCGCGCCCAATGGGGGAAATATCTGACAGCTACAAGGACAAACAGGCAAGGTGTCACAAAGGCGGTTCTTCTGCAGCTGGTGTCCCGTCCCGGGCAGCACACAGCATTCAGCCTGCGGGAGGCTCAGATAATTCCTATCAGTGTTCCTATCAGCCATTTCTCTGCTCCAAATTTTGGGACATAATCATCATAAACCCACCTGGGGGTGAAAATACAAGGGCACTTCTATAGACACCGCTTGTTGTTAACGTCCTACGCTTCTGGTTGTTCACATCCTGACTTCCTCAATAGAGTATTGAGTTGCAACAGTTGCAACTTGGTGACTCCTGTGCCTACAGTCAGAATTTCTAAAAGAGCCAGTTTACCCTTTTACACAGGGAAAGTGTACACAGAAGGCGGGAGCACTTCCAGTCTGCTAATGAACTAGAAGCTATGCTACAGTCCAAGTTCACACCATTTCTAATTCCTGCACCAGTCTTCAGAACCTGATGCTGACTAGCCAAATGCCTCCAACAGACTGAAAATAACAAATTAATAGGAAGTGTTTTGTCTCTTCATACTATCAACAGATTCCACAGACCACAAATACACTGCTGTTGTACTACAAATATAGCGTAATATATTGTATGAAATATTTACCTTACAATCACTGATGCTGTTGTACACCTGGTTAAATTCCCGATTGAAAGTATGAGTAAGAAGCTGCAGACACTGAGGGACACGGACAAACGAAAAAACAACACAGAGAAAAATTTTACATTTAGATTGTCAGGGAAATTTGAACGCATGAGGCAATTTGTCAAGACATATTGAGCAGCTCAGGAAAGAACAAACAAATTCTAAGCTGCTGTGAAAAATCCCAGAAGGGAATAATCACTTCCAAAGCTTCATTTACAGAATTACTAATGAAGGGGAATGAGGTACAGCCATAGCACAAACCCAGCCACCAGCACGGGCTAGTGAGAATGGATTATTTCACTATAAAGCATATTAAAATGAAACTCATGCAACACTGGATAGTCGCCATGCTATCTGAAAAGCTCATCACGAATCTTTAATCGTTTTTGGCACCTCAGTTTAGGCCCGTGATGCTTTTCCCATGTTATACCTTGGTGGCCAGCTCTTTCTCCCGGTCCACCAGGCTCTCTATATCTGCCGAGTCATAGCCACTGCTCTCACTGGGTGTCACAGCACTCTCGAACGTTGTAGTCGAGATCTGGGAGGAAATGCTGGTGGAGGTACTGAGGGTTCCACTGCTCAGACTGGGAGACAGTGAGTCACTCAGGGATTTGGGGATGCTGTCACCAAGCTTTTCACGAAGCAGAAGGAAATGTCGGGTTTTTTCCACCTAGCAAGAAAAGAAATGAGTATCATCTGCTCCAGGATGTTGCCTGTTTTACAGGCACTGAATTCTTACACATTCTTTAAGATTCATACACTGCGCATTTTCCCCAGGTAAGTGAGTTTGCAATGGCACAAGAAGTAGAATCTGCCTTTGTTGAACACACTGAGATTCTGAGCTGAAGGTTCTATGCAGCAGCCAGCCACACACCTGCTACCTTATCTTCTCTGTTGGAGAATTTAATTATATCTCGACTTTGAGAACAAACTCCAATCCGGGAACTCATTCAGCTCAGAAGGTCTCACAGGGGGTAGACTAAAGGCAAATTCAAAGGTACAGTTACACTTTTTCTTTCACTTCCCCGATTTCTTTGCTCACCTCATGCAGCAGCTCCAGTTTCTCCAATTCCCACTGATGCTCGAGAATGAGGCTGTCACCCCTGGGCCTCCAACCTGCCAGGTTCTCTTCTCCTCTCACATATGCCACAGATGTATCCAGGACTTTCCTCCTCCTCCTCTGCATTCCTAAGCAGTTAAAAGAAAACCAACATAAGATGTGTTAAAAATACAGCCAGGGGCTTAGCACTAAGAAACACTTAACAATTAGCAAGCTGTGAAGTACCAACCCTTCTGTTTGGCTGGAAATACACAAGGCAATGATTTCATTGACAGAAATCACACATTCCAAAGATGTGATTTAGTCCAGCTTTCTTACTTGATTCAGATACTTTCCATTGACCAGGATATAATGCAAACTCCTGTTCAGTCTAATTCAATACAGGAACTTCAATTGCTAGTTCTTAGAGGAAAAATACACTGATACCACACAATCTACATTCCTTCCAAGTTACCAAGTTTGCATCAGATAGCAGCAGTATCTTCAAAAGACCAAGAGAAAACTGCATTGCTGCAAAACCAAGTCTCAGCTGTGTTAGTCATAGGCCATGTATTATGCAACCTAAGTCTATGATGAAGGTCTAGTTTCCTGGTATGTCAGAAAACAAAGTTTTCAGTGAATCCTTGGTTCACCAGTGGTAAACACAGACCCAAGTTGAAAGTAAAAGCTTGCCTAAGTTTTTTAAGCAATAGCAATGTGCCACTGTTCCCATGAAACACAGGAAACTCTTCCCACCAGGACAGAACATCCACAGAATCACTCTCTTCCACCTACGAAATTTTCTGCAATGTTTCATATTTATCACTTGAACACCCAGTCACTGCTTACCTGGACTTCCTGTGTCTGCCATTTTGCATAAACTTAGTTCATAGATCCCAGTCACTCGATTGCTGTTCACAAGAAACCAGAGGGAAAAAGAAAAACCTATTATCTTCAAAAATTGTGTGCATTAGCTTTAGTAAACCGGTCCCCAAATTAGAAGTTCAAGTATAGTTCTTAGTTAGAACTACATCTGAATTCTAATCTTGACAGAAAATAACCAGGAGAGACTGCAAGATCTCTAAAAATGGCTTTTCCCCCATGTTCCCCCTCACCCCCCTCATCAGATTCTGAGAGCAGCTGCTGCAGTAAATTCCAGGTCGAGATCAGGGTTGACTATGTGCAAGTTTGAACAATGGATCTCTCTTCCCAAACGTTCAGTCAGAAGGCCGGAAAAAGGATCAGTAAAGAGAAAAGCCACCAGAGTTTTACTGAAATAAATGCAACAAAGAATGCTCAAAACCAGACTGGAGAACTGTAGGTAGACTTTCAAGGAAGAAATAAAGAAAACTAAGCTACATTCTCCCCATGCCCTCTAAGAGAAAAAGTATATGCCGACATAAAACTTCAATACCAAAACTGGAACTTACGAATCTGGAGATTTGGAGTAGCCACTGCCAAAGAGATTGCGTAGTGATCGCGGTGGGGAGATCTTGGCATCTCTTGAGTAAAAGACCATACAAACATCTTTTGTTATAACAGCAGGCTGGATGCAGTGGTCAAGCTAAGAGAAAAAAACCAATAATGAATGACTGGCTGCAGACAACTATACCAAGTTATACTGCTTCCCTCTTGTGGGGGGACAGCTTTTTGAAATTTATTCTTATTTGGGTCTTTGGTGGAGGTTTTTCACATGTGTTTCTGTGAAAGAGAACTGTCAAATTTCTCAGTGCATCTTATGGGTGAATTGTACTGTACAAAAGAACAGTGACTTGCACGCAAAGCCAAGAGCTAGGCCAGCATTTGTATGATAAGCAGGACTTACACAGCAACGTTCACTGATTTCAGTGGATTTTCAGATACAAAAATAGACAAAACGAGGCACAGAAAAGGAGATCACCAGTTTCGCTTCACATTTGGTACAAGGCAGTAATACCTTGACATCAAGATGCTAACTGTGAATTAATTTTTCCACCCTGTTCTCAGAAAATTAATAAAGACTTTCACTGGCTTCAGGATTCAAAATCATTTAGTCCAGTAAATATCTTGGCTACATACTGTCTGCTGTCTCAAAATAACTCAAGTTATACTCGAGTCCACAAGCAAAAAGAAAGGCACAGGTCTCTAACCTCCAGGTAAGCAGAAAGGGTCATATATATCTTCTCTCCATACGGTGTCACTCGATTGAGGAGAAGGGAGTTATGCAAGGAGCTATCCCAAACTGCTTCAAACCGATAGAAAGTCCTGAAAAAAAATACAGTAAGAGCTCCTCTGCATCCCTCTTATCCCTCAGTGTAAAGCATCTTTTTCTTGACACCATCTACTACAACTCTCAGCAGCTTAGATAACAAATAAAAAGCAAAAGCAAAGACCTTCTTTTCTTTCCCAAGATCACTTACTTCTACCTCAAATACCATGGCATAAGAGAACATTGCCTGTTATGAAAAAAGACTCATGTAACAGTCAAAAGTAAATACAGAACAGAACAAAAGCTGTCATAACACTACAGGGAAGTCAGCACTACAGAACAGTGTTTCTAAACAGTAGAATTCCTTTCTATTGCTCCAGGTGCAATTCAGCCCAGTTGGACCTCCAGAGTGCATGGCAAGGTTCTTTTCTATAACCACTGCTCATTCTACACCATGTTTTAGGACTAATGTATAGCAACAAAACAGATCCCTCTAACACTGAGTCTTACAAATCCAGCAGCTTCTGATAGCAACCCTACCTATCAATCATTGTAATTTAAGTCCTATATTCAAGCGACAAAGATTTCCTTCTATGCCCCTACTAGCTTCAAGTAAAAACTTGCAGATCTAACACAAACTTTTGTAAGAAATTTCTTCAGTTTGGTACATGGAACGAAAGGAGCTGAAGCTCCCACAGCTCTACCCCCGCAATCAGGAAAGTTCATCTGTTAACTAAAAAAAAAAACAACTAAAAAAGTGAGAGACAGCATCATACACAGGACAGCTAAATCATTAGACCCTTGAGTCACCATGACACTTTCCCCTCTTGTAACAGCAGCTTAGGGAAATGACCTCTCTCCTTTCTCACAGGCGAAGACCGATTTCACGTAGGCTCCTCTGGAAAGAAGTCCTATACCCTTAGTCAGGAATACAGCACACTTTTCTACACTGATAACAAAAAGATGATACCATTTCTTCATCACCTCTATAAAATTTCCCTCCCAAATCCCCTTGCCACTGAGGTTTTCCATCCTATTTCGAGTCCAAATGATGTGGTACTAAAAGCAAGAAAGTGTGTCATGTGTATTATTTTTTTATAATGTTATATCTCCAAAGAGCTTCTGCACTAATGCCCAAGGCCAACTCAGAAAAATGGAAAATGAAACCAAAGACAAACGACAAAAAGCAGGGTGGGGGTGAAAGAAAGAAATAACAATAACGAAAACCAACCAAAAAAACATCACAAACAGCCCAAGAGCAGACATATCAGAAACCAAGATCCCAAACAGAGTTCCCAAGAAACCCCTTCTCCTGATACCAGTTGCACAATTCTGAGCTAATACATTGAGACACCATGAACTGTGCAGTCAAGTAGTATAATTTGAGAGTATTGCTAAATACTGTTTCCATTGGAAGTAGCACATTTAAGAATCTTATTACTTCTACATGTCCCACTTCTATTAAAAATGCTACAGAGAAAAATATTCTGAAGGCGAAGTAATTGGTAGCTGCCAAAGCACTGTAACAGAATCATCCTTATTTGGGTGAGGTTAGGCAAGCAGCACAGGTTGTCCTCTAACCCTTTACAAATCTGTGTTGAGTCCCTATGTTTAGTCTTTCATCATGTCTTAGGTATGAGATCAATTTTTTTAGCAAGCTCCAGATCTACTCTCTGGGTGGAAGAAAATGTGGTAAACCTGGCTCTTCACCGATGCGAGAGCCGGCATACCTGGCCCCTGAATCAGCTCACCACCATTTGCCAACCAGGACTTCTCATCACAAAGAAAGAATACAGATACAGGTGTTCATCAGCAAAATGATGACTTTTTCATGAACACAAAGTTGAAGTACAGTTGAAATACAGTTACTCTACTGGATTTTGTCTAGCCAGGGAGTTAAACACAGAGTCTGGCCTAGTCCAAACCAGAACTTGCTAGAATTGTTACAGAGGCGGACAAAAAAAACCAGGAGTGAGCAAACTTCTTTCAGCATAGCTAATAGCACAAGGAGGGAAATGGAGTGCAGAACAAGCGAAGCATGGAAAACAGGAGGAACAGGTTAAAAGCACCAACGTGTAGTTAGGACTGATTTTTAAGTGGATTTTAGTATTAGTGAGAGGTGGTGAACCAAGAGCACTGAAGACTTAAAGTTTGCTCTTTTTCAAAGAGGCAAACCACAGAAAGCAGAGTGCAAATTGTCCCAGACTGTGCCGCCAGCACACCTGGCCATGCCCCGGTCTGGAAGGTGAAGGAGTCGTCCAGTCCCAGCAGCTACTGCACCTCTGCTTCTCTGCACACTGGTGAAGTAAGTAGTAGCAACCACATGGTTAAATTTCAGATGCAAATCCAACCTAAGAACAGAGGTTGAATGCCAGTCACATGGCTGCCACTGCTTTTTGTTCAGTGCAATTCAGAGCTGGAATTTCAAGTAACCTAATCATTCAGTCCTTGACTTGGTACTTCAAACATGGCAAGCATTACAGAGTCAGAGGCAGCAAGAAATTCCAAATTTAGTTCTTTGATACAGAACGAAGGAAGAAAATAGCAAGGGCTACAAATAGGGACTACATTCTCATGGCACATTTTTAGAATCAGAAAGACAGAACCAAGAAGGCTATTTCTTACACGTGAAGGGAAGTTTACCTTCTCAAGTCCCACACTGAATTGTACCCGAATAAACCCCTGACACAAAGGAGGAGGAGGAGGAATACCGATTCTGCAAGAGCAAAGAGCTGTGCTAACAAAATTCAGTAAAAGCTAAAAGGGAAGTGGGGGCAAGACAAATGGGACATAAAGATTCTTGAAAATAGAATGCTTTATGTACAAAGGAAGGAAACAGAAAATACCTAGGCATATCCTTATCAAGAAAGAGCCTGTAAAAACATAGAAAGAGCTTCAGTTAGTGCAGCCAAAAGCAGAACCGAAAAGCAACAGCTGAGAGGAACAGAACAAGTAGACTTAAAAAAAACCAAAACACACAACACACCAACCAGAAAACAGGTCTGCAGACAATGAGCAAACGTAAGACACATCCTTTACCAGGGATTCAGTTCCACTTCACCACCCTGCCACGCACTCATCCCACAGCTTAAACCTTGGCATTCTGGCAAGAGGTGGTCAACAGCTTTACTTTACTTCACTCACGCTAATCCTTCATCCAAGTGGCCAACCTAATAGAAACTGTAGAGCTATATAGGAATTTCAAGAAACTCCTGTACAACATAAAGTATAGGACCTTCCAACTTCAAATACAATAGTAATCAGACTGGAAACTAGCAGCAATCCCCTTACATCCCAGTTATACCGATCCATTAATTCAAACACACTAACACACCCACTTCTCAGTGGGAGGCAGAGTAACTGCCAAAGCCCTGTCCCTGCGCCTGCCGCAGACACGAGGTGGCAGGAAGAATTCAGCAGGCAGAAGCAGCGTCCTGGATCCACCTTTAATATCGCAGTGGTATTCAAAGTCCAAGCCTCTAACAGAAGGAAGAGGCCATTTCAGCGCCTGGGATACCGCCTCCAGCATTCAGCAGCTGCAGCAGAGATGGGCTCCAAAACAACCCCTCCGGAAACACTCATTCATAGTTAAATTTCCGAGATATTCCTGCTTTGCACCAGCTAAACAGAGCCATGGAGCGGTCAAGTGACTTGGCTGATGTCAGAGCAGGGAGAGGCTGTGCCGGCAATGCAGCATTCTGCTTCGCTGCCCTTTTGTTGCAGACGCTGAAGCAAAACAATGCAGAATCCGCCTGATCTGTACAGCAATGCACCCTAATGAGGCGGCGCACACAGCCCCAAACCTCTCAGACAGGGGCCCGGCCGCTGCAGCAACCAGTTCTACGGAACAGACACCCCCTTCTTAGGGCCGGAGTCCATCTGTATAAACCCACAAATCATTAAGTTCAATTTACAAAGCATGGCTCTTGCTTAAACTGTCACAAGTTTGTTCCAGGAATAATACAGGTATGTACACATCCATAAATATATCCCCCGAGACTGCCCTTGTACTTCAGTGCTGTATTCTAGCAACAAACTTTGATGTCAGTAGAAAAAGTTCTGGGTTAAATTCCAAGACTCCCTTAAGCTGCTCCCTTCTGTCCTACCTTTTTGGTGCTTACACATGGAAAGTAATTCAAATGCATTATCAAGAAATCCTCCATGTAGACCAATGGGCTTCACCTTTAGCAAGAGTTCATGGTAACATTCATTCTCGACCTGTATGCCCTGTGCCCACAGAGTTCTACATTTAACAATCAGCAATATTCCCAGCTTTCCAAACATCCTGCCAGTATCTCAGAAGTCAAAGAAATTTCAGATTCCTCCTAGAGTGCTCACTTCACCCACTTACCTATTGGAGCTGTGAGAGGACTTCAGGTATTTTGCAGAAATAATATTCAAAGACAAAATAGCATCCACAGCAGCTTCATCTACCTCTGGTTTATTTCTTATACGCCCTGAAAAGGGTAGAAGGGGGAGTCAACTAAAATTAAACTTGAAACACAGAATGAATGTGTTTTCCCAAATATAATTTCAGACTATATGATTAACAAGCAGCTTTAAGTAGAAGTTGCACAACTTCAGTTTTTCCTCTGGATATTTTTCAAAATTCTCCCCTCACAGCCAATATTCATAAAGATGTCAGAATCCAATACAAAAAGAAATTACCGTTAGTACTTTTTCTTCCTTACACAGCAACATGCAAAACAATACACTCACCAACAACCAGCTCTCGCACATCCTTCCAGTGCAACTCACTGCCCTTCTCATGGATAATGGTGACTGTGATTCTACGCTGGATTCCCTGGTAGAATTCAAAACCAAAACATGGTGAAGCATTCCCCACCAACACACATACTCTAACATCATTATTTTGCAATTATACTGCAAAAATGAAGCAAATAAGATCATTTAAATTAGCCTGAAACTGTGAACAAGCACCTATGTTTCAGGACCCTAAAACCGACTTAAGAGAAACATTACACTCTCCTATGTAACAGAATTCACAGTTCTCCCTCCTCATTCCACAAAGGCAGAGGATTTAACCTAAAATTGTCCTTAAACTGTTGATACACTCTCAAAGAAGGTATGTATGGTCCCTGGGATGTATCAGTTGACCACAAAACCAAGCAAATCCTTGAGTAATGTGTTCTTATGTACTTATACGTCACATTAAAGTGTATATACCAAAACAGAACATATATACCAAAAGAAGTTACTAGAAAAGAGAAACTACTCATGTAGATATTTTCCTCCTTTGTCACATGTATCTGTTATGAGCCAAAGTATTATAAAACTCTGTAATAGCTGGAAAGAAGGTACAACTGTAGAATAGAAGTAAACACCACATCTAAAAAAAGAAAAATTCCCCAGGTGTTGGTTGCAACAGGTTTCACTCTTCAAAACGTAGAGGACAACTATCCAGGGAGAAGGTGCTTTGCATGCAACTATTTCCAAAGAAGCTGATAAACATTTGCCTGCATTGTGGACTTGGCAATGGAACTACACAGGTTAGAATTACTCTGGTTTGAACTGGGAGTAACTGCTGAGCACGTTAGTAAATCTAGAACTGAGCAACATTTTTTTTTTTAAAAGGAAATTATTAGAATACGATTATTATTCCTAAGATATACAGACTGTTCCTATCATTTTAAGAAAGAGGAAATGCAAGTCAAAGTAAACTCCATGGAAAAGAACTGAGAATTTGAGAGTAGAAGAAAACCATAACAAACTTATAAACAATATTTAACTGAGATTTATCTTTAGAATCTAGCTAAAGACAAATTATTATTAAGGATTATTACAGGCATTTAAAATGCACAGAGACACAGTCATTTTGTAGACTTGTCTCACAGCCACATGCAGTGAGAAAGAACCAACGAAAGCTGAGTCCACATGATCCTTCTGGGTCCTTGGTAGAGATGCTGGAGAACACTAAAGGCACAAATCTGGTTCCAAAGGTTCCTGCTTTTTGAAAAGCTTTCATCTTTCATGAGTGGGATGCACATTGATAAGGAAACAGCAATACACTAGGGGCCAAACGTACTCTCTTCGTAGCCCAAAGCTAACAGACTAAGTACAGACTGAAGGATGGCTGACCCTACAGCTATCATTAGACAGCTGTGTGGGAAAGGAAGGGACATAGAAGATGCAAAATCCAGTCATTAGCATTCTAACCCCCCACAGAGATGAAACTTGCTGCTCTACAGCCTTCATTAGTACCTGGTGAAGGAGGAACGTCCCCTGGCAGGGCAAGCCTCCAGTGTGGTCCACAATAGCAGGAATATACCTGTGTGAGAGAGTGAAATCAAGAGGGAGGAAAGATATACTAGTACAGTGACTTTCCTCTGTACTCTGCTGCCAACAGTTACCTCTCCATATAGTACCTGAAGAAATGAGTGCTTCTGCTGACTCCCAGACTAGACTCTTTATTCACCAGAGCATCAGTGAAATACAGAAGTATCATACACTGCACTTCCAGTACTTCTGGAAAACTCTGTGGAACTCGCTTCTCAATATAATCCCTAAAACTTGTCAGGGAAAAACCTTCTCTGCAGCAGAGGTGAACATAAAACAGGGCCTGGTAGATTACTTCTGGAGCGTAAAATCTCTACTGACCCAAAGAATCTAAACTCATTGCCTGCATCGGGTAAGTTTTCCCAGTGCCTGTTCAGCTGGTGGGCACGGGCTTTCAAAATGGAAAGATTACTTGAAGCGTGAAAGAAATGTCATTTTATCTCTTCAGCCCTTTCCAGTGGGGACAACCAATGTCACCAGAATTTACACCCGATCACTACAGACCACCCAGGCCACTGCCCAATAACAATTGCTGAACATCAGCCTGGTCTGACCAGAACAAAGGGCAAAAGATCAAACTCCCATAAATGACTCTTCTTAAAACATAAAGGATTAATACTGGACTTACTCCCCTGTCGGCTCCAATTCGCTGATTTCAAACCACACAAGGAGGTCGTATTTGCTCACACTCTGGCCCAAGCTGGGTTTGCTCATAGTATTTAGTTTTGTAGCTGGCACTTAAAAATAAGAAGAAAGAGGAAAAGGAATGGTTTACACAGACTGAACAAGTAAAGCTTACCCTAGGGCTCACAGAAACAAGTCATTTCAGTGATCCTATGTATTCTATGTACATATGCAGACAACATCTTTTTCCATGAAAATTATGTTGCTTACAGCAATCATTATTTCTTAAAGTGTTGTTTTTTAAAAATGTAAGTTACTAGATTAAAAAAAAAAACACAAATAAAACCCCAAAACTGTATCCAAAAAGACTTGTAAAAATATGCAGTCTCTCTAGATCCACAGAAGTTTCCACAAATAAGCCATGAAGTAACTGATGTACAACAGTTTGTGATTTGGAATTACTTAGGTCTGTTCATCTACAACATTACTCACCAATAAAGTACATTTCCCCCCCCATACATAAGGTGGGGGGAAGAATGGGGGGGAGGAGGGGGAGGAGGGGAAGAGGAACTTAAAACTTCAGTCTTTGCTTCTTCATGTTACAAATGCTAGTCTCCTGAACCACTTTAGATAATGTGTATGTAAAAAGGCTGAACAAGACTTATTCCAGAGCCATAATCCTGCCAAGATATGTTTCTGGGCTCCTTACATTTTAGTATTAGTGATTACTACTGGCCAGATCCTCTCTAATTCCTTTCATACAAATGTAGGGATAAACCATGTTAAAAAAAATAACAGGGAAACTGAAATCTAGAAATAATCCGATATCCATTCACATATACTTACATCGGATCTTTTAGCTATCATTACATGACCTCTCTTATCTACTCATTCATTTAATTTTTGTGAAGGGGAACATTTTAAAAGCCTAGTTCCTGTGTACTCTGACAGGTATTTTTGTAACTCTGCAATTAATTTTCCTTTCACATACTAACCTTATTATTTTTATTAAGCCAAATAATTATTCTCCCTTCTAGCCCCTCCAGCCCCATTCCTCCCTTGCTCAAGTATTCTTTAGGTTCTCTGATCTTCACACCTCTGTGTATCCTTCAGCCTCCACCACAACTTAATTTCCAGTGCAGCGGAAGGGCTTAACAGTCCCCAGTCAAGAAAAAGTCCTTATACGTGTGCCTGTGCAGTCTCTTTTGAAAAAAAAAAAAAAAAGTGAATTCTGCTCCTTCTCTGGGTAAAATCGCAGCTACCTCAGATGGACAGATTTATAACAGACAAGAATCTGTTATTTACAGCACTACAACTCCATCACACTAGGCAGCAAGCTTCCGTGTCATCATTTACTCCTCCCTTTCATTACTCAGGGCACTCACTCTCTTACATGCATATCACATCACGTAGCTGCACATGAATTCATTACAGCTGGACTTAAAGCGAGAGGTACATCAAAGACAAGTCAATCAAGTTTATTGCTAAGCAAAGCAACCCAAAAGATTCAGAAGAGAAAAACAACAGAAAGACACATTTAACTAAACATGAAAGCCAGTTCTAAAGGTTCTCATGGACTTGCTCTGGCAGAATTAATAACCAACGAGTTGTCTTTTTTGTGTGTTTGTTTTAAACAAAACCAAATAAAAATGTAAATGAGGAACGGCAATGTTAGTAGGAGAAAAAACCACCACAACATGATGAGCAAAAAGGAAACCTATATGGAACACAGCAGAATGTTTCCTCTACATAGCTGTTTTTTCATGTGCAGCATCTCTCATCCCAGTATCAGAAACCTATGTACAGAACACACCAAAAAAAATATCAAGAGGTCCAGGAAGTTTCAAGGAATAGATCCAGTGACACAGAAAAATCTGCAATACCTAGCACTGGAGTTCATAGACTATATGGTTCTCTCTAGAATAGCCCTTAACTTAAGCACAGCATCACCTTCCATGACTGCAGTCATGGCTGTTTCTAGTCCCAAGAACGTTACATGATAAAGGAAAAAGGAATTCTGCAGCACATGTTGGAACTACTTCTACATCTACTACAGATCAAGTTTGGCTACTAACCATCTCGTTTAGGAGCCCGCTCACTCTGACAACTGGGAATAGGCAGAAAGAGAAAAGGTGGCAGCTGGTCAGCTCCATCCTGGAAAGCAGCCACAGCAGAGGATGCAAGCACGTTGGCATGCTCGGATAGCGTGTTCAGCACATGCACGTTTACATAGCCAGACATAAGATACCTAATCAATTCAATTTTTCTTTCATGGTCTGCAAAGGGAATGGAACACACACAAAAAAAGGATGTAGAAATGGGCAGGTGAGAGAAAGCTGGAGAAGGCGGAAATTAATAGGTGAAATGGAAAAAAACCACAGGAGTTCAGCATGCATTATTACAATTAAGCAAAGAAAAAAAAAGGATCATTTCAACAAGACTGACTCACTAAAGAAGAATGTTGAGAGAGCAAAAAGATGAAGCAGTTAATGAATAAGCAAATTTCCAGTCAAGTGCTCAGTAAGCACATAAAGAGCCCTAGCCAGAGCTGATGGAATATGGTGAACACCTAAGGAATGAAGTTCTACCCTTTAATGAACCAAGAAGCACTTCCTGCAAACAGAGGTTGAAAAGAACACAAACAAAAAGGAAGACTGCCAGCAAAGACAGACTAATGCCCTTCACAACATCCACTCCACTGTATTTCTTGGTGTCCTGAATAGCTTATGAATATGCTACAACCTTCACTTTCAGTAGCAGACATGTGATGTACTGAATCAGAGAACTGTTCTCACCTGGCTTTGACAGCGGCATAGGGGGAGGAAAGAATCTTCGGGAAGGCTGTGGAGGACTACAGAGAAACGAAAAGAGTTATCAGTATAGAGGCAGCTAATCATGAAAAATATATACAGATACACAAAGATGCATCTATGTACACACGCATTCGTAGAAATTTTTGTCTCTAAAAATATCCTCACAATCGCATGAAGACAGGTAAATACCACCTGTCAGGAAAACAAGTGGAGTCAGCACACTCCTCAGACTAACCTATGTCCTTTCTCTATTCTATCTTAATTAATCCTACCTGTCAGTAATAAAAAATAATTTAAAAAAAATTACAATTGCCAACTGCTCTACCCCCATTCTGCACTGAAAATTTAAGTAGACTACAGACATTTCCCAAAATAACTTAAAAGAAAAACGAGTCTTAGCTGACATTTCCTCTTAAAACCAGCATATGCTTCAATAGCCTCTTCCTTTAAGCTATGAAGATGATGACAACTAGGGGCCCTTTCCCTGAGTCCAAAAATTCAAATGCTCAGGCATGACTATGTCAAGGCACTGCATCTTGGGAGCACTGGTGAGGTTTACCCAGAAATCACCAAGACCACCGCTGAAGTTCTGAGTACAATGTTCTATCACCACAGTGTTTGTAGCATGGATGCAACTGTATTGGCCAAACAGCTTTCCATGTTTGAGAAGGCAAAGCAATTCCATCACTCACTAACAAAACATACTGCACTGGGCAAAGAGGCGCCTGCCAGCACTCTGACCTTGCTCAGGAATCCTAGTCATGAGGGTGTGACTATATAATTTCAGGAGTATGAGAAAGTACTGCCTGAACTGCAGAGCTAACACGAGCGTGATTGCAGGCAGCCTTCATGCCAGAGCAGCGAACAATACCTGTTGAGATCCTGTCCCTGCAGATGGAGAGGATGTTGCTGATAATGCCCAAAGACTTCAAACACAATAGGCTTTGTTTTGATGTATTCAACAAACGATTCTGTCACTTCAACAGCAATCTATTAAGCAAAGTAAGAAAGAAAATGAGACTTGCAAAAAAGAAATCTTCTAAGCGTGAATTTTAGGAGTTTGTATTTTTCATATGGTTTAATGCCACTCACAGTAAAAGTAATTGCATTCCTTTTTGATTTAGGCATTAATTCTACTCTCTAATACAGGAGAAAATGCAAGTCTCAACATCAGGCATTTAAGCTGGAGGTGACTGCATGTAACCAAAGATTACACAGATCATAAGAACAGTATGTTCAGTTCATCTGAGATCAAGAACACTGCTATTCACACATATTTTATTTCCTGAATTCTAGACTGCTTTTATTAAATACCATGGAAAGGCAACAGAATTCAAAAGGCATGAAGTAGAGGTGAAACAGCAGAGTTAAATCTGCCACACAGAACCATTCTGCATTCTGTTCTCCACTGGGCACCATATCAGTCACCTGATCACTCCTCCTACTGCCTATTCTTAACCATTCCCCTTGTCCCCCTTTTCCCCATACACCTCTCATCAGATTAACAAGAAGGATACACACAACTCCCCAGTGCTAAAACAGGCACTTACTATTCCTGTAAAGTTTTACTTACATTCTGAACATGGTAAAACCCAAGGGGAGTCCCTCGACCATTGTTTTTCAGAGGTTCTGTTGAGAAAGCTTCATCATGTCGATGTAAAAAGCTTTAAAAAAAAAAAAATTACAAAAAATAAAACAAAAATAAACCACTACAGAACAGTTTAGCAAAGATTGCTGTGCTGTGAACCCAACACTGAAAGGAAACCCATTAATTTATTCTGTTAGAACTTTGCAGGGAGTTGAGTGATGACTTAAAGCTAGGAATACCCTAGCCTCTGGGAGCACAATTCCTGTACTTGTTTTATGTCTTTATTACTCCCATTTTTTCTTCTTTCTTATGAAACTAAGACAAATAACCCTTTTACTTAAGAGCTACTGATATACTCAAGGGTCATGTAGCTTTCATTGCAATTGAGCATATGTACAATCTAATATTGTAGTTTTCACACTAAAAGCCATTATCAAGCAAAAACTTAAAGATACATACAAAATAGTAACTTAAGAGTCCACTCTGACTCGATTCCCTTCTGCAAAACTATTCCTTAACACCACGCTAACACAAAGCAGGTACTGCTCGTATAAGGAATTCCAGTAACTGACAAGGCACTTTTCTCTGCTATACCACACTGCCACTCATTTGAAAAGCTCTCAATCAGACCCTCCATTGCCCACTATTATTTGCACTCTCTATCAAACCATTAATTGCCTAATGTAAATAAGGATAAACTCTTACTTGAACTGGCAGAAAATGTCTGCGTATTCAGGAAGGATGCCACTGGCCTGCAGCACTGTCACACGAAAGGTAAACACACTACCCAGTTTCAAGTGATCACCAATTTCCTCGGTGAATCCTTCCATAGTCATCTTTCCATCCAAAGTGGCTGACTTCAAGTCTTAGGGAGACACAAACATCCCACATGAAATCATTTGTTCTTATTCTTCTTTTCCTTTCTTAAAAATATTCCTTCAGGCAACAGTTTAGTCACATAATATTGCGGGTTTTTTCTTTTGAGCCCAAATTATTTGCTGATAGTCAAAAGATACAAATACCTGGGAACAGTTCTTCTGCACAGTTCCTCAAATTAAGAACTCCAGCATCTATGGTATGCAACCCATCGGTTACACCTTCCTGTACCTATCATGTTCTTGAAGGACACTTAGAAACCCTATCACTGATTTCCCTTAAGTTCCCCAGAGCTACTACCTATTTCTTACTTACCTAGCTCATTCATTCTGTTGATCTCCTCCGGAGGAGTGGTAACCTCTGAATTCTGTCCTTGCCCTTCCACAATTCTTAATTCTTCCAAAGACAGTCCAGACCGAGTCATCGTAACTGAAGAAAAATCACTCTGAAAAATTAAATGAGGTAGCATGTAACAGATTCCTGCAGTTTCCGGTTTTGCCATCCCCTTCTTCCCCCACAATACTTATTTACTTAGAAGCAGAAACTACTGCACTCAAAGAAACCTAACTCAATTTTAAGACTTCTTACCTTATCAAAATATTCATTGTCAAATGAAATTTTAGCTGTGCCAGACTGTCGAATACCAGATCCATAATCTGGGGCTTCTTCATCAGCTAAAAAACAAAAGAAAAAGGAAAAAAATTATGGGGAGGACAGAGAAAAACCCTCCGATTTTTAAATGGAAATTCTGATTACAATGAAAACCAGTCCATACAGCAGAAGAGGCCTGGTTCCAGTCATCCAGCAACAGAGTAGAGTAAGTGCTGGAAAAAGTCACAGCAGAAATCTATCCGTCATGGACTCGAGTGGTAAACCAACAAGACAAACTTTGAAGTTTCATCATGAATAAACTTTAGAAAATTTTGAATGCAAAACTACTGAGTACTCATTTTGATTATTTATTTACTCTTGATTATTATACCCAAGGTAAATTAACATACCATAACAACCCACATAAATTCATTTAAACTGCCATCTAAAATTCTGTAGCCATAAACTAAGCAGTAACACTAACAAAGCTTCACAAGTACACACTGTAAATTTGAAAGGTGGTTCAGTCTGCACAATCTGTCCATTTAACCCCCTCCTCTTTGTGGAGAGTAACAACAAGGCCTGGTTAAACGCCAGATATTTCTTCCACAGTAAATGCATGCTTGCAGAAAAAATCCCAAGATTCAGAATGAGTTCCAAAGCTTCACTTAGGGACCAAATAATGCCACGGCCCTTTTTCAAGAGATATCCCCAGTTCAATTTCTATTAGCCATGGTGTATTCCATTTATTTGGGTGGATGAATAGAATATTTATTTGGAAATATTTGGCAGTGCCAAGGAGACCAAACCAAACTAGAAATGAGACTTCTGTACAGGTTAAAGCAGATTTTATTTCACTTGTTTAAGTCCCTGCCAGAGTGATTCTTACACATCTTCAGAGTCTGAGATTTCATTATACGTTCCCATGGAGAGTGAAACTTCCAGGGTTACCCTATCTAAACAAAAAAAGAGATGTTGGCAGTTAGCCACTGCTAGAAAGGACAAAACATGAAAAGTATCTGTGCTCTCACCAGGATGGATAAAACATGGCTAACCACCAACAGTATAACTCAACTGGCTCATCTCATATGGGAAATGCATAAAATATTAGCAGCTGGCTAGCGGACTGCAGTTAAACTCTGCATGCCTACAAAGGTAGTTCAAAACTGGATGAGGCAGCTACCATCCCCACCTATCTACCCTTTTCTTCGGAAAAACTGACAATCCTTAGCAATGAAATAGTATGTTAAAGCAGCTTCCAAGTCTCAACACATTTTAGCGTGGCAACAAAAAGGAAAACTGCTCTGATTTCTGTTTATACTACACCAAAAACTGTCAGTTCAGGAAATTCTACACATGCTCTTCAGTCAGACAATGAAGGAGCACATTATTTAAAAAGATAGTTTGAGAAGAGCAAACACTTGGTACGTTTAACTTGTCTGCAAGTCATCACAACTACCAAACTTGCAAATACCCTTGTCCGCTCTTAATTCTTGGTGCCAGAAACAAAAAACCTTTGCTTTATTTTTAGTTTTTATACTTACTGACACTAGTTAGCTCTTTCACTATCTTAAAAAGCAGTGTTGCATTAGCTGCCAAGTATAAACTTCAGTGGTCAATGCCATCATTTTAAACGCTTCTGATCAGTAGCATCATTTCAAGATTTATTCATGCTTGGTCCACACGATTCATGCCAATGAAAAAATTTCAAAGAAGTCAATAAAAAAGAACAGGCGTTATTTGCAACACTGCATTATTCAGATTTGACTATAAGAGAGAATGGTTTGATTTGTTTGCCTGTTTTCTTAAAGCTGCAGCTTCTCACAGTGTACCAAACAATTGCAGTGTAAAGCTCTCAGAGTATCTCACCTGCTATAGCTTGCACTGCTACTCGCAGAAATCCTCGTACTTCTCCCTTCTCACTAACAACAGCTACTCTGTGAATAAGAGGCACCGGGTACAGTAGATTGCTCAGGTATACAAACGCCCTGGTAACAGGAAGGAAAGAAAACACAAACAGCATTAGGCAATCATCTGCAAAACCAGACTGCAGTATTTGGTTGGCTAATGGGACACTCAAATCCTCAGTCTACTTTACTCCACCTATTAGACCTGCACTGTGGTCATGTATCCATCTTGTCCACACAGGGCTCTGCAGCAGTGTCAAAGCCAAGTAAAGCCACAAAATGCACCATTATCAGAGTATACTAGACACACAGGGCTTACATTAGTGAGTTACAAAACATATGAAGGAGACAATTTAGATGATGGCTTTATAGAAAGTAACTTCAGGTGCACTACAGTTGCAAATGGAGCTGTTAGCAAGATGGTAGAAGTCTACTAAGGAGCTACTGATTATAAAGAATTGTTTGAGTCTTCCACCACATGAGTGTAGTTTGAAGTGATAAATTAAAAGGGAATTGATCTACTGTGTTCACACACCCTCAAATGTTTTAGTGACCACATAAAAACCCCTCTTCAAACCAGATGGACTGTTTTCTGTCTTCTATGTTCATTTGATAACACTGTATACAGACTAATCAGGAATCCCCAATAAACCGTAAGTCACCTCTTAGGTTTCTTGGAAGATTCAATGAGTAGTCTTCACAGCTAAATATCTTTAGGAACGTTCTATTTATTTCTTGAAAAAAACCCAAACCAACAACAAAACCAACAAAACACCGCAACAGTACTCTACAGCAATCACTTAGAAAGTACAGTTCACAACAGGAAAAGCAGCATTTAGGCCCAGTACTGGATGATCCTGCCATACACTAACTTTTAAAGTTACATACAAGCAGGGTCTATTTTGGAACAGGAAGTTAACAAGTTTTATTGTACAGATTTTTAATTAAGAGTTAGACTAACATTAAGTTATTTTATGTTCCTGCAATGAATTGCAGAAGTTCTTAGAACTTCAGTGAGATTAGCTTGAGCAAAATCTTACATGTTGGGAAGCCTAACAAGTCAGGAGAAGAATGGCTCTAGAGAAGGGGAAAAAAAGGAATGCTTTATTTATTGAGCTGTTTCAGAATTTTCAAAAGAGTACTGAGACACACAGAAGTTTAACCAACAGTTTTACCAGTCATTAAAGCGACTAACCAATTATATATGTAATTTTTATAAATTTATGCGTATTTAATTATACTAAACACCGGTCATTTGTTTAACTGGATTTCCTTCTTGCAGTCCTTTTTATTATTAAGTATATTTTATATAATTTTATATAATATATATTATAATAGATATTTATTCATAATATATTATATAATAGAAATATATATATTCTCAATATATATTATTAAGTATATATAATTCCTTAAATTTATAACTGTTACTGTTTAATATTTGTAGGGAAAGTCCTGTGTGACACAAGAGGGCCGAGACAGAAATGCAACATTCGCTGCCTCTGTCTGGAGATATTAGCTGTAGAACTTGTTCTGTGAACACAGGGAGACTGATCCAAACTCAATTCCTTGACACACAGCTAAGGACCAAACTTTAAAAAGTAAGTATTTCTCCTTGGGTTCACATGCCCGTTCCCAGAATGAATGAATTGCCTTGAAATGGCAAGGTAGTCAAACAGGTGTCAGTTATGAACAGAAGAGACAAAAATGATGCTACTAAAGAACAAAGTGATGACAAAATGCAATAGAGAACAGAATGATTAATAAGGCTATCCAAGTAGCAAAACAAAAACATTAAGAAAACAGTACAAGAACAACAAAAAAACCCAACAAAACTGCAACATAACACTTGACTAAGATTAGGATCTAATTCCTTTCAGTCTGCTCCAAAGTGAGGTAAGCACTGATAAAGCAAGGGAAGGGAGAAGAGACTACATTTAAGTAACAAAATGGGAAGTTTTAGTATTTTTTTCCTTTGAAACCACGTTTTCATTTTTAGCTTTCAAATTTCAGGTGGTGCTCATTTGAGAAAGCAGCATCCCACCATACAAGAGAACAGTCACTCATAAACTGGAATTGTTCACTTGGGCTGGACCAGAAATGGAGTTCAGGAAGGTATGGAGTCATATGCTCAACACTAAAAACACACGCAGTTTGAAAACCACATTTCAAGCTAGGGTGAACGGACATTTTTCCCCCAACAGAAAGGAATCTAAATAGCCTTGCACTGGTATGTACACAGTAAGAGACAACTTCACTAACTAGAAGAGGCAGTCATTACGGAAGCTTTCCTACTTCAAAGCCAAACAAGTGAAAAGTGAAAGCATTACCTGTATGAAAAATAAAAATATATTTTTATTTGCATGGCTAAAGTCCTGAAGCTGCTGTTCAACATATGACAGCCAAAGCATTCAGTTTTATGACCTTGGTAAAATAACCATCCCAAAGAAAAAAAAAAAGTATTTCTCAACTTCCTTAACTTCCTTCCACTCAGTCGCTTAGGTCACTGGAATGATTTTAACTTAGAGAAAGAAAAGCAATAATACAGAAAGTTTTAAGCTTCCTGTTTGGTGACGAAAATGCTGGATCTCTTCTGTAGAATGGAGAGCAATGGCACATTTGCTGTACAAAGAAAAGAATTGGTTTATGCAGCAATACTGCCTTCCAGTGCCATTCCACCTGCTTCATTACAAGACAGTACCAAGTCAGGAGTGGATGAAATCTTAAGGTTATCCTCCTCTTTCCACATCTGGGAGGACTCCCACTCCCCGAACACCCCGTATGCAAGTGTCCCCTGCACCTTAGCCCAGCAGACTGAAAGAGGGGGAGCTATATTAGCAGAAAGATTGGTGAGGTAAAATGGCATACTCAACAAAACTAGAAATTAAATTTAAGAAACAATATTTTTAAAAAATCAAAACAAAAACAACAGAACTTGGAATGATGACAGATATTTTTTAAACACACACATCAATTCAAGATGTAAATAAAATACCCCATAGTCCTCTCCCACCTCCCTTAAAAAACATAGCAAATGCTTGATATGTCAACACCATTAAATAGAATCAGCCTTAAAAACAGCCCAGCATGCCAGAAGAGATGGCTAAAGGGACCAGCTCTTTTTTTTTTCTTTCTTTAATAGTTATAGTATAAATAAAAGACAGTCACAGCACAAAGAGAGAGAGAAAAAAAAATACTGTGATGCCCAAGGAGTTGGATAACTACAGGATCAATTTCTCCTTCTCTCCTTAGTGACCTGAACTCATTATTGCTGATGACACACATCCTCCCCCGCAATCTTTGTTCTACACATTCCACAACATATAAAACAGTACACAGAAGTGTTAAGGAATTTGGGTTTTGTTATAAATTGAACACTACCTTGGGCTCAAGACAGTATTTACATAGTGTCACAAGTATCAAAGGGTATTTTCATCTGTTCAAAAGTAGAATTCTCATCCCGGATAACACTGAAGAATCAAAGTCATTTCTACTCAGTGGTGCTAAACCATCTAACAGCTTTCTGCTGACAGAATCAGCACAACAACAGAACAGAACCATAAAAGAATAGAAACCAACAACTGGGAAAAAGTCGTTCAGCTGTCTACTCCGAGATAATACAAACTAAGTTTCATTCCTCAATACAATTTACAACCCAAGCTGATTTCCTTACTATGTGCAGCTTACATGGCTCAGGCTAGTACCCTTAACTGCTGCAGCTTCATGCATCTGTCTAGAGACAGAGCTCAGTATTCTTTTTAATACATGGAAGTGGGAAGCAAGTTGTGTAATTGCCAGGAAGCACGACTGTTTCCATTATGCACTGTATTTGCTCAGCTTGTGCTTCCTGAAGAGTCTGTGAAATGAAGATGAATAGCTCAACTTTTTCCCAAGGACTGAAGGTCTCACTCTGAAAGAACATGCACCACAGGATAATGTGCTGAGTATGCCAGCACCGTTACAAGAAAGCAGTCCTAGCCGTTGCAAAAGAGCACATATGCTTTAACTAGCTGACAACCACTTCTAAGTCAGTTAAGACGGCTTTCCCAAACTGACTGTTATAGATCAGATTAACCTGAAAGAATTTGATTTTCTAAAACACATTATCGGACATTGCACATGAGGACACAAATTCACAGAGATCAAAGAGGACTCATGCAATTTCTTGCATCTTTAGTAACTGTAATTTTTTGTTTCAAAGACCAGATCAAGGAAGTGCCAAGTTTTAGTCACAGCTTGTAAACAGGTCTACTGAAGACAAAGAATGAGATCACACAACACAGCTAAACTGATCTAAAAGCTTGACAAAACACTGACAAACTCAGTCCCTCGTTTTCACAAATAATGCAACCAAGTTTCCTGCATTTGAGAAAACTGTCAAAAGATCCCACCTTCCTGGGCATGGAAGTCTTCCCTGCTTACAGTCACAGGAAAGGATGAAGTCAAGCTCCAGTCCATTCTTTGTTGCTCCTCCCTTCCACCAGCCATGGAGTCTTACCCTCTCTTTTGTACAATGTCTGTGGTAACCACCTCTGTTACTGCTTTAACAAGTAAATTGCCTTACAGAGCAATCAAATAAGCATAATTGGGGGAGTAAGAGCAGAAAAGAGGGGTCACACAAGTCACTGAAAATCTTTCTGTTTCTGGTCATAGGTAACATGTCTGAGCAAGGCTATCTGTGAAGCAGCAGCACAAAGTACTACATCTTTTTGATGCAACTTGCTGTCCTTAGGGTCTACACCAAAAACTGAAGTCTGATAATGCCTTCATCATATCTACACTGGCAAAATAGATAATATTCCAAAATATGTTAAGCAAACTTGTTTCAGCAGTTCAAGTGTAGTGCACGGGGAAATTGCTGATAAAACACCACCAGCCAGTGAATTTTAATGAAGATGACCTTCCGCTACGTAATACTTCCTACTGAGTATCATACATCATCCAAGAAGCCAAATCATCTCAAAGAATGCTCTTTTCCTCATACAGAAAGGATCATTCTTCTTTCTCCTCATGCCATTTTTTCCTCTTAAAACACAGAGGATGTTCGATGAGTTTTCAGAAAATGCATTTATTAGACTGGACTGAAAGACCCTCCACCATACTGTGAGATTCTCTTCTATGGGAAAAAGTCACTTACCATAATATCGCCTTGGTGATCTTGCAATGGCTAAATACAGCATTCTATAAATAATGCTTAAATACTGACATAAGCAAACTCACATTCATTCTATGTTGTGACAGTTAAGTTACCTTGAAAGAGATTTACTCACATTGTCACATTAAGTGTTATTTTCCCGATTATTATTTAGGTCTTCCTGGCCTTAGACACAGGAATTTAAACTTAATGTTAAACCACACCCATTCTCTGGCAATTCCAGTTTACATATATAGATATTCTATGCAGCACAAGGCAAAGCCATTGCAGTCTACAGCAAGAGCTGGTCCCTTTTGGCCATTCTCACAGTAACCTCACCAACCTTCCCACTAAAATGAACCAAGGGGATCGGTCGTAAAACGGGTCGCGCCCATCATTGAAGAGGTCTGATCCCTCCTCAGTTCCAACGTCGGAGCCAGTATCATCCACAAAGGCCTCATCATCAAAGTCCTCCATCTCATCCTGCTGCTCATCAGCCAGTTCAGTGATGTCGGAGTCAGCCGTGGAGAAAGTAGGGGAGGGCGTGCGATCAGCAAGACGCTCATTCACGCAGCCATGGAATATGGGGGAGCTAGATATCAGTTAACGGAATACCAATTAACAGAGTGAGGGGAAAGAAGAATGCTTCATTTAACAGCCGTCTGTTGCCATCAGCAGAGACCACCTGAACAACAAGCAAAGGCTTCAAACTGCTATCCGGACTGCAATGAAACGTAAGGGAAAGGATTGCTAACAAAGGAAAAAAGCATCCTTGGACTGAGCAGAAAATAAATGAAAAATAAATATAAACATGGCTGAACATACAGATATTGAGAGCACATCCATTTAACAAAGCTACAAATCTTGTTTACAACACAGCATTTTTGTAACTGAAGATACTGTAAAGGTGCAGCTGACATGAGGACATATTAAAGAATCCCATCAGATACTAGGTATTTCCATAGGGTATGACCAGACTATTCGAACCACACATGTAAGCGAGGCCCTGGGCCGCTTTTCCCCTCAGTTTCCAGTGTTCTTCATGTTCTCAGAGCCCTACTCTAGTGACTTTAGACAGAACTTAGCTAGCTACATTTTTTTAAAATAAGCTTATAACTTACCAAGTGTTCAGTCAAATCAGATTCTACAAGGTTACACCAGAACTGGCAACATTCTAAAGAGCATTTTCTGCTCTTTGCTGTATTTTATGTCTATCAGAAATCCCTGAAAGACAACACACACAGCTAACACTAGTGGCCATACAGCTTATAACCACATTAAAAGTTCAAAGCTCATCCAGAACTGACAAAAGTTACCAATGCACCAGCGGCTGAGATTGTCATCACATACCTTCCAACAAGCTTGAACCAATGAAAGCGATCATAAAAGGGGTCACTGCCTGTCATTGTGCTTTCACTCTCATCCTGTGTATTAGAAGCTACTTCCCCAGCTCTGTCATACATTTCACGCATCAGGTCCAACCTCTGCCTGTGCAGAAGAAAGCGGGATTAAAAAAACTTAATAAAGAGCGAGTCATAAAAAAGCAGAGAACACAAAGTAGGGTACACTTATTTCACCTACATCAAATTACAAACAGGAGAGGGAGGATAAAGACCAGAGAAGTCTGTACCACTAAGTCTGGTGCTGTACTAGTTCTCCGACATGCTAGGGATTCTGGGAAAACCCACTATGCCTGAGGCAAGGTCACTGCAGAAACTTACATAAACGTCAGATTTCATTCAAACTTCTACATATTCTTCTCCCACATCTAATCCTGACATAATGTTGTTGTTGAGTAATTTATGCAGGTTTTCTGCATTCCACTCCAGAAACATTGTCATTTTGATTCAAAATTGAACTGATGCCATTAAAGACTTTTATTTATTTCATGGAAGAAAACAAGTGTTTCATAATGCAAAATAGTTTGTCTAGAAGCTATTAGTGGACAAAAGTTACTCAGTCAGTATTTAGTGAATGTGGAAAAGACAAGTGTCTTTTGCCTATCTGGAAGAATATCATGAAAATAAACTGGATTACAGGCAGAATTTGTGTAACTTCCATTGAAATAGAATCTTTATTTAAGCTTTTTATTGTAAATTATGCCCTATAGTACCAAGTTACATAAAAGCAGGTGGCAAGGAAACTATTGCAGTGAAAGGAATGTGAAAAAAATGAATGCAGAGAGATGAGCTCTGATGAGTCTTATTAGATTTAAAAGATAAAAATCTAACCTCGAGTTACAAAAATTAAATGTGGAAGTGAGGTAAGATCCTGGAAAACAAATGTACTTGCTTAAACAATCTAGAAAACTGGTATTTAAAACATACCACGCTGTCCAGAAAGTTGGCATTTGGGAAGACAGAATAAAACCAAGTACAACAGAGAATAAACAGCAAAGGGTGAAATTTTTCAGTGAAGCTGCCTGGATATAATTAAGTTTGTTCTCCAGTAACATTAACATACTTGAGTTTTTCTAAGGACCAGTAATGTGTTGCACCATTCTTCAGATCCTGAACTTCCACAGCTACCACTGTACGAGGGAAAGGCCTATTGTCTCGGGTCTTCTCCAACTCGGTGGGCAAAAGCTCTGGTGGCAGTGGTGAGTAAAGCGTGTCTGTAAGCAGGACAAATTGGAACTGCACCTGAATGGGAAAAGAAAAGATACTAAATCAGCATCACAAAGGGAACACACACCTAACCTAAGGCAATATATGAAGCCAGTTTGACTTTCACCTCTGTGAAGAGATTCAGGGGTTTTTTAAGTCACTTTTTTTTTTTCTTTTTGGTCTCAAAATGGCATAAAGCATATGTTTCAGCTGGGTACAGATTTCTTGCCTTTCTTGTCACAGCCTGCAGAGGTGTGGAAAACTATAGACCTAGCACATCCTGCAGCATGTACTTCTGGAAAGATGAATGACCACTTAAAAGTTAAAAGCAAAAAGGAAAAGACAGGGCCCTGGGCAGATGTACCTGAATGTACGTGTACAATATTGACAGGAACAGCATAAGGGAAATGAAGAGAAGAATGTATCACCCAGATTTGCATAGGATGTTCGTTCAGCCAAAAGTCTGAACCAGACTCACGATTTTCCCAAACTAATAAGCAAGAAACATAACTTTAATGACTACAAGTAACTCCTGAGTGTTTGAAGCAGGATGATACAGTAAAAGTTGATGAGTCAGAAAATACAAGAAGCTACTCTGCATGTCCCTACCTTTTTCTTTAACTCTACGCTGATTGCATTGGCTTCTTTCAGATACACAGCATTTCCCCAGAGCTGGTCCCTCAGTGAAGTAAATTGGTGAAATTTCCACTTTCTGAAAGCCCACTGTGCGAGTTCACACTCGTGTCTTGTCCAGGGCACTAGGAAGAGCAAAGAAACAGAGAAATGAAATGCTGTGGCTTCTTCCCTAGACAATCACATGCAGTTCACTAACTGCATCATCAAGTTCTCAACACCTTTTCTGGAAGAGAAGAACAGAAAGCAAAACCCTGCATTTTTATTATTCAGTGAGCAAAAACTGAATTCAAACTTCCTCACCACTAGCAATGAAGATACAATGATCAAGTAAGGAGATCTGGAACAGCAAAAGCCAAATAAATTCTACTCCTGTTACTTTAAATTAGTTAACAATTATTACAGCCAAATGCTGAAACAGTGGAATGAAACTAAGTATCGTGGGAATAATAAACTGTATCTACTGTCCAGAAATGGGGTTATACTGCCACATCACAGCATGAGTTCTAAAAATTCCTACCAAGGAGAAAAACTTTAAAGTCAAAACAAGGAAACAAAGGCAAAAGTATTATTTTGGTTTAAGACATCTGAACTCTGTTAGTGCCAAGAAGAAATCAATTCCTTTGGATTCAAGAGTACCAAATCAAAGCTCGTAGTTAAACTAATCTAGTTTGTGCATCAATTGAATCTGGGGATGCATATCTGCTGTTGATGTGGAGCTTATTCTACGAATAGGTATTTTACATCTTTACGCTGTGGAGATCACAGGTCAGGAAGTTATGAAATATTTTGCAGCTTTCCAAAGTGAGTTTTCTACCTACTGCAAGAGATGCTGTAGCAACTGCTCCTTTAAGCTTAGCTTTATCCAAATTATTTTTAGCTTCAAACTCACCTTCTTCCTCCTCCTCCTCCTCCTCTGTTGTTTCAGCTGCCAAGGATCGTGTCTCTACCTGCTTCTGTAAGGCCTGCAGTTTACTCTCATAGTCCTGTGGGGAGAGAGAAGATACCGTGTAGGAGGACAGACAAAAGCAAGGAGAACAGTTAAGAGAGACTAACGCCTCAGATGGAATGACAGACAGAGAACAAATACATCAAGACATTTCCATTAAAGCTCAGAGGTCACATACCAACATGTATTGGTTTTGCACAATCTGTCCTTGAAAAGTGAGAAGACAGAGGCCAACACAATTAAGACAGTAGTGTTTTTTAAAATTGTCAGCTATACATGCTCATATCATCTGTAAGAGGGAAAGGTTTAGGTATTATTTTTAAAGTAAATTTTTGCTAAAAACTGGAAAAAGGGGATTTTTTGGGGGGAACCTGCTTGCTGCTTTCAGGTAGGTAGGAAAGAGGCAGAAATAGAGAAAAGTACAGAAATAAACTTTAAATGGGAGAATTATTCACCTTCATTTTCTCAGACAGAAGGATTAACAGCACTACTGATTTGCCTTTTGATAAAAAAAAAATAAAAAAAAATCAAGATTTTCCTCTTTGAATGTAAGTACCACTCTCTCACATGTGTATTTAACATATCAGAAGATGACAAAAAAGCCACCACCCTGGCAAGTGGGCAGAGCAGTTGTGCAGAGGTTTCCCCACAAGAAGCACTTCAAGGACACCTTCTGATGTAAGAGCATATTCTTCCTGTTCAGCATAATTGTGCCTTGAAATAAATGCTACTAAGACTTAATGATCCTTTTATTATTTGCTGGTAAACGAAATACAAATTCAAGATATTTAGAACAGACACAGTCTCTGTGCTCCTAGTCTCAGAGCCTACCTCACTACTGTATTTTATTTTTTCTTTTAAGATAATCCTTTGGTATATATTACACAAATTAAAACTGGCTTCTCAAGATTTTTATACAACAGTTGCAACAACAATTCACTGTTACAGAGTTCTTAAGGAGAATTCTTGAAGCCACTTATCTTGTACTCCAACCTTCTCTCTTCCACAGTTTCAAATCCTAAAATTCTTCTCCAATGCACTGTTCGCAGTAATGCATTCTGAAATCTAACAGCTCTAGAAGGAAACCTTTATGCTTTCTTTTAAGCATCCCATCTAAACAGCCACAATACTTTGGTTTTGTACAGCAAGTATAGTACCTAACATTGCCACAATGTGATAGTACCAAATTTAACACAAGTTGAGTCAGAACAGTGTCTGGAAAGGAGATAAACATGAAATACATTATTTTAAGTTTACAAATAATGTTTCCTGGAAGTAGCATGTAAAAACAGCAGCTGTGCTCTTAGAAAGTGCAGAATTTTCAACACCCAGGACCTTTAGGGAAGGGGAAAAAAAAAAAAAAAAAAGAACTATTAAAGATATATGGTCTTTGTATGAGGGCTGTGTTTTAATTTTCTGATTCCCTCTTGAAATGTTATTTGGCTAAAATGCTCTTTCTTCAACTGTGTCTGCTCCATTAACTCTTTAAGATAGCTACATACTCACAGTGTAAGTAAATCTTAGCTCACAGCAAAAGAACTACAGACAAAATATACATACATCCTTCCTTTTGATATTCCTTCTGAAATTCTTAATGATTCACCAAAAAAACTATTCTAGACTCCATGAGGAGTTTCAGACTTATCTACAGTTCTTCAACACCCAGCATACTATGAGCAATTCATTAACATAAAGGCACTCTCTCTGATATTTTTCCTCTACGTCCATCTAGACAATGCTATTACCTTTTAAAGCAAGATAAAACAGGACAGATGCGAAGTGACAAAACCAAGCTTCTCTTATTTGCAAAGAAGGGCAAAATAATTTATTTTTCTGTAGTTTGAAGCCGATAATCTGAGGATGTCAATTTGAACAGCCAGATTGTAGAAAGGAAAAGCTCTTCAAGTAGTGTTTAAGTAGAATCTTTGATCAGACTCTTTTGGAGAAACTGAAAAGCTGCAGGGGGAATGGTCAAAAATCAGGAGCATTCCACTGTCAAAATTCTACTTCCAGCATTAAAAACCCAGGCACATTAAATTCATTCAAACAAAAAGACTTGCTTCTTGTCTTCTCTATTTTCAGACTTGTGAGCCAACTGTATCTTCTGTACATTTAAATACCTAGATAAATAAATGCTCAATATAAGCAGACACTTTTTATTGACTCCACACTAACATTACTTTTAAAACTAAATAAAAAGAGTTGAAGTTTGTTTTCCCGTATCAAAAAAGAAGCAGGTACCATCTCCCTAAGCAGAAAAACAGGACTAAATTGCCTCCAGACACTTGATACTATGGTAGCATTTTAAAATAATTGGCACTGAACAACAGATGAAGGATGAATTTCAGGTTGGTTCACACAGAAGTGCACTGACTGCACTGTAAAGGGGTTGGTCTGCTCTACCGAGGACTGGTCAGCTCTCCATGTAAACATTTCCAGATCTGATTAGTGGTAACACACACATAATCGTTAGTACCAATGTAAAGGTGCCTCAACTGCTAGAAAAGAAAAAAAAAAAAACCACCACCAACCAACCCTGCATCTAGAAGCTGCTCTGAAGGTCCACGTCCCAGCCTCCCCGGAACACAATGCATACTGTTGTACAGCTTCAAACTGATTGATATCATTAGCTCCACAAATATGGAAAAAAGGGAATGTAAAGTTTATTTTGCCCAGGGGCATGGAAATATCTGAAGCTACAAACAAACACAGATTTTGTTTTAAAAAAAAAAACACCAACAAACAAAAACCACCACACACACACACCAAAAAAAACCAACACAGCCCCCCCCCCATCATACTCTTGGATCAGACTAGGCTAAGCTTTTCAACACCAGGATGGACCAGCTTCCTAAGCAGAACACTGTATCATAACAAGTTAGATTCTATCTACATGATGTCTGCAAAGGTACTGCAGTGTGTGATCCTCTCCTGGATTTGAGGTATACAAAAAAGTCAGTTTCTTTTGTCTTCAATGAGCAAACAAATAAGAACAGCCAGCACTGTATTTTCTTCCAGAATTTAAACAAATAGCATACAAGATGGTACGATGGGAAAGCACTGAAGAGTATGGCTTGTATTCCTTTGTGCTATAAAAAGCTTTTTTTTAAAAAATAAAAATAAAAATTTTAAATAAGCTACGTGACAGTAGACACACAAATCTGTGTAGGCTGCTTTTCACTTAGCAGAAAAATCAGGGTGGACAAACTTACAACAATCAGACTGAGGAACTATTAATGAAACCTTTTAAACATTAATAGAACAATACCAACCCCCCCCCCAAAAAAAAGTCAGGACAAGCCTGCAATCAAATTTCATTTCCATTTCACTGAGACAAGTCTGACACTTACAAGAGTATTTCATAGTTTATTGAAAGAGCACTTGTTACAATACAAACCAGTTCTGCTTTCCACAAGGCAGATGCTTGCTCTTAAGACAATCCAAAACTTGTTTTTTCTTAAACAATGGACAGATCTGAAAATCCCATTTAATTCAAAAGGCAGCTCACTGCTTTCTTTACAGTACAAATGGGTACACAGCATGGATTTCTCATGTGGCAGCTCTTGAAGTGGTTCAATGGGAAGTATCCAAGTCAAAATTTCAACATATAAAGAATAAATTTCAACATATAAAGGATAAAGGACAAATAGTGAAGGAGATACTGAAACTAAGCTGAATGTACTGATAAAAATAGCATCCTCTAATTTGACAGATCCCTAAATTCAGATTGCTTGAGAAAGTATGTTGAAGTCAACCAGAGGAGCATTAGTGGCATGCATTTCCCCCCACCCCCCTCCCCAAATCCACATGTCCCTAGTGAACACTAAAGGTTATTTAAGAAATCATCACTAAGGCACAGGTGGATACAAGCCAGCTGTCAAAGCACACAGCACATCAGCACTTAGCAATGGCAATTAAGCTTACTAAAACAGCACTCCCAACATGGATGCCTCGTTTCCATTAACCTGAAAGCCTTTTCACACAATCTTCCATGGAAGCAGCTGTACTACTGTTCATTAGCTCCATTAATACAAAATCTGCAGTGAGAGGTGTGTGTACTTCCAAATAGTGCAAGAGGATCATAAATTTCTCACATTGCTCCCCTTATCAGATGAGGCACTGCAATCAATATTCAAGTTTTAAAGTGGGCAATTATTTTCACAGGAGCTTCCCTCTCCCCGCCCCGCCCCCCCCCCCCAAGTTTCATTTCTGTAATACCCTTCCAAAAGCCAGGAAGAAAGCTGCTTCCTCTGAGCTGGTTGGACTCACATTTTGACACTGACTATCCTTTTGGCGTTTTTGTCAAATCATACAACAACAGAATAGGCAGGGTTGTTTTTCTAGTGCTGCACTAAAACAGCAGGGTAAGACAGACTGATGGCGACCTGTTCACCATCATCACCACCACAGGCATTTACAGATACTTCTCAGATTTTGAAGCTGAAATACGTTGGCAAAAACTTTTTAGTGTCTAGTATGAAAATGTCAAGCAGCAGGAGCTTTAATCTCATGTCAGTACATGTAGTTGCACAGACTTAAAATTACTCCATGCTCAATCATGTGGTGATTTTACAAAGGCAGCCAAAATCCTCAACAAAAATAGGACACAAGATAAAACTGGTTTGGTCTTCTCTCATGACCTATGCCATGCAGACTAACTCTGCTCGGCTCACTGATTCCCACAGAATTGAGAGGATTTTCCCGAGCATGCATTTTTAAGAGAGACCAAGCCTTTCCGATGATATGAAAGAACTCATTACTCGACATGCATAAAAACAAAGTGTAATGCAGTACTAAAACAGGATTCTAAAATAAAGGCAACAGCAAAATATTATTTTCAGCCCAAAACTCATTTTGCAATTCTGACTCAAGCTCAAAGAAAGTATCGCTCATCTACCAAGGCTTCTTTTCTTTACGAATCAAGACATTTTTGGACATGATGCTTTATTTCCTTCATTCAAGTAGGCCAAAGCATGACACAAATGCACGTTACAAAGCTATATTTGGACACAAAATTAAACCTGCCAAAATACAAAATAAAAGTCCCAAGTGATGGAACCAGCTCATTCTTTTTGGACAGTTAGAGGACTGACGTTTTATCTCCTACATCAGAGGGCCATTATCCTATCAGTAACACGTGTAGAGACTTAAGGGTTGACACTTGATTAATCAATATTGAAATGCTGCATGGCTGCCACATAATGTGTGTTGCAACCAGCACCTACATCACACACAGCTGGGGGGGGGAAGTAGGACAGGAAAAACAAGATGGAAAGTAAGCTTGAGGCACTTCCTACTCACCTACAGCTAGGCTGACACACACAGAAATACGAATTACCAGTAGGTCTTACATTTTATCAAAAAATAAGCAACCTCAAGTAAACGAAGGATACTTGTGCAAAACAGCACAAATCATTTCACTGTACAGGCACACTGCAAAGTGGACCTATCTTACCAAGTGTGGTACAGTGGCCAATTTTGTTTCTAAAATCGTATTCAAGTTTTAAATTTAAAAGCAATATTAAGTCCTCAAAGTTTTAGATTGGCACATACTTAAGTCCACAGATTTTCAGAAGTGCGTGCAATTTTGCCTTGCACTTAAACTCAGAAAGTATATAATTATAAATGGGACTCTCCAACTGAGATAAAACCCCAAGCTTATGAAGCCTATTCCTTAATCAGTAGTTCTGTAATTTGTCTGAAACAGTCTGAAGTAGGGATTGCAAGCATTCGTTTTATGGCACATCACCTGCAAGTATACACCTCTTCAGATCAAAACAGATACTAAAATTTTGAAGTCTCATTTTGAATGTGGGGAAAAGGAAAATTAATCCTATCTTCTGCTCAAAATGACCTTCTTTATTAAAGAAGCCTTGAAACAGGGGCTTAATCCAAGATCAGAGGCACTAACATGAGGTATCACATTAAGATGAAACAGTTAAATTCCCCTATCTTTGTGAATTCAGCCAATTCACAACGGTTATCTGTAAGTCTTCATAAGAATAACTATTTCAATAACATCTCCCAGACTCATGCCCAAGAAAGCTGAAAACTTAATAAAAAAAAAAATTGCTTTTTGAGGCTTCTTCCTGCACCAGTGTCAAAAAATCCTAGTTCCTTTTTACACAATCTCTGTATAATAATTAAAAACTATTATGTTGAGAGACACAATGGGAATTAGAAAAACTTACTTCCAACATACCGTTTCAGCAACATATATATATTCTGAAATAAAATTCCATTCAGGCAGGTTTAACTGTCACAGCAATTTCATACCAGTAACTATGAACTTAAGCTGAAGGAGAAAAGACAACTACTTGGAGAGCAGGTCTGTTATGACCCAATGCTCTTCTTAATTTCTCTATAAAAAAAAGCCACATATCTTGTCAGCCCACAACTTTTGGTTTAAAGATTATTGTAACTATTAAGAATTTTAGCTGAGTGGAAAATAACTGTTCTGAAGAGCCAGATCAATTTTAAAACAGATGGTCAGTTTCCTTATTGCTAAGAAAAAGCTCACAAGAAACATTCAATGCTATAACTAAATTCCTCTTTTGATTGTCTACATAGATCATGGGAGGCAGGTAGCATTTTGTAGTTCCAGACAATATTTTCAGCATTAGAAAAATACTCCAAGACACACAAAAAAACCTGGTAAATGAGCTAGCAGGGAAGTTCTCCCCTCCACATCCCTCCCTCCAAGTCTTCTAGTCTACGAAAAAAGTTCTTACAATTTTACAGAATGTTCTTCCAATCAATGTTGTTAAAACCGCAACAAGTCACATGCAAACTGAACGGGCTGAAGGGCCAGTACCTTGCGTCTGTATGTTGAATTATTCAAGTTCTACCTGGCCAAACAAAACCCAAGACATAAGCAAAGCCAATCCTGGCTGTTTCTCAGTGATAAGCCAGAATTGCCCCTGCTTCCCTCCTCCCCCAGACTACTCTTGGCCAACTACTCATACTGTAGTTTCTCTGCCCGCTTTGAGGTTAGGTGCTGAGAATTGGCGCCTCATCCGTGGGGGCGTCACAAACTGGTTATAGTGGTTAAGCCGGTCCGTCTGTTTTGGGTGGGAGTTAGCTGTATTGCCTTCTGCACTGCCTCCACTGTTCTGATTGCAGTAAGGTTGCCGGTGCTGGTGGATGTGGCGTTTTTGCTGGAAAGTCTGCAGGTCCGGATTCTGCTGCCCGCTGTACGAGTGCAATGATTCAGATGAGCCTGATGTCTGACGCCGTAAGCTTTTCTGAGAGCCATTATTGAGAGAATTGCTTCTCCAGCGCAACTGAGGCGATGGCTGCTGCTGACTGCTAGGCTGTGACTGTGTGTTTAACTGCTGCCTGTTAATTTTGATATTATCTTGATTCCTCTGGGGGCCATAAAGATTCCAGAGCTGCTGAGGGTCTTTAGAAGCAGCTCTACTTTCTTTTTCTTTGTTTTCATCTTTGTTCTTATCATCTTCTTTTGGAATTCTAACCTCAATAACTTCATCTTCTGTGATAATGATATGGGTGCCTGGACTCCACGAGTTCCTATGTTTGGGATTGCTTTTGAAAGGAAAGCGGGGCTTGCGATTTTCAGGCGGAATAAACCTGTGAGGCATATTTTGTCGACGAAGTTGTTTTGCTATTTCCTGCTGCTGCAGATTTTTAAATCTAATCTGTTCTTGCCTCATCCAACGTAATCGCCCACGTCTGAAAGCTGGATCACCTGCCATTAACTGAGAAACACGCTCTTCTTTAGCAAGATCATCGTTCTCACTTCTTTTTAAGTCATCTGTGGGCTTTTTATCCACATCCACTACACTGGCAGAGTTTGGAGACTTAGCATTGGCTAAGGTCGACTGAGCTTTCTCTGGAGACCCTATCAGAGGTAAAACCTTCTCCATTTTCAGCATCTTATTTCTAAGAACTTTTATCTCCTCGTCCTTCATGTTGTTCTGCTTCTTCACTTCTTGCAAGATATCTTCCAATTTATCTATATGCACCTTAAGGTCATCCACATCAGTCACTCCTTTACCATTGGCCATAATATCTTCAATTTTCTCATCTCCAACTCCTACTGTATCCCAGACATCACGAGCAACAGCTCGCCAAGATTCACGCTCATTTGGATCCTTTTTCCCATACATGGCACAAAGCTCTTTCATTTTAACAATGGCCAGAGCCTCAATCTCCTGCCTAGTGTGCCTGAAGTCATTGAGTGCTACCTCATAGCATATCTCTTTCACAGCCTGAATCTTTAAGTCTGAGATGGTAACCCATTTGGAGTCTTTGCTAAGGCGTCGACGTTGGGGTATCTGGTACATTTTAATAGGCTCTCGTTTCTTCCCACTGCTGGGGAGGCCACACTTTTTTACAATGGTTTGGAGCTTGCTGGGGGGCAGCTTCTCTCTCAAGGAAGTGATCAGTCTCCAACTCTCCTCACACGATCTCTTGTCCGAATCATCCCCACTATCAGAGTCTGCATCCTTTGGAAAAACAAAAATCAAGAAGTGGCCCCAAAATAACCAAAATTAAAATTGTAAGAAAACGGAAAAGCTAAACAAGAAGTAGCAGGCAAAGAAAACTAAATAAAAAAAAAATCAAAATAGAACAAGTGATAAGGAAGTCCCTGAAGACTGAGTGTTAGGACATTAAAATGTATCTTCAAGAGGCATGGACTGTCAAAATTGGAGCTCTTCACTAAATTAAGATTAACATTATATTTATAAGCCTTATTATCTCAAAACAGCAGATAATCTAAACTCTTCCCTCCCAATCCCTTCCAAAAAATCTTTAAAAAGATCAACTAAAAGCAAGTTCCTGATTTAAAAAAATGAAAAACCAAATGTAATCTGCACTTCACACATGCTACAAAGACATGCAAATCCCCGCCACACACATTTGCCTTGGTGACTGCTGTTGCTTCTTTCAGCAAATCCTCCCCATGTAGGTGAACACAACAGCCATCATAGAAGATCTCATGAGCAGCCAGAGTAAGTCGGGTTAACACTGGTTAGTAACGTTGCACGTGGTTGCAGGAATGCTCAAGTTTAGAATCCACTTCACTACAATAGCAGCCAGAGAAGTGTTAGACGATAAGAAAAAAATGAAACAGAAGCAGCCGAAAGGTTCAATGTTAAAAGGACTGTAAGTGCCACTACGACAGGTGAAGACAGTGGTTCATACTCCAAGACTTGCTACAAGCTAAAAGGATATCCAGAATCAGAGTTTCAGAGGTGGGCTGTGGTTTGTTTTTGGGGTTTTTTCCCCCCATTTGTCACCTTGTTGCTTAGTTTAAAGAAAAAGAGGCATTAATAGTCTTGTCTGTCCGAAGAATGAGTTTCAGAAGAATGCTGCAGTAATGACTTTTTTTTTTTTTTTTTAATTGTTTTAGTATGAATTCTCTATTTGATATCCTTGATTTGTCCTCTTCTCAAACCCTAGAGCCTGGAGCTTCCACACACTTGCTAAGAGTTATGCGTGTTTTGCTTCTTCATTACAAGTTTTCCACCTTTTGCTAAATGATTTTTAATGAGCAGTGCTTCAGGTTTCCATATGCTAGCAATGTTTGTTCAGGTATACTGCCCCCAGAAGTTAAGAACAACCATTATTGCTTACTGCAACCAGGAACTAAAGTCAGACTACTTTTCTTTAAAGGATTATTAAGTTAAGATGTCTCTTTAACAAATAAAAGGTCCTATGTATTACTGTCATCCAAACATCTTCAATAAAACACAGCAGTCTGTCTCTAATGAACCCCTACCTAACATCCTTATTTTTCACATAGAGAACTATAATACATGAGAAATCAGGAACCGTAACAGCCAGTTACTCTAAAACCAAAGGAAACCCAGGTCATTGACTTAGAACCACAGGCTCCTAGACTTAAGACTTCAGGTAGAAGACCACAAAGAACAGGGAATACAATATAATTTGTTTTGGGAATGATAAAAGGGAGTAAAAGAAATACTGTTCTGCCCTATGGTCAACAAGCTCCATAGCCTAAGAGTCACATTATCTGAGCTTCTTGTGACCTTACGTATTTCTTATATTTAAGAATAGCACTAGCGAATCAACTTTTCCTAGTTTAGGTCAAAAATATAAGCAAAACATCGTTTAGAAACAGAATATAAACTCTGTGAGTTTACAGCTGACAAAATTTGTGGCCTAAGGAAGCAGCGTCTAGCAAACTGCATATTGCAGTGGAAACAAAAGATGCCCAGGAGGAAGACACTGTACAATCTACACATTCAAGGTTACATCCAGAAAGGCAAAACACGACCTACTCAAACATTGCCACAAATTCCACAGGATTATTCTTATAGGTTACAAAATTACCATATTCTACTTATGGGTAAAGCAGGTTTTGTGGATAAAAAGCTGATTAAGAGACACTATGTGGTCGTTGCTCTATGTGCACTCAGAGGTTAACCAGACCAATTATATAGGTATATACCCACATTCTAATAGCAAGTGGTCACTGCAAACGCATTATGACCAAGAAAATCAGGAAGATAATTTTAGCTCTATTAAACACATTTTCACATTCAATTTGTAAAATGGAAAATTATTATTTCTACTCCCTAGTAATACTAGCAAGGCAAATATATATTAGCTGTAAATTTGGGGGGACAAGAGCTGTTATTTATCTTTTTTGTATAGCACATCTGACAAACACTCAAACTGGTGGGAATCTCAGCACAAAACCAAAACCACAAGGTTAACTGGATTAGCCAGCTTCTTATAGCCAAGATTATACTCCAATTTAGAACAAGAATAATATTTATATTTCAATATCAGTCTGAAACAGCAGTAAGTTAGAAAACCTGATATTGGAGCTGGATATCACAGCAACACAAAAAATTTTAAGGTATACAAGCTGAAATGCATCCCCAGACTTCCCAGTCATTATTCAACTATTGTTCTATGAATGCATTAATTCTGTCCATTCCAGACTGTGTACAGTGACATAGAAACGACAAGGTGCATCAAGAAGTTTTGCTGTCATCTGAAATATTTTTATTAATCATTGCAATAAGCAGGATACTGCTTAACTGACCAATGATCTCATGTGCTATGATCCCTTACAACTAGGAAAGGTGTCCTTCAGGAATAACATTGGTAATGCATATAGGATAGTCCTCCACTTTTGTCCGCTAACTGAAATCAGCAAAACCAAGCCAAAACAAGCTTAAAGAAATCAGCAACCTTATTACAGTATTAAACAACCTACTATCTAAAGAACCTTCCCTTATTCTTAAGTATATGGGGAAACAAATTCCCTTCGCAACTCTTTCGTAAGTGCAGCCTTATTTATTTGAAGCAGCTCCCCAGACAGCCAATTCTCACGTCTTTAATTCATACAATAGCTTGGCTTATGCCTATCAGCTAAAATTTAACGGACGGAATTCCCATTACTTGCATCTCCCTTTGACACGTAGCCAAAACTACTCTCCATCCAAGAAATTAGTCCCTTGCAATGAAATAATCAGAGGTGCAGAAGTCTCAGTGTGTCATATAAATAAAATTTTAAAACTACGTAGCTTCTACCTATAGAAGTCACAGTACTTTCCTCCATTCTGGTTTTGGGAAAAGGGGAAGAGCTTTACAGTTTAAAACCCAGCATGCATTTAACCCACAGTTTTCAGTGATCTCAAACTCATACTACAAACAAATGAATCACAATTCTGAAATTTTTATTAGAATTCAGGTACAACTATGTTTATGTTCTGGCTAAAAACAACCCCATGTAGTTAAAGCAGAATCAGGAGACTCCGGTTTCTTAAGGAAATCTAGACTTCATTCCTGGGCTTGGTCTTGTGTTTAAAATTCACAGGGTGCTTGAAGACTGCATGCATTTCTATTTGTAATGCACTTCAGAAGATAGTTGTTGTGAGAAGACTGAAGTCTTCCTATATCAAACTTAATTTATCAGACTTCCTATTTAAGAAATATGTGGTATGGTGGAATTCTCATTGCTCTGAATGAATTAACATTCCCTCTGCACACTGCTTCCTATTCAGAACCCCACTATCAGCATGTGTACCATTAAGACCCTTACAAGGAACTCCATGCAGGGGAAGGGAGAAGGGTTAAAACATGCACAATGCAGCAACATTTTTAGACATCATTCAAAAAAATAAACCTAGTGTATCAATGTTCTAGGAACCTCTTTGGCAGCACAAAATTAGTATGTTCTGGTGATCCAAGACAAAAATAAAGGCAAACATCCCAAGAAGTAGCTGTTAAGACTACTGAAAAGGAACTTCAAAAAAACCAGAGCATAGAAATGCCCTTCTTTCAGGTTAAGTTGCCAGAAAACCAACCTGTCCCAACAAAAACTGATAAAAGCTTCTTCATTGTCAATTACAATCTCTGAATTAACATGAAGGAGCTCACTTACACTGACAATAATTTACTGTAGAGACAAAGTATTTGAAAGCAAAGGGAGAACTGCATTGTGCAGACAACCCAAGCAGGTTTCCTAAACTTTCAGATAAGCAAGGACAGGAATTACTGTTTGCTGAAGGTATAGTTAATCTGAAGTAAGGACACGTACCAGCCTTTGCTGCTCCAACAAGAGATCAGCTTCCTCCTTCTCTTTCTTATATAAAATCTCCATTTCTTGTAATCTGAAGATGAACAAAAGAAAATAAAAAGTAGTCAAAAGAGGTCATTATTGTCACAATGGCATTACTCTACACACACAGCCCACTGAACTACAGCTACAAGGATAAAAGTCATTCCACTTAAAAGGAACCGTTATTTGTCTGTTATAGTACTACAGAACTGAAACTTCCTCTAAGTTTCAGTTTAGTCCTTCACCCAAATGTGCACAGGGTTAGTGGCAGGTTCTTACCTGTGATTTTTAAAGGAGCTAGAGAACTGAAACACTGAAATAAAATAACGAGGAAGCTTTCTGAACTGTCAGAACAGGTAGCAGAGATGCTATGTGGCAGAACCTAAATTTAGGTTTGCACGGACACCAGCCAAATAACCAACATTTGCCTCCTCCGTGTTTCAGATTGAAATCGAGTTATTTTGTTACCTTTTCTCCATCTCCTGCTTCATGTCAATGCCCTGCTTCTCCAGAAGCTCCCTCTGAGCAAATGTCCAGTCAACTGGCTCAGAGGGAGTCTCAGCTGATGGTGTTTTCTCTCTTTCTGCTCGTGCTTGCTCTGGATGGTTGAATCTGAAGACGTGATTTTTACCCATGATGATACGATTTCCTAAAACATAGGAACAGAAGTTAAGTCTTTCAGGTAAGTATTCCAAAGCCATTGAAAAACATCACTAAATTATTCGTCCTATCTATCCTCTTGGGTGACAGCATAAGAAAAGATTGCCCTGTAAGGATTTCTGTATACATTGAAGTTACTAGGTGTCAAGAAAAAAACAAAAGAATGCCTGGTTTGTAAAGGACAAGACACTGCTGATAAGAAGCAGTGCTCACAAAGGACATCATCGTCCCAGCAGAGTTTATAAAAAATAAAAGGACAAACTTGGGAGACTGACCAACAGTGGCAGTGAATAAAACATCACTAAATCCCATTCCTCTCCTCCAGTGACAAAACATGAGCAAAAGCCACTTCAGCAGAATTTTCAGCTTGGAAAAGCCTAACTTCAAACACTGGAATGCATGGTGCTTACTTTTCTTTAAGATATGGTTTACATGTATTGGTTTTATTGGAGTCCTAATCAGTGGGATTTTACACCTTCTTTTACACTCATGTAAAAAGAGCTGAGGAAATAGCATATTAAGTCTTTTAGATAAATCCTAGAGATATCAAATGTCCACAAGGCCTGAAACATGTGCGTGATGGAAGACAGTAAAATGCCTCTGCTCTTCCAGAGAATATATTAATGTAGTTAACATTTTAAAAAGACATTCCAGTAAAAATAGACCAAAGTAACCAAAATTGTCCTTATAAATATATTACTAAAATATAGACTCTTAAAGATGTCCGAGACTATGTCTATATTCTTCTAGTAACTCAATCATGTAGATGCAGGGGGAAAAATAAAAAAAACCCAACATCTACTTCAAGACAAAGTAATTACTAAATGATAAAAGTCATGCTATTTAATATGAGCCATATGCAGGCACAGAACAGCAAAACCTGTTCCTCCTTCATTGTCCAGACTTGTGCTGAAGTCAGTACACTTGCTTCCATGAAAATGCTCACTTATAACTTGACACAAATAACTCAGAGGTGGGGTTTTTTTGTTTGGTTTTTTACCAGTAGAAAAGTGGGGGAGGGCCACAAAAAGCATGATATCTTGAAAGAGATAGGTTAAGCCCCGTAATTTAGGGAAGTCTCTCCCTCCTCTAAATCTTCCCCCACATGTCTTTTTAAAGGAATGTAGGGGACTGAGTGGGAAATCTAATGAGAGCAAAGAGAATCTGTTGTACTCCCGCAGAGGGTCATATCTAAGCTTTGCCAGGAAACCGGGAATTTTCCATCAGCAACTGGCAGTCTGTCTGCTCTGTCTCACTGAGACTGCCAAGGGCAATAGGCTTGGGCAAGAATGTATTTGAATAATATCAGGGTAAGCAGAAGGACAAGCAGGATGCTGTGTGGCGGTGCATATTTAAGTACACATACAGCTAGTGCAGGAAAGAATAAAAGAAAATTAACTGCTGTCAATACAAAAATGGTACCAACTTCTGTTTAAAAGCTACACTCCAAAAAAGTAACACTGCTGTCCTTGAACAGCACCCAGCATTCTCTACATATGATGCAAGTATCACATATGGACAATTCTTAGGTACAGAGTCTACCAAAAAATCCTAACAATTCTTACCTGAGCGCAACTGCACAGGCTGCACAACCCTCTTGCCATTAACATAAGTCTCTGATCGTTCACAAGGCTCCAAAGTAACAATAACTATGAAGAAAACAAACAACATGGATGAATGAGACTTTAGAGAGCACAGTATAGAAACAGAAGTGTGCAGACCCTACAGGCCTCTCATTTTCTGCCTATCTTCCTACTAACACCAAAACAAGATACAAATGAACCGCTCCTTGATGCCATGGCTAAAAAAGAAGTAACGCCCCACAAGAAGAATCAATACTATTGACAACTCCAGATATTGCAGCTGGAAATCATTAATATTTTTTCTGTTTGAATTTTCATGTTTGTAGTTAATGAAGATCAGAACTTAACTCTTATACTGACTGCAGCAACTGAAGCTATTATCACTTAAATTTAATTTTCTTCCCCTAAGACTCAAAAAACGCAGCGAGTCAAAGATGGTTTTTTCCTTGAGGTAAGAGAAACTTACAAATACCAAGCCAACTATTAAGTAAGAGGGGAAAGATTCAACAATACTTTGCTAGAAGTAGGTTTTTTACCTTCACCATTGTTGTTCCTCTCACTTCGAAAGATACAGTGTTCTTCTTTGATATGAGCCCCACTCAGTACAATGTCTTGCCTTCGCTCAGCGTCAGCCTGGCCAACCCTGGGTCCAAGAAAAGATATTTCAAGAGCAAATCAGACACTTCCTACAACCCTCAGAAATACCCTGGAAAACAGTCTACACTATTAAAACCATCCTTCAAGTTCAAAGGGTAGAAATAGCACTTGGCATTGCAGAGAACTTACCAGATGTACCATAAATTGGAGGATAACTGCTTGACAAAAGAAAAGAGATGTTTTCTCTCTCTTAAAACATATAATTTAAAGAGAGAACTGAAATGTTAAACACCTTCGGATTTAATGTGTTTCCTTGTCTCTTGTGTACCCCCTTCTCCCTTTAGCAAAGGCACACAGAAGGAAAAAAACCCACAAAACTAACAGGAACTTCCAGTGGTGCATTTCAGCTGGCATACAGTGATCGTGCCTTCCAATAATCACCAGCTGCACTTTAACAAAGCAGTAAAAATGGCTCGGGAGACTCTTGCTGACTAACATGATGTCACAAGCAGTTTCATCCAGCTTCCAGACAGTGAGAGGCTAGGAGTATCCCTGGAGCTTGAAGATTTATGTCCACTCCAAACTCAAATATTTGAGGAACTCTAGATACGGACAACTTAGTTTTCAATCCCAATGTTTATGAACTTCTTGCTCTACTTATTACTCTATACATTTCTGATGTCCACTAGCTAGGCTCAAAATTTAAAATGGTTTCTTAAGCCCCAAGCTATTCTACTGATTGTTCTGCACTGAATTCTCTACAAGTTTGATGTTCTTTTCAGTGGGTCCAATGCATATTAGAGTAGTACCATACAGCAGCACCTGTCTGTGTACTCTTCTCCATCTGTTCCCAAAGAATATACAAACTAAGCAACCAAACATGGCTTAGTGCTCCAAAGATAACAAAAATCACCTCTATTCTTCCAGATGTCTTGAAACAAGTTTTGGAATAAAAACCATTTTAAATTCCAAATCTGGCTATTAAATTTAGTCTCATACATGTGAATACAGAATATGTTAATTGTGCAGAGGCAAAGATAACAGTTTATTTTAAAAATGAAGTGAATGCTCATCCATATTCTGGTTGCTTTTATCAAGTTTTCAATCCTCCACCCACCAGAATCTCAAAGGTATTTTCAGGAAGTTTTATTATTTTTGGTTTGCGGTATCTTAGAAAAGATATGCTTTCTTTTATTGCCCAAGCATAGTAACGAACTTATCATAAAGCTAAATGACTGCACCCATTACTCTGAAAGCAAAAAATCAACTTAAAAGAAAATGCGTTTATGTACTTTTTTCCATCTACAGCAATCTCATGCTTTGTACCTGCAAGCTGAATAGTTCAATGCACAGTTACTTAATCTCACGGTGTCTCCAGCATGGGGTTTTAAGCAAGCAAAGAAGCAGACCTCAGAGTGTATTAACACCAATCCTCACCTAGTAATACCATCTTTGATGTAGTAAAGCAGACATTCAGACATGAGAGGATCTTCATTAAGGTTTACAAGATGAGGAGTCTAAAAGAACAAAAAGGAAAGTTAATTAAGAACAGAAGACCTATTTTCAGGCTTCTTCCCACAGCTGTGGAAGATGTACATTAATCCAGCAGCCTTGCTATGTATCTTGAGGTTATGCCATAATGCATTTTTTCAAATATAACCTCTTGCAGTACTGAAGAGCATAAAAAAGGAACAGCAGAAATAGAGCTCAGATTGCTTAGTTATCTGAAGTATCAATTGAGGGAATAAAGGCTTCAGCTGGAAAAAAAACCAAACACCACAATTCCTTGTAAAGTCTCTGTAAATTTGTTAAGGGAAGTCCAACAGCAGAAAGAAACAGTAAAATTTTTAAACTGATGGGGAATTGACTTTGACTTTTCTTGGGCAAAACAGGTGTGATGCTCATTTGGCAAAGTCCATTAACATCCAAAGAAAATCTAAAACTACTAGCATTCTTCAATACAAACAGCTAAAAAGCTCTCCATCTAAAGTTCTTCTAAATTCAAGTCCACTACAATTACTAAACCAACCTTCTTTGGTGAAAAAACCCCACTGGAATCAGCAAACAAGTCACAAGGCCTTGGTGTGAAAACCTAGCCAGTGAGATCACAGTAAGCACAAATACAAAAGAAAAGGCAAAAAAGGTTAAACAGAATTAAAGAAGAAAGATGATAAAAGAGATGTAAAACTTAGTAAGCAACTTGTCCCTTTGTTAACCTCAAACAGAATAAATTCAACAAAAGGAAATAAATTTGACTAAGATTCCTTGGGAACATTGCTTCCATCCATTTATTATAGCTCCAAAAAGTCTACTTCAGAGAGATGTTAACAGCACTCAGTTTACAGAAGCACAAAAACTACCGGATGTTAAAAATGAAATCTGTCTTTGAATGAAGAAGTCTGATTGTCAATTGCCCAACAAAGATGTAACTACAAAGACAGAAAAGGGGAAAGAACAAGACACCTTTTTCACCCCTGAAAAGATAGGGGCCACCTAAAACTGCACCTAAGGGTGTCCCATGCCATCATCGCTATTCACTGCATTCAAATCAACACTGGGAGCTGTATAAAGCTTTTAAATCAAGAGAAAACTGGTAAGAGACTAAATCCTATAGTCAACTACTGTAACACTACTATGACTTGCACCACTTGGACACTCTGAAAATACTGCTGTACCCTATACAAACGTTTCAGCATCCAAATTCGTTTATCACACTAAATTAAAGTCTGAATGGGTCTTTCAGAGGCAGAGATTTTTGTAAGAAATAAAGCTCAACAATTTGAAAAATAATGCTAGCAAAACCAACTGTTCACTCATTCTATTATTCATACACAAAGAGTTATATCTTCAACTTTCTCCTGTCCGCATTTCTCAAGCACGAGCTGAAGGACTTGCCCTGCTCCCATCTTTGATGACAGCACCAGCAATTACATTTCCACAAACCATTTAAGAAGTTTCCTGCCAAAAGCAAAACTGGTAGATACAGCAACAACTGCACAATGTCATACCTTTTAATTTGTAAAGTAGGCAAAATATACCTTACAGAGTTCAATTTACAGCTCAGTGGGTAAAAACACAATGCTGTCCTAGTAGCATACAGTTAGATTATATATTGGTACTTCAGAAGTGTAAAGTCTTTATAAAAAAAATTCAAATTTGCTATCTACGTCTCAGGTTTTCACAACAGCAGCCACAGTTACTAGAAGGAGAACTAATGAAACTCAAGTGCAAGGATAGCAAGAAACAGAAGCAGAAAGGACTAGGTCAAGAGTTTTACTTCTCCTAATAAATCCTATATGGGTAAAAATAAATACTATCTATTACCAACACAACTACTTAATCCAGATGGCATTTATACACAAACCTGATCAGCTGAAAATGCACCAAAAGAGTCATCAAAAAGAGCTGAGGGCCTCTGAGGGAAAATCTAAAAGGAGATTAGGATCCATAACAAAAGGACATGTAAAGAACACTCAACAAATTGGCGTCTTTACAAACCTTAGGCACTTCTGGAGTTGATAACGAAACTAAACCAGACTTCTACCTACTGCAAACATAACAGTTTAACACTACTTTAAGCAAAGGATTAAATATTTTAATCAGTTCTGCTGTCCCATGTTTCTGTACAATGCCTCTAGATAGGTCCCCATTTAACCTTAAATCAGGTTTGTTACATGCTTGCACATAGAAGTTTCAGGCTAAAATATTACCCTGTGCTCCTTGTTCAAAGATTTTTGAGATACAAGTACATTCTTCTCCTTGTACTTCTTTAATAATTCTGCTTTAACTGCATAGATAGCTTCTTTACCAATTTATCATTTTATATTTACAGCACTGATTTATGACCTTTTCCTGCATAGTCCTGCTTCTTTCAACTTTCAGAAAATAGAAGTATTGATGTATCCTGAAAGAAATATTCCCCTGCATCCCATGTTCAGTGGTTCATTAGATAACAACCCCTTTTTCCAACAGCAAAAAGGATTAACAAAAAAATTCAGGGAAAAGCATCTAAACAAGACGTCAAACTTCTGTGAGAATCTTAATGAGGAGTAGGTAGAGTACCTGAAGGTCACACACAGATACTGCTGAAAACAGCAACAACAATTGATGAGGCAGCATTTCTGAGCTGCTAACGAAACAATAATATGCAAGGAGCTACAAAAAAAATGGGCAATAATCCTTAGATGTAATGTGTTTTGATAGATTCTAACAATAAAGCCATTTCCAAAAAGACACTGTAAGAAGAACTTACTACTAGGGGTCCAAACCTCACTTATGTTGTTACGTATCTTACATGAACACAAGCCCTTGTATGAATGGTAGCTCCTCATCACCCTTTCCTCCCAGGTCCACCAGCCTTTTGAAGACATTACGCAACTGTTACTCATTTTTTTTTCTTACCTTTTTAGGTGAGAAGACTCCCAGTGTTCCTCCATCTTCCCGAATGGCAACTCCCATTTCTGCCAACAATGCCTCCCTGAGAGAGAAAAGCAAGGTATGTATTATATTTTGAGCTTCTCAGACAAAATTAGATAAAATCTTAGAAAAAAAAAAAATAGACCTTAGTCTAATGAAAGCCACGTAATATAATACATTAGACTTTCAACAAGCCTATCAACTGACCATACAGCCAGGACTTTCACTACCTCATAACACAACAGGGCAAGTTTCTAAACTTTAGTCCTAGAACTTATAGACCTGCACAACAGCAACAGCAAGAATTTTTACAGAGATTTAATAGCATTTTAGTGCAATAACCTATCACAAGATAAGTACATTTTAAGACATTACATTCGTTGCTTCTTTAAGGAAGGTTAAAGTCTGTTCTAAATTTAAAAATTCCATTTAGGTAAGAGGAGCTACTACTATCCACTAATTTACAAAGACTTGACTGGCTCTTCCTGATCCAATATAAAAATACTTTCTCCTTCTTAAGACATAAAAAGGATTCTATTGGGTCAAACTGTTCATGTAATACAGTTTCTTGGCTTTGACAAAACACAACAGTGGCACCAACACAGAAGAATAAGAACGTGGCAAACACTATGATATTTTCCCCAAAGTATTTTCACAGTCCCCCAGTTTCTTCCTAAAGAATTCCCATAATTAACGATTGCATTTCTTTTAAACAGCTATCCAAAATGTTGGGGTTTTGATGTTTTCTCCTTTGTTTTTCTTTTTAATTCAACTCCTATCATCATCAACATAATGTAGTGAAGACTTTCACAGCTTACCTATGTATTGTGAGAACTTCCTATTGTTTCAAATCACCTGACAGCCTTACAGTCCCTTAGCTCTGTCAGTGAATAATCTATCTCGACCCACTTTCTTCATACAGCTCTCACTGGTTTTACAGACTCAGTCACACTGTTTCCAGGCAAATATTTTCCACTTATATATTCTGCAAGCTTTTAATATTCTAGTAAGTAATGCTCTGTTTGGCTGCACTCACTTTCTGACAATTATTAAGCATCTCGCTCTAGAACACAATTCAACCAAAGCTGAAAGGTAAAGCTGCTTCGTAATTTTAGATACTCCAGCACTAAAAACTCAAATCCTTTCTGCTCAACTTTAGGGCCAAAGTTTTTGGAATGTAAGAAAACGGTGGAAAGGGGAAGAAAGAGACCAGGACTCCATGCTGCTCTGCAGCAGAAGCCAACGCAGCAGGTTAAGATTTTACCAGAATTACAACAGTACACTTTAACTGTAGGAAATACAGGAAAGAATACAGCTTCCTCTCAGCATTGCCCCTACTGTTTATATAATGCATAGGTAAACAGAATTATCACTAAGCACTATTCTGCTGTTCCATTGATTCGGAACAGAGTAACGTTCTCAGTTTTCCACACTTCTCCATTTTCTGGACACCATCCGACCTTTCCATCCTAATGGCCTCAGTTTTCCTCAGCTTCTCCTCCCATGTTTCATTCAGCTCTGCAATGATCTTCTCAGATTCCTGTGTGAAAATCCCAGAAGCTGTTTTACAATTCTCCTCAAAGTTCTTTACATAATACACAAAACAATGAAAGTCTGTGCTCAGTTCTAGGCCTCAGATTAAGTTTGGCTATAAAACGTACTCTTAGCTCTTCAAAACTAAGTTGTCCTCCTTAATTTCTCCAAGGGTAAACGGCCTTGATGGCAAGCTGAGAAAAGATTATTTTTTATCTAACCACAGTCAGACTTTAATTTGAACATCTAAATTTTTTTCTTTTGCTATTTTTTTAAGATCTGATTTACAGACATCATTCAGTAACTAGATGCCAAGGAACTGCAGAGACCACACTGTTACTTCCATGGCAACAGAGGGTTTCCAATAGGAAAGGGATTTGCAGTGTGTGTTCCAGCCCATTCCAATCCCTGTAGCAGTGTGTCTCATGGATAAGACATGAGAATGAAGCAGAGATTTGACACTGCCAGCTCTCCCCACTCATCCACCCATGGAAATTGGGAGGGGGGCTTTCATAAAAATCAAGAAATACTTCACTGTAATGCACTTTTGATGCAGTTCAATTTTATGCAGTATTGGGATAAGGCCGCTATTGTCTGGACAAAGCATGCTATTCTGTGTGCTTCACATTTTAATCTGTGGGGGCTGGGCAAATACAACAGTGGCAGGATTATTCTTCCTCCTTTTTTCAACTTTGGGATAATGTGGTTTTCTGAAAGCTGAATGCATTTGCCAGTCAGATTTTGTCCACACTAGTGCTGACCAGGCCTCCTGAAGTCTATACTTATGACCAAATTTTCTGCAATTACCACTGCATCAGAGAACCTGTAAACAACAATCACGATTTTCATTTATAATTTACTTGTAGCTCCAGGCTACAATTAAACCTAAATAATCCTAACAGGAAAGGCTGTGCATGAACACAGTTTCTAGCCCACAACACAGTTAAGTGCCCTTTTCAAGGTGCCGAGGAGATTTTCAACGACTTCTTAGAGAAACGGTAGCACACTGCATATATCTATGAAGTAAAGTTCTCCTGGGTTCACTGCTATTTAGCCTTGGAAAAGACCAAAATAATGGCCCCCTTAATCTACAGCAAGACCTACCTTCAAACGCTCAATTGCCTCTTCTCCTCCAGGTGTTGACATGATTCTTTCCTGTATACTGGACACAGATGTTAAGCCCACCTGACTACTGAGAGAGCAGGAGGATGGAGATGCAGTGAGGGACCCCATGGAGGCTGTGGAAAAATTGCCAGGACGTTGATTCTCGGAGGCTAGCAAGTATCTATGTTTATTGTTCTGAAAATCTTTCAAATCTGGGAGAGAGACACACAGACAGAGGGAAGGCAGAAAGATGGGAAAAAGGAAAATAGGAAGAGGGAAGAAAGAGGAAGAAGGAAAGGAAGGAAATACCAGCATAAGAGGAAAGCATTTAAGCAGCAACAAGACAAGTTTTGTAATTTTTTAGATGGCAGTTCCAAAACAAATATTTTAATATTACTATAACATAACAATAACTCATTTCAGACCCTGAGGATTACTAGTTGCATCATAAACCATCTTCATAAAAAATGCCTGAAAAAATAAATTACACACTTGCCAAAAATAAACCATCTTATTCCTAACTGAACACTGAAATGAGCCCCACGGAGCTCAGATGAGGAGCAGATTCAGTTCCTCATGAGATTAGTGACATTTTGGGCTAAAGTCTAAATAGACACCAACGCTTTACACTCAGAAAAACATTCTCTTCCAGGCTCCTTTAATCTAAAATGAATAAGTAAATCTTTATTACAACACTGGTTCTGCTGACGAGCCACCCAGACCACACGAACAAAGAACTAAATCCTCTAAATTCTCACAGCAGTGTATATGAATCACCTGTCAGTCCGTGACGAGGAGAGGAGAACACAAGTTCACAGAAACATTATTATGTTACTTCTTGACCCTCCTTATCTGAAAAATGGAAATCTAAAGATACCTGACCAGTGGAAAAGGTGATAGGTGGTGCTCATACTGCAGAAGGTGCCTGAAAGCTTTTTGGTCTTAATTTAGATGAGGAAGGCCTTAAAAAGCCCCAGAATTTAATAAGGCAGCTTTTGTAGCCTGAAAATCTGGAGGCCTGAAAGATGCCTCCTTGAAAGACAGAAAACAAGAAAAATGTGCATGAATGATTTAAGAACAAATATCCAAAGGTAATTTATTTTAATCTTACTTAGCTTCTCAGATACGTCTGTAAACTATATCCTTGGAATAAGCGCACAAAAAAAAATCTTACATGGAATTAGACAATTAAATAGCTCAGTATTAATGATTTTTATAGTTTTAAATTCTATTTCTAAAATAAATCCTTTAAAATAAGCATCCTTATAAAAGAACCAGGTCAAATCAGACCTTGCAAGTTATAAACAAGGGCTTCACACTTACAAAAATGAGATGCTCACCCAGACATTGCATAAATTTCCATGTCCTCCTACATCTCCTCTACTCTTATCCTGAACAATTCTGCTATTGTCAGCCTTATGCCCTAGTTCACTCCACATTCAGCCTGCTGTTTCAGCCTCATGAAACTGATGATTGCATCAAGTCAGTTTGAAAACCACCATCTGCAAATCCAGGAAGCAGGGGTGGGAGTTTAACAGAAGAAAAGCAGGTTAAGGAAAGGGAATGCCATCGGGATGAGGAAGGCAGGCATGACAGAGCAGGGAAGATGAAGTCTCCAAAGGCCAAGACGCATGCAGTCCTGAAGATAAAGGACGTGGTGCTTGCAATAGCTTTCGCAGTTGCTGTGACCACAGAGAACCAAAGCCCTCAGCATCATGCACGCTTTTCCTGGAGGCTGCAGCTTTCACACAGATGATATATGCACACGCTGGAAGCAGCATCAGAATGTAAGACAAGGCCAGAATGAGTCTTTACACCACCAGTAGTTTTAATTTTAGGAAATTTCAGACAGATCTCTTCCAGTTGATATTGTTTGAGCAAGGGTGAAGACGACTGACTGAAAGAATTTTAAAAGTCTAGCAACCCAAAATTTACATAGAATACATTTCTCTTGCAATAGACTACATATATTTCCCTTTCATAAAAGCACACAGTAGAACAGAAATAAAATGCCTTTTGCAGACTGCTTTCAACCCTATGAAGTTAATAATCTACAACCAAGTATTTGAGCTCAAATGAGACCTTCAGCAGTACAGGATGTTCAATTTTTATTTTTTTTTTTTAAGAAACTATACAAAATAAAACTCAAACCTCTCCAGGAGGAACTGATAACATTTCACCTTGAGTTAATCAATTACGACATTTAAAACAAATACTTTTAGCTGAAAAAGAGATATTAAAATGCCAGGAAGCTAGGTGACCAGAAGCTGTTTCATTTGAATAACTTGAGAAAGGTTCAAGAACAAGATTTTCTAGTTCAACTCTAAATGGCTGGCTGTCATGAAAACAGACTAAAGAACTTCCACTATCCCTTCTATATTCCGCCAGAAAGGAAGAATGAACGTATGTTGCATTTTAAACTTTGCACTTTTTTTTGACTGCCAACTCAGTCTAAGGAACCGTGGTTAAGCTAGTTTCCATGAAACTGCACTGCATTCCACAGTGAGTGTTCTGTCTGGGATTTCCCTGTGAGAAATGCTGGCATGCAAAGCTCAGTTAAAAGCTGACCCAGAGAAAGCAGGTTAAACAAGAGAACCACACAATACACACATTTGCCTCCACTTCCAGAGTATTCATCTCCCATTGGATCAACTGAAAGGAAGCAGGAGGGAAAATACAAGAAGGATCAAAATTGAAGGTTCACTAGTGACATAGGAAGGGAAGAGAAAACTACTTGATGTTTAAAGAAACAAAAGCACAATTTTCAGTAACACAATTTTTTCAGTTTTGATTTAGAACCAAAAAACAGATTGTACCAAGCATAAAAACACTTGTATTTCATTGCCTTCTGGCCCCATTCTCTTGAAAACAAGTAAATAAAAAGGTAAATACATATTACACATTTTAAATTGTCTGTGACTAAGTCAGAACTTCTGCTTCACAGGCAAATAAGTTCTAACAAATCAAAAAAAAAAAAGTTGCACCAGTTTCTAAGTCCAAGAATCTTTTAATTCACTGGAATACACTCTGGTTTTATAGGCATTTGCTTCACTAGGAATTAAATCACTGTTTATATTATAGAAGAAAGTACCAGCTAAAATTTTAGTTTATTTGCTTTATTTAGAATGAGGACAAAGTAATCAGGCACAAGTGTGTTCTGCTGCTTTAAGAGGTTGCTGGCAAAGCAAATCGGTACAATACTGCTCTGCCAACCTAACTCAAAATCTCGCCCCAAAAGAATTCATTATTTATTCACAGGCAGCTGTTTCATGGCTAGTTATTTTGAAGTGACAAATGGTTTGTCACTCAGGACATTTTCTAACAGGAATTAGCCGTTGTTTTCTTTCTGAGCGAGGACAGCACTGAAGCCAGGTATCAACAAATAACCTTAACCCCTTAAGGAGGAAGAAAAGATGCTTTCTTTCTCAGTATGAAATTAAGCTTCTATACCTCAACTGTCCTTTTATTGGCAGCTAGACAAAAAGTCCTCCATAACTCAGCAGGGCAACTCCTGAATGTGTAAGTTCTATTACACAAAATCATTTCTACAGTAACAGGAAACTCAATCCCCACGTCTTCCCTTGAGAGTTTGAAGGTGGTCTGTCAAGTCTACAGACAATCCTAAGGATGCATTGTTTAAAGACGAAAGAGGCTACTATTTTTAAAACCATGTTCAAAATTTAATATCAGCACCTACATTTAACTTCCATGTTTTTAACCGCTTTCGCTCACAGGCCCAGCTCTCCCTCCTCTATAAAAGACACCAACCTCAAGATGATAGTCTGTTTAATCCACTTACTGTCAATAATATCTCCCAGCCCTTGAGCACGCAGGAGATCCTTAAGCCTTGTCACCTCCTCCTTCAGTTCACGCACCAGCTTGGCATTGGGATCTTCATTGATAACAGCATTGCATTTAATCTGTTTTGCACGATCAGCATATCTGGAAACAGACAAAACATTGAAACGTTACAACGAACATGTAAGTGCTTATATGGAACACAGCAATATAGGAGATGTTTAGCTTGCAAGTGTACATCAGAAGAGAATTCTGGATTACAGTCAATTATGCATTTTAATTCATATTTAATACAGGGTATTGCTGCTAAAAAGACAAGTCCTATTCAATATGGATTAACAGTATGTACAACAGACAACATTTTTTCTTTATTCAGTGCTTTGAAACCTCAGCTTAGCTAACATGCTCGGCTTAGGGACCACACTAGAAAAAACATAGGAACACAAGAAGATTAGTTTGATTTTTCAAGTTTAGAATCAGCAATAAATCACTAGCTCCCTATTCATATATAATAGATTGGTTTTCCTCTTTCAAAATAATCGAGTTCTTGCCAGCACAGAGTCGTCTTCCCCACAGATTTTCTCAGAGTATGAAAACCCAAAGGTTTGAAGGATAGAATACAGCCATTAGAGCTAACAGCTATCCATACCCATCTCAGATAAATAGACAGTACCTTAAAGTGCTCAAAGTTTCATCATAGTTTATGTCTGCTGGACTCAAAGCAGCAACCATTGCAGTTCTGGAGTTACCACCTATAACAAACAGGCAAGATTTTAGACGGAACTAGAATGCACAGTCTAGGCTCTAACTACTTACTAAATATCAGCATTTTCACAAAATTATAGAATTCAACTATATTCTACCTTACTGAGAAATATTCAAAAAATCATAGGAAAGAAAGTTGTAACTTTAACAAAAGATGGAACTATTTGACTCAGATTTGACTATTAAAATTATTTAACTTAACATTTGATACAAATTTAAGAGAGTCAAAAGCAGTCAGAGAATTTAGTGATAATTTCTTTCCATACTGGCATAGGCAAGTCAGCCATACCTAGATTTTCTCGAAGAAGCCATGTTAGTACAGAATCCCTGTATGGTATAAAGTCTGTCTTCTTCTTTTTTTTACTCTACAAAGAAAGAACACACTACTAAGAAACAGACACCAAATGGAAAATTAATACTTAAAACATAAAAATCATAGTATAGGTACTAAAAGAACCATGACAAGCATGCACAGAAGCTATCTAAACAGAGAGGTGGCCCTTGGTTGTACAAGTGGTTACTGAGTTTGATATTAGGTAACATGCAAAATATTCAGCTATCTAAACAGATGATGATAAGCAGTCCAGAGAATTCCCTTGACACACTATGTCCAGAAAGTGTATTCTGAGTATGAAGAATATCTTCCTGACATTTAAATTCTGTGTTTTAACACCATTGCAAGTGAATTTAAGAAGTAAACCTTACTCATTCAAAGGAAGATTCACTTTTCCTTTGTTAGAAAATTTATGGCTTTTTAGAGCAGTCAAAGGTCTATTACAGGAGATTGCACAGCTACAGAGATACAGGTACACACGTAAAAGGACAACTACCCAATCTTCCTGGGCTTCTGTAAGCAGTTATTAGGAAATCTGAGGATGGAAGAGATGAAAGTACTTTCACACTGAAATTAGAAGTATGAGTAGAAAGGAGGTGGTTTAGGGGTTTGTTTTGGGGTTTTATTTTGGGTTGTTTTGGTTTTTTTCTTTTAAAAAAAGGACAAAAATATTACAGAGACTACTCAAACTGAAGCACAAGGCCACAAGATGTGTGTCCAAGTATTTAAGTACTTCATCGCAAAATCAGTAGTGATCAATGAGGAACTTCCACAAAAGAGAAGATGGCCTTCTGAGCACCTTTGGTAGACTTCCCTCCAAATTTCATTACAAAGGCTTTGTCTGGCTTATTTGGTCTAAAAGAAACAATTAATTTCTAAAGCTCTGTAACAGAACGTGAATCTTTGGTCATTCATTTACTTACACAAATAGGAGGCAAACATGTTGCTTTGAGAGATGTCAAAAGCTTAATTCCACACAACATTCAATACATGGCTTTGCAATAAAAGGCCTAATTATAATTTGTGTGAAACTCTTCTTAACACTCAAAAGGTGCTTAAAATGTGAGCATTGGTCTTGGAACAGTTCTATTGCCCCTTGCCAAAGGTAAGCAACCTTACAATAGATGAGAAAAATTACTAAGGGCAGGTAAGCACCAGATATTAAAGCTGAAAGCTAGAATTGACTATTAAATCCATCATATGAGGTAAAGAAAAAAGCATGGAGAGCAGAAACACGAAAGCAGAGACAAAGTTATCCATACTAAAAGTAAATATTCCTCATGTAAGTCACCAAAGCAGAAGCAGGAATGTAATTAAAGAATATTCCTAAATACACACCTAAATGTGTACTTTTCATTCATTTATCCCCAAACTTATAACATTTTAAAGATTTTAGTACTGGTAATTCTAAGGCTTCAAGACTAATTTATAGTCACAGGAACTTCTCAAAGATCTGACATAAAAGGTCCCTGTTCTTTGATTCCAAAATGAAGAGAATAAAATCTTACGCTCAAGCAAAAAAAAAAAGACACCATCCCCTACTACTCAGACCATACCTTGTTAGTGCAGTTATCCTAAGTTGAAAGCATTAAAGAAAGAGGACGGAGATAAAAAATGAGCTTCTTAACAGAGCTTTATATATAAATTCCATCTTAACTTGGACAGCATTTTCTTTTCTTGAGGAGCCCAATAAATAAGAACAGTTTTCATGGGAAAAAAACCCTAAAAAGCATGTAAGTATATTCAACCTATCCAAGCTGTTGAAAACTCATTTAACTCACTTTTTAAAAGGAGCAGTAATAATTTACTTGTTTTTTTTTAAATAGTAGTTGAGTGTAAAAAGTAAAAGACAAAGTACTTTTCTAAACCTACAATATTATGTTTGGATCAACATATGCTCACTCAACTCAACACCTAAGTCTTGCCATTGCAAAAAAAGCCAGTGATAATCAAATTATTACATGGGTACTTCTAAAATTTTGTAACAACAGAACTGCAGTTAGCTTTCTAAAGTTATTCTTTCAGATAAAAAAATTACTGCTCTGCAGAACTAAAAGCTTGCTACCTGAACGCATCTTCTACACAAATGCAGGCTTCTTTTGCATGGCTTCTTCACAGCTAAATAAACCAATGCTTCAGTCTAATGACACATGAAGTTTCTACCAGGCTGCATGCCATTGACAGAATACTATCAGCACTATTCATTTATCAAAATACACACAGCTAATTTGGCTAAGAATGCTAGGCCAAGAACAGTGAAAGATTCTGCTGTACTCCGTGGTTTTTACTGTCTCAGTTTTACTAGCTATGGAAAGGTTGTTATAAGGAAGTAAATGCTGTACTTACCACTTCGGCCAATGCTGATATAACTTTGCCCAGAGTTGTAAGAGACTTGTTTATATTTGCTCCTTCCTGTGAAAACATAATCCAATATTATATAGCAATTAAAATTGTTCAAACAAACCTCTGTAGACTAAATGAGCCAAATGTGACACCCATGATCAGATGGGAAAAAAAGCGCCTTCAGTTATGCCATTATTTTTTCCATATTTACAATACCAATCCTTTCTTTTCCTATCATTTTTCAAGCAAAGGCTCCACATGATGCTTGCACACCCACTTCCCTTTCTTTACCCTACATCAATGGCCCAATACCTTTAATCGGGTTCCTTTGGCACCAGTTGAATCGGCTCGCTCACTGCCAGCTAAATCCACAAGGCTAATCTTGCTGACCTGTAGAGCAAAAGCACGTTAACAATGAGAACTAATTCTTGGTGAACGAGAGCAAGAACAAAATTTCAAAGAATTCTATGGCATGAGAAGAATTCTACTGTCTAAAAAAAAATTTTAAAAAATCCCTGTACTGTGCTTAAAACTACAGTCAAACAGCGTTTTCACAAGCAATTAGCTTGATACTGTTACCTTATGGATAAGACGTGTCTGGGATTATGCACTGTTTTAAGTAGCACTATGCTCTACCCAAAAAGACAGAGTGAGATCTCATATGATCAGACCAAAACAGAAGCCAAAAAAAAATCGTTACTGCTACAGACCACACAAGAATCTCAAAGGAAGAGAAAAACTCATGTTTCATCCTGACTCTAGTAACGCCAGCAATAAAGCACTGGCATATCAAAAGCTACAGAGTGCGTGTCCATTAACAGTAACTTTAGAGGGTCTTATCATTTGGTGGGTAGGCATCTTCACAAATTTTTTCAGATCTGTCCACAGTAGTCAGTTCAGAAACATGAACATTACCTGTGTTTCATCTACTATTGCATGCAGAGCCTGTATTGCAGAGTAATAAAACCCAGAAAACTGTTCCATACTAAACAGGGTACCTCCTTTTAACATGAAAATTCCAGAAAGTGCCTAAATCTCACTCATCCCAATCCCTGTGCCCAAAGGAAAGAACTAACAAGGCAAACATTTTGCACTGACAAGCAAAACCACAGAAAGTTCTGGGAAGACGACTGGGGAAGGTTAACTTATTTTATTTCATACATCCTTCCCCAGAGAACCTAGTCCTTACAGCTGTATTTTCCTCAAATCTACATATTCTCCTCCTGCACATATTCCCCATTTAGTTGTTTTTTAGACTACAATCAAACAAAATTCCATAGAAAAATAAAAGGGCTCCATCAAGGCACAAAGCAATTCACCCTTATACAGAACACCAGAAAAAACATTTAATTCTCATTTTCTTGTCATACTGCCAATAAGTTATTACAGGGAAGATTTATGAAAAACAGTTGGAAAGCCACTTATCTGTAACATACCTTCTCTGTAGAAAGATCAGTTTCTGTGTCATGTTTCTTCTGAGTAAAGACAATTGTAAACACAGCATGAGAGCGGCTGCTGGTTTCATTCATGTTGGTAGCTGCCACAGTCCTAAAACATGAAGAGATACAGACATGTTTAGAAAAGAGTAGCCTCTCTGCTGCAAGCACAACTACCTGCAGGGCTGCATGCAGCTGTAGAGGAATGACACCAAGAGACTGTACAGTTGATGCTCTGCCCTGCAACCGAGACCAAGCCATACCAAACACCATTAAGAAACCCCTTGATTTTTCACTCCTGGATTAGTCCCACCTTCATCACAGTTTGAACAGAGCTTTCTCAATCTGTGTACTCAATCTACCTTACACCCAAGAAAACATGAGCAGCGTTTATGTCAATCTTTCCCACACGTTGTTAAATGAAGCCTACAGCTGACACATAAACGACTACTAATGAACCAGAACCTAAAGCTAGAATGCCAACTTTAGTCCTGAACTACTTGAATAAGGAGACTGTGATGATACAGTACACAAAGGCAGAAACAAAACCCAGCAGAATTATTCACATACTTCATCTCAAGTCACTACAAGCTTTAAATATCTATACAGTGATTTGCAGCACTATTTCACCACACAAATTAATTTCAGTCTTTTAATAGCATTGAACAGTGCATAGTGCAACAATATCCCTCATGTGAAATGAGTTTTTAAGAAAGCGCCAAAGCATTACAAAAGGTATTTTAAATTTGCTGTTATATGCCATATATCCCAACTGAGATAAAAATATGTAACACACTACCATCACTAACCTGGCTTTGTTCCCAGCATCCATGAGGTCTGCAATGTCTGTATACGATGTGACTGCTAACTTGGACAAATCTTCCACATATGGTCCAAGCAGAGGATGTTCTCGCACCCGCAAATTCCCTTTGTTCTTCGGGTTCAACAAGTCTCTGACTCTCTCACAGTAAATCTCCATGTAACTCACCTGAAAACAGGAATTTGCATGGACAATTTAGTGCTTTGCAGCATTTTAGAGTGCCACTGGTGCTAACTCCCTCAGTCCACTACAAGAAAGCTGTAGGCGGGCATCTCCATTCATGTAACAGCTTGACACAACGGCAGAAAGGAAAAGGAGTCACTAGTCTCACACATCAGATCTCCCACATACGCTGCAGACCTTGGATCCATGTATAGGTGTCTCAACCATTTCAAAAAACACTGGTGTTTAATTAATTATTAAACATGAGTTCACAATCGTCTTAACAGCTTTAATATGACACAGCAGAAGAACTATCTTTCTAAAGAGGCAAAGAAGACAGGTGGTAAAAGGAGTCTGCTTACAAGGAATCTCTTATGAACTTCCAAAGCAAACTTAAGCAAAAAAGTTTAATTTCTTTGTATGCAGAATCAACTTTTGATTCTGAGCTGTATCCACATCTTGCTGTATTCCTGACTCATCAGTACAATTATTCAAAGCACACTAATCTTAAATCTGGGCCCTTTGAAATAAATTATAAATCTTAGATTTGTCATGGCACTATGCTTATCCCGATCCAACAGCAGCTGCAGCAGTCCAGATAGTAAGTTACTCACTTTCATTCTGTGGATTACAGATGTAAGCAACAGCCTTAGAAATTTAGAGATTGAAGATCTCTTTTTGTGTAAGTACAACGCAGAAAAATGAATTCTACATCCAAAACAGATCATAATACACTATTTATACATTTCCATCACTACTTCTGTCTAACTGCCTCCCTTCTTTGCTTTTTTTGTCAGATGCTCATTCTTTTGGAGAGATGATTTCTCTCTCACATGCACAAATCTATGCTTAGAGACATAATCAGGACCATAAACAAGTACCAAATAGAAAAAATACCATGAAAATGTTAGAATATTCGCACTCACAATCCTAAATGTGATACTCCCATGGTATTCAAGCATTAAGTCATCAAATGTTAATAAAATACAAATAAGTGTTAAAAGGATTGATTCAAAGCCTAATAGTTTTCCAGTTCTGTAACTTAGAAAACAGGAATAATAGGAGTTCACATTTATTAATAGCAAACACATTTGACTTCCACCACTTTTGGTCTTCCTTTCTTTCAAAGCCTGCAACATACTTGCATGTGAGACTATTAAAACTGATTGGGGAGGGGGGGAGCACACAGATGGTAGACAACTCTACTGTAGAAGAAAGGAAATACCATTTCTGCAAAGTGGCTGCTTTTATTTTTATTTTGGAGCAGAACAGGAAGACAGGAAAAGAAACGGTGCAGTACAACAGCATATGAAAATGACTTTCTAAACACAAACCAACCTAAGGATAATAATTAAGAAAAATTAAGTACTGACAAATTTCTTATGTATGCACAACTTAAACATTTTTTTTCTGTAAAGCAACCTTACTAACAGATGTCAGGTAAGACTCCATGACTAAGCTATTCTAGACAATTCCTGTAGAGAAACAAGGTATAAATTATGACTATTGTAATTGGCAAGAAATATGTAATTTTCCATCCAGCAGTCAAAAAGTTAATCTACAAATTCATCTTCAGGTTTTTCAGCCCATCACTTCTTTCAGAACTGCTACACAGGTTGGGGGGGGGTGGGGGGGTGGAAACTGTCCCAGAAATGTTTTATTACATTTGGCTAAAATATAAAAGAGAAAAGACAACGCCAAAAAATCCCAACACCCACACACAAGAAACCCCCCACACAATCAAAAATCAGCATCTTAATGCAACATCAAGAACGCAGCAACTAAGCTCAGTTTGATGTCCAAACACAGATATTCTTTGATCCTTCACCATACTCACCTCTACAGAATATGACATTTCTTCATTGCTGTTGTCATTGATTTTCTCAAACAGTTCTTCGCATAGCTAGAACGGGATTAAAGCCAAGTCAGAAATTAGTCTTTACTGAGTAATAACAAGTACCACAATATGTCATTAAACTGGCTTCAGAGTGAGGGCAGGGGAAGAAAAAAAACCCATTACATCAACCACATACACCCTCACTGGGAAATTCTACATCACCATCATTCAACCTTGTTTTATAGACCACCTGAACAATCGTTCTAGGTTTATTATTCTGTACTATAAAATTAGAAAAAGCCCTTAACTGAAACTGGAAATAGTAATTTTAGAAAGGAATTATGAAAATCTTTAATCCTGTCCTAGCCTCATAAAAACAACAGCCTGTTTATTCAGTTTGTTGAAGTTCCAAAATCCAGATTCAAATCAGCAGGCAGAAATTATTTCAAAATTTGTTAACAGTATTTTTGTATGAAGGATACTTAAACTACCAGTGGTCTACTGCTCTCAATAGTGCTTGTCTACAAGTAACAGAGACCCAAAATTAAGATGATAAAAGAGGAAGAAATGAACAGTGGGCAAGCCATGAATATACATTTGGAGATTAAAATGAAAAGCATGGGTACAGAGAGGAATAATTGTAAAAAGAGGTTTCTGGAACACATATCTATAAGCCACTGTATGAAAAATAAACAGATAATGAAGAATATAAGCAATTTTGAAAGTATACACTCTAAAGTATTCAGTCAACACATGGTTTAAGTACCATAAAGTATCACACTAGGTTGGCAAACAGGGAACTTTGCCAATGCATAAGAATTTAATGTCAACAACCTATACTACTTGGAACACGATTGTGCTGTACCTTCTGTGTATGAGACAAGAAAGACAACAGATTCAACAACATCTCCCTGAACAGATAATTCATTTTGTACTTTATGGGCAGGCCTCCCAGTGAAACTGGAAGGAAAAGATTTTGTTTTAAAACTGTAGTAGATTACAGGAGCATTATTCAATTGGGAGCAGGGGTCAGGAGAATGTTTAATTCTTATGTATTTGAAGTTTCAGAAAAAACAAATAGAAGTATCACAATCACAACAAAAAAAATTTAGCACAAAGCTGTTGTCACAGATTTTCAGTTCATTTCACCTATTACATCGTTACTTTGTATTACTGTAATAACACCAAAATGCTTAGGTATAACAATTCTGTCCTTCATCACATTAGTTCTTTCAACATTATTTTAAGCTGATCACCAGAACACTTGCAACCTATTTCAGCACATATGCCCATGCCATTAACGGAGAACAGCGCTCCATGTCATCTATTTCATACCTGTGGCACAGGGCCAATGTCTACTGCAGACCTGCAGCAGAATGAGGACTCAAGCTGTTCAGCATATTTTTTTATTAAGACTGAAACCCTGCCTCAGATTTCTATTTTGAGAATGGAGGAACACACTGTCTTCCAACAAACTTGGTCCACTGTCAGTGCCTACACACTGAGGAAGGCCTGCACTTAGAACAAGTGCCACACAACCAACAGCTACAGAATGCTAAATTCATGGTGACAAACTTCTGCCAGCCAGAATTTCTTGTGTGGGTATCTCAACTTCTTCAAATTTCATGGCAAATGTCAAAAGAAATTTCAGAGAAGGAAATAACACTGGGCTGTGCTCAGTTGTCCTATTTTTCCCAATTTTTTTATTTTGATGAGCTTAATTTCTTACAAAGATATATTATTCAGTTTGTAGCCTTGGGAAACTTATCACTACAAAAAGTTCCTGACATATTCATCAGTAATACCACCTTTTGAATTCCTACTGAATACAAAGTGCTTAAGTGCTATCCTAGCTAAAGTCAGAGAAGGGGACAAGAAACCCAGTGACTAAGACGTCTTGATTTACTAGTTTGCTGGGGAAGTGGAGAAACTGGATGTACAAAAAAAAAATATACAGAGTGTACAGTACAATTTAAAAAAAGTTACAGGAGGAAAATTACTAAAAATGCTCTTTTTCCCCCCAGTATCCTTTCACTTCAGAAGCAAGCTGTGGTTCTCTTGTTAACCATTATTGCAATATAAAAAAAGCATATCCACAAGCACGTGCCTGAACATGCTATAAAAAACCCAAATGGGTTCTGCTCTACCTGGGGGATTATGCCTGCTTGGCTCTCCTCCTGCTTGCCCATCATTGTGTAGGATTTCCCAGCTCCAGTTTGTCCATAGGCAAAAATGCATACATTGTAGCCCTCAAAGGCATGCAGTAACATCTCCTTCCCAATATCATTGTACACGCGGCTCTGAGATGCAAAGCAGGGATCTTCAGGCTGAAAAGACATGAAAGCAGCACAAATATAGTCTTATCCTATCATTCAAGATCACCAACAAATGACATTCAGGGTGTTTGGGAGGAGGGAGTCAAGGGGAGAAAATCTAAAGTAGAGTTCAGGAAGTCAATACAAACAAATAAAGGACTGGAAGCTACAGAAATCCCACGGTGGCTGGTCTTGACAAGGGGTCTGAAGGGTAGCAGGGGGAAGAAAACCAAAGTTGCTCACATTTATTTTGTTTCCATTTTTAAGATTAAAAGAGTAAACAAATCATTAACATGACCAATTTTTTCTTGCAGCTGATTCTACTGTCTAATAATCCAGGTTTCGATTTACAACCTCCAGTGACTACAAAATCTTTAAGTATGTCAATACATATTTCAAATTAGCAAGTACCTGAACTGGTCAAGGAATCTATCAGAACATTTTTCTATGGCTAAATACAAGGTTAGCAATATAACATTATTTTATCACTGGGCTAAATTGCTTTAAAGTAGCTTTTTTTTTTTTAACAAAACTCTACTGCAGATGCACCCTATGACAGAAATCTGTATATGGATAAAGCAAGTGACCACCTTCAAACACTCAACTGAAAAGTTTGTTACATTTTGAGAAGAGGCACTGCTGCACATGCAGTGGAAAAAAATAACTACAAGTTATTGATGTCAAAAAGAATACACTTGTCAGATCTCAAGGCAAATACACAACTTGTACAAAACAAAACTTCATGAATAATTCTCCATTTTTTAGGTAGTGCATTTCAGGTACTCAGGCACTGTACCAATCAGACTCCAACATCCAGTCATGAGAGGCAATCCAAGATGCATCTCCAGGAATGGTACAGAATACAAAAATGCTGAGAGAAAGCTGGATTCAGGGTATATTGCTATTTTTTCTGATGTCCTCTCTTGATCATTTAGGCAAGTCCTTAGTAAATACACTTGAAAAAGTTATAATACTAACGATTATCTATGCAGATGTTTTAAGTTGCACAATGTAGTAGAGATTGCACAGATAACTTGCTACTGAAACTTAATTTTGTAAGGAGTATGTCACTACATTTTATGTGACTACATTATTCTTGATCTATCATTCTCTCTCTCTTCCTGAAGCGCCAGATTTTAACATTACTTGCTCTTGAAATCAGGACAGATATAGCTGTGCTAACATTCTAATGTCGGGATCAAGGTTTTATCAGACCACTTTCTTTCCTGCTAGTTTTCAGGAATTACGTTCATAATGTTCCTCTGACTGATCCTGTAATCTACTTGCACAGGTGCTCTGGAAGATTCGGTAAAAGAGCTATAACAATCCAAGTTTTTCCATCATGAAAACAACCTCATTGGCTACAGATTTGCTCAGAAATATTAATTCTTATTTGCACCATCCCAGTAACTAAAATTAATCTTAGAGAAACACATTATCCTTTCTTTCTATATCTTTTGAGAAAATAGGGCAGGGGAGGGGTAGATGGCAGAACACCACAGTTCTGCTGCAAAACAATTACTGGAAGTCGGCAAGACCTTAGCACCAATTCGCAAGAGGGTGGGGCAGAGATGCTAGATGAGAGTTTATTGCTTTTCCAGCTATCAGAAACACGTATCACTACTCTGTCTTTTCCAAATCTGCCAAGGGAATCCACACCACATTTCTCCTTGATCTGTAAGAACTCAAACAACTTTCACTTGTCTAAGAACAAAACTGAATTAACTGTGGTTCACAGGCATCCTTAAAATATTTAGAACAGAACACTGTTGGAGAATACTTTTCAGTAATCTTTCAAATATTTACAACTTGTTATTGAACTCCAGGATCTTTTCTTTCTGCTCTCCCCCAAACAGGAAAAGACAACATACAATGACAAGCTTTTAACCTGAAAGAGGGCGAGAGAGACAGTGCAGAAACATCTCACAAGGATCGCATGATCAGAAGAGAACGCAGTTAGTGTCGAGCCAGTCAACAAGAAAAAAAACACTTTTTTTGTAGAAGAACTTACCGATGTGTGGGACCAGTAAGAGTAGTCAAAGCTGAAGGACTTTGGTGCTTCCTTAGGATTCTTTGGATTGATAATACCTACAAGAAATAACATTCAAACTCAGCTAACTCAACATTTAGGAGCATTATTAATGAGCTTGCTGACCCTCAACTTAACATGTGAATCTGAGTATTCACAGAGTTGCCACATTGCACAGGAGTAATAAGATTGAAGGAATAGAGGCACAGCTTCCTAACACAATGTTTCTGTAGGCCTTATTTCAAATAAATCAAGGGGGGAAAAAAATCCTAGAAGGAATGCTGCTGCTAAACAAAATTCTTCTGTTGGACAGAAAACCAGAAGCAGGTCATCCTGGTCCCCTGCCTTTTAGAATGGTACAGGCTTTTATCAGTTGAGGACTATTAGCAAGGAAGGCAATCTGAAGCACAAGGAGTTCAAGAATCCCTGGAGATTTCACAGCCGCACAACTCAAGTCTGTTTTGACATACATGTTACACAGTACAAGAGCTCATTGCAGAAGGATTTGCTTTAAGCAGCTTAGTATTTTCAGGGCATGGAAGAAGATAAAAAAAAGCTGGATCTATAGACATTTCAGAGATTGTCTGCGTAGTTTATTTCAATGCTCTTTTATATGCACAAAGCCTACAGACAGATTTTTATTAGGGCTGACATTAACTGAACCAACCAAATAACTGGTAAATGTTCTTAAAGCATACAGCCACTGAATCCCGTAGTGACCCCCGACCAACTTGTGTACTTTCTCTCTCTGGAACTTCTGTATAATATACAATGCCCCTATGATGAAATTCACACACGCACACACAAAAAAAAAGCCATAACGAAAAAATGCTTGTGTGTAGTTCCCATGTGATAGCCTTTAAATCCCTGACTTAAGATCAAAAAGCTGATCTCCAACTGCCTTTTCAGCTCTTGCAATCCTTGACTTCATTTTCTTTCCAAGGTATTCATACGTAAGAATCTAAGAACCTTCAGTGAGTTAGTCACTGAACACTTTACAAATACCAGAATAAATGTGCTTTTTAAAAAACCTTTTTTTCTCTTAATCTGTAGATTTTATGCTCTTTTCCTTTTCTCACATCCTCTAATTCTTTCAATATCTGACCCACACTTGTGCATTCCCCACAATTAACGAAAGCTCTTCCAAATACCTTTCAGGTTGTTGGTTTTGGTTTGGTCATTTGTTTTGCGTTTTGGTTTTGGGGTTGTTTGGGGTTGTTTGTTTGTTTGTGGTTCCCCATCCCCCCCCCCCCCCCCGCAACAAAACAGCTTCCTATAACCTTTGCTGGGGGGGAACGGGACAGACAGACAGGCAGTACAGAACAGATTCAGCTGTCATTTTAATGGCATATGGAATGTCTGTTGTTTCTGTATTCCAATGAGGGTTCTGCTCTTGCTGCAGAAATGAATCTCTACTGCTTTCTTCTTTTCAGTACTACAGCACTGGAAATACTTAAATCTATTCTTTCCAGCAGCTGTTTTCAACACCATCTGTGTAAGGACAGACCGTAAAAAGGCATACTCTTGAGTGTATCAGAATTAGATAAACCACCTTGGATTTACACACACCTATTTCCATCTAAACCAGCAACTTGCCTCTGGGAGCGATACACAGATTACGGTACGTGCAAACGAAATCTATAAAGAAAAAAGCTATACAAAGGTGGTGACAGTTTTCCTGGGGATGATTTACATCCTGGTATCAGTCATTCTAAACAAAGGATGCTTATTTCTCACATATTTGTGCCAGTTAGACTATGCTTTGGGAGATGGAGGCTTTTCCTTTCCTTTCAGCAATAAATAAGACTTCTAACACCCACATCTCTTATTATTTCAAACACGAACTTAACATCACATTGCACCGAAATCTCTGAAAATGTCGTTAGAGAATCCCCACTAAAATTAAATCACTCTTCTACCAGATGCTGTGTCCCTGAGCAAGGCTTTTGTCCAAAATCACAATGTGGAGGAAAGATCACTGTCTGGATTGCAAATAGCAACAGTTGCTACACTATTTCTTGTAGCCAACTCCATTTCATTTGGATGCACCTTGAGCTGACATTCTTGCTTATAAAAGCTGATAGACATGCAAAGCCAATGAATAATATGCCTTGCACCAGTACAGTATCAAATGGCAAAAGTGCTTGTGGCTTTGGAGAGCAACATGGGTATCAACACATAACAAACTGGTAACCTAAGCAATCATATATGGCTTTAGTTTCCTTTGCTGGTTTTAACCAAACAGCAGTACATCTACAGCATGCTATTAAACCAGTTCTAAAGTTAAAGTGCATAACAAACCCCAGAGAACAGCCCCCCTGCCCCAAATCTGAATGAGCTCTCTCCTTCCAGTGTATTACAGACTGCTACAATTCAACAAATCCTCGTTTCTTATTCAATTACTTAACATCAAGCTCTGAAAGGTAAGGAAGAAGTAATGCCTTGTACCCAAAGCTCCTACCCAAAAAAGCAGTACAAATAAAAACCAAGCTCCACATCAGTTCAAAGTAACAACCTTTAGGGGTGAACATTATTATTTTCTTCAGTTGTTTTGGGTTATAATGTCAAGGGAAAGCCATCTAACCATTGAAAGCAGAAAAAAAGCAGCAATAAACAGAATCCATTCCTAGGTACTGTATAACACAATTCGAAGTAGATACCTGAAAAAAATGTATTGTTGGCATCTCTCCTGACAATATAGATTCTGCTGCTTAATCTCAACAGCAAACCTTTGTAAGCCAAATTCTTGATAATAGTCACGTGAGAGGAGTCACGGCATTGGTTACCCAAATGTCACATTGATGCCGTTTTATTTGAAGGTGCAAATGCCATCAGAAAGAGCACTTCAATCTCGCTTATCTACCTCGTGGCACAATTGATTTGTCTCAGAATCAACAGTGAAATAGCAAGTATTCATAACTTATTCTCTTCCATTTTTATATTGTTGTCTATAAGCAAAACGGACATTTCTCTTGGCCAAGGCAAAGCTGCACTTGGTCTCTCCAAGCAAACAATTTAATTGCCTTCTAAGATTCTGCTGTGTCAGAAACAGAAAACAGAACAAGTAGCATATTATTTCAGTATTATACAAAACTAGGTTTGATGTGAAAATACATGCTTCCCATTAACTGTTTTTTAAAACACCCTAAAAATCTCTAGGAAGTCTACCACTTCCAAAAAGAAAGCAAAGAAGCCAAACATTTAACCAAAAGGATAGCCAATTTTTCCACTAAGCTCACTAGACATAAAGGTACATTGAACACCCATGAAAGACAAGATCTCTAGCTATGCAATAGGCTTGGTGTTTCGAAAGGCATTACAAGCTTGCCATTATAGTTTCATCCTACTTGCTTCAAGCTTAAATTTGATCCACCACACTTGTGATGTTCAGGCACCATGATCTGTGCAAGTGGTTCCACTCTGCCCCACTTTTCTTTTTTAAAAAAGACATTATTTTCTCAGACAGGCTTTCCTCCGCGCCTTCACACAAAGTTCCATGTCCAGGTCACTATTTTGAAAACTACTTTCTAGGATGCATGGTTTTTGTAAAGCATATCTTCAGAATCATATCAGGAAAGATATTAACGTGCAAGAAGGCAGCTCTGTCAGAGGTTGGGAATGCAGCTGCCTGGCCAAAACCTTCCACTGCAGCAGGAACGGGTAAGAGGAAACCTCTCCTGGCTGCCAGAAACTCTGCATGCTATCCCTCACTAGCGTGATCCAGTCACAGGCTTTTCACTCAGCCTCTAATCCAAGCCTGAAGTCTGTTTATGCCCATTCTTGTTCCTTACACAGTCTTACATCCTCCAGTTTCAGAATCACTGGTTTAACAGAATTCTCAGTCTGTCTACAAATAAATCCAGCAGAGCTGGCTGAATTAAGAAAATGTAAGATTACAACCTCAACAGATTTCAACTGGACTGAAACCCTCTTCATTTGGAACACTGAGCACCAAGTAAGTAGCTATCAGCATCAGTCATGTCTCACTGGGTCTCAGTTTGAACCAAGCGATCAGATATGCAATAATGTGAGAAAAGACACCTGAAAGATGACAGTGAGGCAGCTAAGAAACCAGGAATTCAAGTGGAAGTAACTGACCTAACTTGAAGGTCTACTGCACCAAGCATCATCTTTGGAAGGACCAGCAAATCCATGAAATCTAGCTGCTTTTTTAAAGGAAACTAAAGGATATTTCTGAAGAAATTGAAAGGCTTCTTACAGTACAGGTAAGCTTTATCCTAAATTCATACACCAAATTGGAAAAAAAGGAATGATCATGAAGAAATTAGAGTGAGTAGGCAACACTGATTTTATGTACCATGTTATTCAGCAAGCTGTGTTTTCACCTGAAAAAGGAAACAAGTAGAATTTTAAAGAAAGGACTATTTCCAGTGTCTCCAATATTGCTTTTCAGTTGTTTTGTTTGTTTTTTAAATCATGCAAGGCTAAGATGAATTGTACTAGTGAATCATGAAATAGGTCGTCATCTATCTCCTCTCACCATAGCAGACTCACGGTATGGTAGCAAGCTAATGTTTTAATTACAGAGCCTCAGGAAACGAGAACAGCAATGAGGCAGACAATCACAGCAGGAACACATTAATGGCCTTTTTATCTTACAGAATAAATTTGTTTATCTGCTGTTTCAAAGGTCCAGTGTGGCAATTAACTCTTCTGTTTGCAAACTGACACTAAAGCTTTGTGCTGCAGCTACAATTAGTTACCATCAGCATGGCACCGTAGCAACTTTGAATGTTGGAGCTAGTCTAAGCAGCCAGTTTCTGAGAAACTCAATCCCTTTTTCAGGCCCCTTGCTTCACCAAGAGCCAACTTCTTAGGTCATGTGGAATCTTTCAGCTTTCCACAAGTTAAGTATTCTGCAACAGATGGGATATTTTACAAAGTCACCATCTCCTATACCGTTGCTACTGAAAAGGGTTACATGCATTAACTCAAACGTGGAAAGGATGAAAAAGTTGAAGATACTATTTTCTGACTGCAGCGTCTAAAACACTCTTCTGGGATCAAAGGAGCAACCACAATTTGGGTTAATGTCCACCATCTACCTTTGGAACAGAAGGCTGATGAAAAGGCATGAGAACATGAATGCTTTAAAAATACACTCTACAAATTGTTAATTTGGGTGAGGGAGATAAATGCCCATATTATTCCTTTTCTTTACATAAATTACAAGTTACCAGAAAATTTTAATAATATGCTTCACCTTAAGGCATAATATGTATATCCATTTTCTATCTTGGTAAGCAAACAGACTAAATAGAATGTGTGAACAGCTATGCAGCATTACCATTTTATTTGAAGCTGTATATTTAACACCCACTGCCATCCCAGCCTAGAGACACAGCTTGCATTTTAAAAGCTTATTTCTCCTTACGGTTCTACAGCAAGTCATACAGAGCTGCTGTATGCCATCTGAGGTGTCTCTAAAGCAGCAGTCATCCATATATTCCCTGAAGCTCAAGTTCTTTAAACAATTCTTTTTAGTTGCTTAGTTGTTTAAGTTCAGTGGTAGTTTTCCAATACCTGTAACTACAAACATATGAGTTTTACATATCACTGACCAACAGTTTCAAAACAAATGTCTTCACACCAAACAATCTAAAATTTCCTATCATTATGAAGACCCACGTACTTTAACTAATTAGTCCTGGTACAGGACAAGTATATAGAAGGAGCAGTACAACCTAATAAAAGATAAGGAGAAAACAGGAGCACAATTAATGAAGGAACTATAATTTTAGATGTGCTGTATCAACAGTAAGAAAATAATCTCCACATAACATTTAGATTTTAAAATGCATTTACTTAAACAAGTAACTTCATTTCTTGGCATAAGGTGCTTCCACAGTCCATCCTACTTGTTCCTTAATTAACATTTTTCATACCATTCACCATCTGCTTTATCAGCTAGCACAAAAATAACATACACTTTCAACCTTTCAAATCTATGAGATCAAATTCATTGCTAGTTTTTACTTTTCGCAAAAACTGTTACCAAACTTTTAAAATAACACTTCGCTATTGAAACAGCACCCATGTATTTTGTGATCTGTATTATTTTGCATATTTAAACTTTTTTGCCTTACAATCCAATCTTGATTTGTTGAAGCTCAAATTCAAAAAGCAGACCTCAAATATGTTATTTATTTTACAATTATAACCTGAGTACAGAACACAACAGAGAGGTGATGCAAAGTTAAAGTCTTCTAGGACACTTCTGGAAGCAGTGCTCTGTCTTCTCACCCCTTCCTAAACATATACATAAACACATTCCCACTCCAAGCCTTCATTTCTGGACTTGCACTTCCACTCCCCATTAAAACTAACCAAGTAAACAGAGAGTGTGAAACCTACAGAGAAAGAGCGGGGGGGGGGGGGGGGGGGGGGGGGGGGGGAGGGGGGGAGCAAGCAAACTTATACAAGAACAGCCCCCTCATTCCATTCCCATCTATTCAGCCATATCAATATTTTTGCAGACAAAAAGAATGTCCAAAACTACTTCTTAACCACTTAAATGTCATGTCAGATTACAACACTGAATTCACAGTCCAAAACTCATCTGTTTCCATCCCAGTCAGCGCTGCTCCTCAGCACGTTACAGATTTTGCAGGTTAGAAATTATCTGCAGTTCAGTATCTGGAGATGCAAACAATTCTTTCTAATAAGCTCTTGGAATATAGAGACAAGAGCACAAAGCACACAGCAAGTAAGAATTGGAATTTACTCTTTTATCCCTCATTGCATTTAAAGTCAAGTCACTAGATTCAATAGCTCCACCTCTGTTAGCGATGAGAGTCATGTTACAGGGCATTTTGCCACCAGACATGCCACATATTAGTCACTGTAGGGTGCTCCAGTGAGGAACTGACTAACTGCAGTTTGCCCTTCAGACAAACACCAGCAGACAGAATTAACTTGGGCTAAATCCTGGGATTAGCTGATACACAGTCTGCGCTGGAGGGAGGTGACAGACTAATAGATTAATAATTAAAAAAAAAACCACCAAAACAAAACAACCCAAATTCTGATTGCCAATCAGAAATGAAACCCAATAATGCTGTAAGTAAGGTATGGAACTGGAGAAACTAAGCTTCCATCATTTGTTCAATACAGCCTGCTTTCTGTCATTTACATCTTCCATTCCCATCCATACTGCTACCACATCGGTCAATGCTGAAGGCACAAAGCCTCTTTAATTTCTATGTATGAAATAAAATTAGGTTTCATCTCACAAGAGGCTTCACATCAGCCTCAATAATCCTCCCAGTGGTAGCAGTAACCTACACAGAGTACACGTTCCTACCAAACACCAACTTACTAAGAGGTAACAGCCAGTAAAAAAAGGCACTGTGCTGTCTTCAGTTTTGTTCTCATTAATCATTGGTAAAGGAACAGAAAGAAGATTTCAAAAAACATGTGAGTCTAGACAGAACTTAGAAAGGGCTAACATTCAGGGAAACAAATACCAAATAGTTTATTTCTGTCCTTCTTCAAATTATTTGAATCAATGTAAGCAGTAGTTTCATTTTATGATGTCTGAATAATCAGTTTAACCAATATAAAAGATCTGGGGCTTTCAGAATTGACTCCACAAGACCAAATTAACATTAAATATACAGTCTCTTAAAAAGCATGGGTATGGAAAATAAATCTGCACCATCTGTAGACTGGAACGACAACAATGAGAATATGTTCGTTACCAAGAGCAGGGTGGAGCAGGCATTCTTTATTTGTTGGAATGTGAATAACACCCCAAAGACACGTTTAATACAGGCTTCTTTCCTAGGCATACGTTGCAATCAGATATATGGCTATACTGTTTTTATAAGAAAGACTTTCAGGGTTGTTATTATAAGAGATAAATGAAGGGAAATGGACACTTCCAGCTTGTAAAGCAGTGCTTGCTTTTCAAAGCATTGTTTGCATTTTTCAAATCATTAAAAGGGAAGGAAACCAAGCAGAAGCTAAGAACAGCTCCTTTGGAATTCAACCGGATTCTCTCCCTACTGTGGAATTTCAACCCTGTACTGGGAGAAAGGTTGGATGGGGGAGGGAGTTAGGCTCAACAGCACCAGAGCAAGGTAAATGCTTGCTCACAGAAGCTGCTAGAAAACCACTCTCATCCTCAGCTGCTCTTACAGATCCAAGTGCTATAAATACCATCTCTTCAGCTGGTGTTCTTGGAGAACAGCATGCCAACAGGCTTTGCACCAAGTGGGAGCTAGTCGAACCATACTGTTCTACCTATCAAAAACCTGAACTAAAACCATTCCAAAACTTCCATTGTCAACTGGTTACCTGAAAATGGTCTATTGCAAAATATGCTTATCAGGTCTATGTATGCAAGGCCAAGTATGTACGGCTAAGCACTCTGAGTTGAGATGAATTCTTTCCTCACATTTTCTGTTTCAAGGCAAATAAAACAGTATCTCCCTCCACCCCCTCTTTTATGTGACTACATCTCCAAGAGCCAACAGCCTTCTCCAAAGGCCATTTTGACCTTCAGACACATGCCAACACTACATTAAGAGAACATCATGTAGCACTGGAATCCTGGGGAGTCAGTTCTGCCAGCCTCAGTATGTTAAAGGATTCATGTAGTGAAAATACCCAATTCTTACAGTAGTTCCCATTGACAATTTGCATTTTCTTTACTTCCACTTGCATACTGAAAGGTGGCACATTATTTAAACATTTCTTAAAAAGAATCACCTCTAAAGCCCTAGTTCTACATCAGCAGGCACTAATTCCAAAGGGGCAGCATTTCTGTTTACTCACCACTGACAGAAAACTTCTCTGGGTTCATTAGTAATATTATCTCTCAACTGCAGTTCTATACTAACTTTATAACAGTTTTTTTAAACTTAGTCCACCTGCTTTTAACGTTACCCAGAACATTCTAGCCATCCCATGGTCTTGCTCCAGGCCCACTACTTGTCCATTAAACAAAAATTAATAAATAATAAAAATCATTAAATATTCATCTTCTCCCACTGCCCTGAAGTAATCTTCCAAATAGATTTTTTTTTCTTTTTTTTTTTTAAGCGTGCAGAATTAACACTTCTCAAGTTATTTTTATACAACCATGAGAAAGGCTTTAGGAGGAAAACCAAGCACCTAGAAAAACTCAGGGTTTTTCTTCTCCAAAAAAGTATTCAAGGCTTGTAACAAAACATATCAACTGTCAATACTGTAGGGCATTCAGAGCCAGCAATTAAGACAGACTTATGGACAAGCAACAGAAATCCCTAACCCTGCACAACACTGAGCTCTGATGTTCATGCATAGAGTCTTTGCTTGTTGCCTGTATCCAGCGTTACCTGTTACCACCTTATGACTACCACTCCTAGAATGACCCAGTACTATTAGAAAAACACTGGAGAAGCAAAACAAACTCCCCATCAAATTCCACTACTGGAGCACCTATTTAAAGAGAACAGCAATTGTCTCCATTTTCTCTTAGAGACAAGCTTGCATTTAAGCCTTCTGTCACCTGTTACAGGACTTGCAACAAATAATGTAATTGGTAACAGCACAGTCAGGAGATGAAGTTGGGCGACCTCTACTATTGTGACTTCTTTCACTTCTCTTTCAAACCAGTTTCCAATTCACCCACCCTCCACACGACACACAATTTATCCTCCCATAAAAGAGCCTGTTTCGGTAACACATCTACCATGAATGCAATGTACTATTAACATATTGGACAAGCATTCATTTAGTTTTAACTCCAGTTATGAGGATTTACAGACCAGAGAATCAGGGCAGGGGTTAAGTGTCTTTCCTCCAGTGCTGTTTATTTCCCCAAGACAACCTCATCATGCAAGATACAAGCATAAAAAACTGGAAACACTTAAAAAAAATAAAACCAAGCTGTTTGCAGCAAAAACACTACACAAGACATCCTTCTAGAACCAATGCTTTTTGTCAGGCACAAATCATTAGAAATGGAGTAAGACTTTTCTTTTATGTATCTAAAACTCTGCATTTTCAGAAGACAGATTGAGAGTTTGAGATTACCTACAAAAATGAATCCACCTATTCTATACTTCCATTGAAAATGTCTTACATAATAACTTAACCTTTTTTTATGCTCCTGATGAGACAACTACAATGTACTCTTTAACTTGCCTTTAACATATAAAAATAGGTAAAGCTATATAAATTCCCATTACTTTACAGTCTACATGTTCACGGTACTAGTCTAAATTAAAAAGTTTCTTGTAAGGACTTATCAGCAATTTAGACCAAATTGTTTCTATGATACAAGTTCCTTTGTGAAACTATCCAAACTATGCTTACAGAATACTACTACAGAAAAAAAAACAAAACCAAACATTCTCCTGAAGGCATACACACACACAATAAGGTTTCTCTTCTATTCGGTGTGTCTTTTCATTACTGAAGCAGTTAAAAATTAGGTCAGAAAGAAAAAGTTCAGGAAACCATACTTTTTCCCCCCCCTTTAGGTTTGAGCTTCTTTGAAAGACGTTACTAAGTTTTAGAGCCACATAACAACAAAAAGGCAAAAATTAACAATATACCCATCAATGTATACCAATAAAGTACTGCCTGAATTACTGATGAAGTTACCTTGCTCTATGAACCTCTCAATACTTTTGACTTTTGTATTATTTTTCAAATACCAGCAATTTTAGTATTATATTTCAAATATCAATAGACAAACACACCATAAATCAATAGCCTTTTAAGTTAAGGCCTGCTTTCCCACCCATTTTTATTTTGTTCCAGAACAATCACATAAAGCAGGACACATCTTAGAAGGAAAAAAAAAAAAAACACCACCCAAAAAAACCCACAAACAGAAAAGGAATTCAAATTGGATGATTCTCTATGAACTTTTTTATTTAAATACTGAGGTTTAGACCAGAGCTTTCTAAACCTTAGAGAGAAAAAAACCAAGCAACCATTAGAAGAAAAATACTTTTTTCCTCAACAAATTAACTCCAGAACACCTTCTGAAGTTTTGCCGATGCCAAGGATGCCTGCCTGAGAACCTAACTGCCATATGTCTACAGCAGCAGCTGTGACTATTGTTACTGGCAGATGGGACCACTGCACTGTGCCTATTTTCATTAAACATCCAATACCTTAAACAGTCCACAAAACAACCCTCCAACATTACCAAGCCACAGAGACTATCACAGAGTTAAAACCCAAATAGGTAATTTTCAGTCCTAACCTGAGGATCCAGTTGCACTCATATCTTTCAAGATAACCTAGACTGTGCAGGCACATTTCTACACTAATATGGTTCATGGCAAAAACCAGAACATACAACAATCTCAGGTGAACAATAGTTTCCGAATTTTCGTTTTACTCTGTCACTGGCATCCACAAGATGCTGAAACCTATCTATACTCATCTAGTGCACAATTAATGTAACATCAATTGCAGAGGACATATTCCAAGTAGGATACTTTATTTCTCTCCTTCATTAACTCAGTTTTCTACACATTTACTTAGCTCTTTAAGAGTAAGCTAGTGAATATCTAAATGCTGTCTTGTAGCTACTAGCTTGAACTTCTGCTTTATTTTCATTTGGTTTTATTTATGCATTATTTATTTACATACAGAATTATCAAATCACTTCCACACAAAACAAACCACCCAAACAAGGAAAAAAAAACCCACCAGAAAAACCACAACACTAGGGAAGTCTTTAGGCATAGAATAGCTTAGCTTTTTGTTTCAATAATCCAAGACAGCAGCTGCCAGCATTGTTTTTATTTCTTACATTTTGCAATCTGATACAAGAATGATACAAAATCTACTGACACACAAAATGCTCCTAAGTCTATAGTTCACCTTCATCTCATGTTATTACACAGCAGAATCTTTTTTCTACTCATCACAAAAACAGTAACTAATTAAGTGGACAGGCAATAAGTAATTAATACATTGTGGGTAAGATATTGTTGTAAATCATTCCAAACAAAAAAGTGAAAAAGCAGGAGTTAAAACATATTTGACCAAGATATACTGCTGACCATGATCTATCTGTTCTTGAATTATTCATTTCGAAAAGCTGCTTGTGAGTTTGACCCAGAGCATGATAAACCACCTACCCAGTAATTTAAAGAAAGTATTAAAAGCAGATGAATTTTCACATTTATATAAAGACTGGAAAAATTAAACACAGTTATCTCAAAGACAAAAGTATTCTTTCTGAACTTTACATTGTTTTAACAATAGGTGAGGTTTTATCAATAAACCACCACTGCAAAAAACAACTTAAAAGTCCACTGAATATGCCAAATATGAAACAGGCAGCATCAAGCTAACACAGTGAGGACTGCTGACAGAGGGATCACCCTAGGGAATTAATTACCAATATGAAAAGCCCTCAGAGCCCACTGATGTTTCCCTTCTCTCACCAGGAACCCTGGCACTGCTGACTACACTACAGGCAATGCTACAAGCACAACTATACCGTGCCTAGGCCTGAATAGGTACGTGCGCCTGAGACTTACGGGCTTATGTTCATATCTACTAGTGACCTCTGTATAACAGACAATATAGATATGCTCGTAAGAAGGTAACTCCAAATGAAAACAAAACATTTATGTCAGTTGAACCCACTTAGATAGCAGGTGCTTTTGGAAACAAATCTTATGTTTTGTAATATCATATCTAAGTGATAATAATAAAAAAATAATGGTCATCTTTATAATCCTACTCAGTTACAGTAGGTTTTTGATTAGTGATTTGATGGTGACATTACCTTTTCTTTGGAAAGCATTTTGCATTTCCAAATTAACTGAAGTAGTAAGATTTTGCAGCTTCTAACTTCTCCTGTCTTTAAGAATTCCTCTGTTATCATCTATTCTCCTACCCCCACTTCTCCCGTTTCCACTGAAGAGCTTTTGGCAGTATCATTCAAATGGATACCATCTGCAATTAGATATGATCTGAGCAGCACAGGCTTTCTGCCAAAATACCAGCCCCTTAATGCAGTCAGCACACGTGACTTCAGCTGGACTGCAGAATTTCATTTTTGCAATGTATTTTAAAAACATAAAGACTGACAATTCTTATAGTGCAAGCTAGTGTATTACTGCGGATCAATACCTTTGCAACCATAAAGTGGAAAAAAGTTTTGTCTTGTCATCTTAGTATAGTAGCAAAAAAAAAAAAAAAAAAAGAAAAAAAGATACACAAACAGTATGTTTCAAGTACCAATTTCAATATTCCCATATTTTGCATCCTTCTGACACAAAAACAGAAGTCCTAATTACTCAAAATAAGTGCCATTAACATTGAGAGCTAAAAACCTTTGTAAGAACTCCCATTTTCCTGAGATTAAAGACTTATATAAAACTGTATTCAGCTACACTGTCATTTTTTAAACACTGAGAAATGAGAAAGATGGAGATCTACTATGGATCTTGATTAAAGGTCTTGATCTTCTACAAGGAAATGACATAAAAGCCAGATAGGATAACAAGTTAATTCTGTAGAAGACCTCAAGCCCACAACAAAATTACACTTGTTTTGCTTCTAAGGCAAAGTTAAACTCAATAACAAAACTGAGAATAAGCTTTCTAACCCGGGAGGATGCACTGATTTGCTGGCAAGCCCACCATGAATGACAGGCAATCCCAAAAGCTGTAAACAGCCAAATTCACACAAAAGCAGACAAAAGCAGCGTGTCCAGCAGCAACCCTGGTGACATTCTGATTTCAAGAATATACCCTATTATGGATGTCAAAACACACTCCTTTTTTCATACATTCAATTAAAAAAAAAACATAAAAGGAGCACACCTGTGATAGACTTTATTAACTGTATCTCTACAGTATTTTCCTTAAAATAATCCGAAGCACCTAGCCCCAGTTTAACTAGGATGTAGTCTCTGCCTGTATCAGCCAATTCATTTACAGAACAGACTTGGACAAGTTTATAAACTCGGGACCCACAAAAGATTTGTAGAACAGCTTGGCCAATCAATGCTTAAAGAAGTAAAGTTTAAGTAACAGTCAAAACCCCTTCTTAGCTACCAGACTTCACACTGTCTCATCAATCCTGTCCATCACAATAGTCCATTAGGCTAAATTCCAAGACAAGGGAACTGTTAACTGTCTTGAAGGCTTAAAATAGTCACTACTCAAGATATCACGAGCCTCTTAGATTTGCCTCCTGGCAACTTGACTAGTGTTCAAATGAAAAAATAACCTTCTCAGAAGCAAGGTATGTAAGCCTTGATCATTTCACCAACACTTTTGAAAGTATGAAGCAGAACCTCCATAGGCTAGAATTACTACTGAACTCCCTTTATTTTGAAATTGCTGCAACAGGCACAAGAGTCAAATACATTGTCACTTTGTGTAGTCGGCTTTTAGTCAACCACCTCAGACATTAATAATGAGTTAAATAATGTTAACTGTGAGCTGCAAAGACTGAGGGATCATGAAAAAGAATCCTGACAAACAGCAACAGCACTCAGCCCCCAAACCTAACACATAGCCTAAAAGCACACCAGAACAACTTGAAGTTATGTGCATCAGCTTCATTAGGAAGATTCTTTGGAGAAAAGACTTCTTCTCAGGTTTTTTCCCCACCAAACAATTCCTTATTCATATCTTTTATTAGATGATCTTCTTCCACTCAACAAGTAAAATTATCCCTGTCTGCTGCTTCCTTCTGTATTTCTCCTCTAAGAGAAATACAGCGGGAAAATAGCCCAGATTGTAAAAACATGTAACTGATGATTCCTTTCCCAGTCTGTAATGGCCCCTGATGACTTAAACCTGACCATCTGTCATATCACCCTTCTTGTATCAGAGCCATAGGACTCAAATAGAAGGCTACAGATTAGAACATTTCCAGAGCACAAAATATAGCCAAAGCTGTGAAGAAATTTCCAACTAGATAAGTCTGGTAACATTTTTCTCCTTTTGAAAGCTGATGCAGTTCCTTAAAAACACACCTTTGTAGTGCAGCCCTAGCATTCAGTAACAGAACCAATGTCTTTTGACACTGGTCAAGAAAAGGAACCACATTTCAAACTCAGACAGCTTGCCAGAGATTCACTGGTCACCTCTGTCACTGTACCACAAACAAGCAGCTTCCACAAGCTCCTGGAGTTCAAAAATCTTAAGCATCTAAAATTACTGCTGTCATGTCATGACAGCAGCAAGAAAACCTATTACAGTGGCACCAGTAGTGCTGTTGTAGTTCACAGCTTGGTGGCATTTCTGTAACAAATGCCATCTAATGAAGTCTATAGTTCTTTCATTCTGCACTGGTTTGGTCTGAAAGTTGGCAGGCAATGGTGGGATACAAGCACCTGTTTCTACATGAGATGATTTCTAAACATCCCTCCGCACCAAATTAAGTGGAAGTTTTGAGATCAAACTAAAACAAGTTTCTTTGGGCAATATTCCACATAAGGTCTGAAGATAAGAATTTACTGCACTGAAAAGCAAGCTCTCTTCTGTATGATGCCTCTCTTCCAATGAAACCATAAATACTGTATATAATTTAAGTGACCACAACCAGGACTTAAATTCCTTTGCAGAAGCAGGCTGAAGTACAACCTTGACTAAAAAAAATAAAATTAATATGGAGGAGCCTGTATGAAACTTCCTTTGTATTAACAAGCATAAGTAAATACTCAAGTAATTGACAGCAAAGTAACTCTGTGTTCTTGGAACCTTATTTCCTATAGCTATATAGACAGGATGACTCTACTTGATTACCTAACAATGAAAAACTACCATAACAGCAGCAGTTTATAGGTAGAGCTATTAGTCAACACATGAGCAATGATGCTGCAGCAAATGGCATCAATACTGTCTTTACCTTTAGAAGCATGTAAAAAATAAAACTAAAAAAAAAAAAAAAAAAATATCTATAAATGGTGTGCCCATACTCATTTTCTCATAAAAGAGTCTTCTCCTCCAAACTACACCCACAACAGTTAAGAACCCTAACAGTTCTAATGGGTTTGAAAATGAGATGATTTTATGTAGTTTGCTATTGTGACATTGTTTAGACATCTGATCTATAAAGCATAAAACATCCTTTTCTCCTCAACTTTCTCACTGAAATTATGCTCCTCAACAAAGGCACAGAGTGCAGAATAAGTGCACCAAGAACTAAAGCACCAGGCCCAAGCAGGAGTTACACCACAACAATTCGCATGTGGTGGTCTGCTATGTCTCCCTGTATCTATCAGTCTACACGACATTCCCACACACTTAATAAAGTTAAAAGAAAATTTTCACCTTGGTATTACAATCTTTCTGTAGAATTCTCAAGTCATCAGAAGCAAACACCATAAACTGCATCAAAATCAAAATACTCATCATTCAGACAAAATTTTTATTCAAATTCAGAGACCATCCAGTCTGCAACAACAGCCTCAGAAGAGAAGATTCCCTAAAAGAGTAATTCTATATAATATAATGGGTACGTGCTCAGTTTACTCTGACAAAAAGAAGAGTGTTAAGCAGGAAGGGAGAGACGAGAGAAAGACTCCCTTAGGAGATTAAAAAAAACTTACTGGTTGAGTTGCCTTGCATCTGGATTATACATTTGGATTCTTTGCTGGTTTCTCGGGAATTGAAGGGCCGGACCCGAACAGCCACCTTCACTGAAGCCCCCGACATTCTGGTTGCTTGTATTGCAGTCAAGAAATTGAAAGCGAAGGGATCAAGAGTGTTTCAGGTTATCCTTCTTGTTGGTGTTTTCTGAAGAGAAAAATATAATTTAGTTATTTACAGCTATTGCATTAAAGACGTTGATACAATTAGGGAGGTTCAAAGTTGTTTGATTACTTCAATTTCTGCTCTGCAATCACCCCCACCCCACCCACCTCCCTGAAGGCTGTCACTTCAAAGACAGAACTGGAAATACACTTAACAGCACCAGTACACTGTCTCCTTAGTCACTTCTGTCATCTGAAGCAGCTTTTTTGAAGTGTACAAACATATTTGTTTTCATTACTTGGTTTTCCTCCCAGAAGGTAAGGATGCCAATACCAAAATGAAGACCTGGTTGCAACATGTGTTAGGCTTAACCTAACGAAAGATAATTTTAGCAGTAAAGATACAGCTACTTAGATTTCAGCATGAGGTAGCTAACCGTATACTACATATCTAGGTTCTCTAGCTGTCACAACACATTAGCAATAATATTAAAACTAACACAAGTGTGATGGGCCATATCACACTGACTTTCAATACACACACCATTCCAGAGAAAAAGGTGTACCCAACAACTTTAAAGAACCCTTTGCATTCCTGGGAAATTCCTCTTCACAAAGGAAATAAAAACTCATTTCCTACTCTATATCTAGTGATTAAAGGACACAGCACTCTAAGGAAGAAGAGGAATTAAAGATTATTGCCTTCAGGGTAAATATTGCTACCTATCTTCAGCAAATGTTCACTAGTAAATTCATCTTCATTATCAAAATACTTGTTCAAATCCTACTGCATCCAAACAACGAAGCACTTGAGTTAGCAGGAAACTATTCCAAATACCCACAATCCAAACTTCAAGGCACATCTGAGACAGTATTGAAACATAGGGTTAATAAAGATTGGTTCAATTGCATTGTCCTCAAGGAACTTTTTCCATTAGAACAAAGTTTTTCACTTGGTCTACAAGTAAGCAGTTTAACTACTGTCACAGAAGTCAGTACTGAAGCTAAAGATGCTCAAAAAGCAGTGAGATTCAAAGAAAAAAGCCATCAAGAACTAGGGAAAAGCTACCACCCTTAGCTAGGAAAACCTCCACGGCACAGACCCTCAGAACCTGGAAGACTATACTGAGAACAAGATGACATGGTTGATTTATCCTTGTATTTTAAACACCTGCTACGGCCACTGCTGAAGACTAGATGAATCTCTGGTCTGACTCAATGCAGTCATTTCTATCTTGAATCTGAGGTAATGTGGGCCGAACTCTACCACGCACAAGTCACTACGCATGGGCCAGAAATCTAAACATCATCTTTTCTGGTTAGCTACACACCACCTATCTAATGAAATGCTCTTTCCATGGTTGTAATCACAGTGCCACAAAAATACAAAACTACTAGAAGATCTCAAGTAGCAGCATTTCAGCTCTAAAGTAAGTTCTACAGCTGGTAAAATTACTTATACATGCTTAATTCAGGTTATGACACAACTTCACACAGTACAAGAAGTTCTTAATAAAACTGCATTACTTCATTAATGCCATCCCATGGTAAAGGCAGACACTCAACTACTCCAGGTAGAAGTAATTTAAAGTGTTCCTTATTTTAGAGGGTACGCAAAGCATCCCATCAGACCAGAAGAATAGGAATGCCTTTATGAACAAGCCAACTTGTTCATTTCAATGTCAGTGGTACAGAAAACTGCTAGAATAATGATTCATGAGACAGCCACATAGTCAACTTCAGGTTACTATAGGATTTTAAGAAATTTCACTAAAAACTTAAACACATAATAGAGCAAAGTAGTAATGGGAATAAATTTGCATGCTCTTCAAAGTTTAATGGAGATTCTGGGTTGTTTTAGAGGACTGCTTTACTCACTCTTGCCAAGAGGTGCCTGCTTTTATATAACAAAGTGTATCAAACATGCAGCTTCATTATAAACCTTCTTCTTTAGTATCTACTGTGCGGAATTTCTGCTCTCCCTTCTTAGCATGACCCTTGCATAAGTACCTGTGCCCTCCCATGAAAGCTAAGTGACCAGACTAATCCTGATACATCCCAGACACACCACTTAACTGACCCTGAATACTGCTACTAGAAAACAGGAATGTTACTGTATGTGGCCACTAAACATTCTGTTTCTGAGTGCAAAAATCTGTTATTATCAAGTTCATAGTAACACAGTTTATAACTTGTCAGATTGCAAAAAAAGTTAAGTCAGTGGAATTTCATAGGGTGTAGCACATCACAGAAGCTCTAACTGACAGTGGCTTAGTGGTTCTCATCTTTCTTTTCCCCATCTAGCCATATTAATGTGAAAATCATAGTTTTGTCAACTTTCCACAAGGACCAATGATTACAGGTTAGGCCATTAATGACAGGGATTTTTTAATATTTTTTTAAGACAACAAAAATACAACCAATGTGTTCTTATAATATTATTTATGAAACAGAGAGCTCATTTTCCCTTCTTACTGAAGAGTCCCACAAAGAAAATTTTTTTTCTGATGTTTTCACAGAAATACCTCTCAGAACACTACATTAATTTCTGCAGATAACTAGTATATCTAGGACACTGGTAAACAGAAGATGGAGTGAAAGAATCATCTACTTAAAAAAAATAAGTAATTCCTGAGTACCTCTGAACATAATATTCACAAGATTAAAACATGAAAAGCACATCGCCAGTCTCCATGTGTACTAGCTATATGATAGCCTTCTTTGAGACATAGCTGTGAAGATATTCTTACACAACAGATCACAAAATCACCAACTACAGCATAAAAATTTAACTGCTAGATTTTTGCGATTACAAACTTTTCCAAACTCTTAACTTTTGCGCTCAAAGAAAATCGGATGTGGAGCAATTTTAAATCTCATTCATTCTCAACTATGCTATTTTTCATAGCTGAAGTAAGCAAAATGCCTAATTATAGTTGCACATGGATTTTAGATGTTTTGAATATAGTCTCACTATGCAAGATTTAATTTTCATTAGTAAGAAAATTAACAAAAACAAATATATCTTTCCAATCCATAAGTTTTTGGGGTTTTGAAGGATTTTCCCACCCCCCACTTATCAGTAATTTTAACTAGCTGTAACATTTTAGAAAGGTAGTATTGCCCTCATCATACAGAACAATAAAATAAAGTGAGACTAAGTTGCATAGCTTCACAGATAATAAACTGCAAGTAATTTTTCAGGGTTCACATTTCCAGTAGTATCAGTTACTACTACAAAACACTGTCTATAGAGTGGTAAGAGGAGATGTAACTTGCAACAGAGCAAAACAAAATGTGCAATACAGTCTGTGGTACAGATTTGGTAGAACAACCTTTAAAAAGAAAAAAACCCACCCTGTATTTTATATGTTCATTATATACTTACTTAGAAGGCTGCCATCCATGCTAGAATGAATCATTCTGCTAACGTCCTGGAAAGAATCTACTAGCTATGTATCTTTCAACGTTTAGTACGTATGATTCCTATCAGGAACCAAGTAAAGAAGGGAACTGCATGCTTGGGTCTTTGACATGGTATACCACTGGCTCTAAAACAGGTGGTGGATAATATTTGAGTTGTTTAGTGAGCTCCATCAGCACAAAAGCAAATCCTACATATTAATTTCACACTTATTTTAAACTGTTATTAAAAGATATCCACCATCCACCCTGCGAGTCACACAGTAAGGCTCAATATTAAAGCATGTCATTAAACAATCTAAGTATCTTGTCTGTTTTCTGTTATTCAAGCTGACAAATCCAATGATGTTGGTCAACCACCCTTCACGGTCTTAAAGCACTTGTAACTGGATTTGGACTTTCACACAAACATTTAAGGAAACAAGCTCTTCCTTGGATCCTTGGATGTATTTGAAAGTTCTGACAAACCAGTTTTTATGCAAGGTCAAAACACAGAGCATACTGCTGTTTTTTGAAATAAAGTTACAAGCAGAGTAGGGATTACGATGCAAATTATTATTTATATATTCAGAGAAATTGCAACAAGTCCAAAGCGGTTACAAAAATAACATTCAGAATCCATATCTCTACAGTAAAATAAAAAAAAGAAGAAAAGAAAAAACCACCACCACACATCACAAATGAAGAAGCATCACTTTTATTTAATGTAGCCAGCCTTGCATTGTGTTTGCATAGGTATGCCTACCAGAGGATATGCTAACTTTTACACAAAAAAAATTGCTTGTAACTTAATCGGTACAAGAACTCTAAAGAAAGAAAATGAACAAGGGGTAGAGATTAGTATATGGAAAGTTAGCAAAACAGCTGTTAGGAGCAGCAGGGATTTATGAACGAGAGGACCCCAGCAAATCCAATTTTAGGTCCTCGACTACGGATCTGGTAGTGATGACAGTCTGATATATCAGCTGAACTCATACACTTCCAATTGCTATCTTTGTACTAAGTGAAGATGCCAGATAAAACAGTGGTGCAGAACTTGGCGCGGCACTGAAAACCTGATCGTATAAGCATATGGCTAGTTACCAACATGCCAATGTACTGGATTGTGCCATGACAAAAAGAACTGAGCTAAGAAGGAACTGGAAGTGAAGAGAAATATACTTTAAAATTTAGTGGGAACAGATTTTAAGCTTCAGAGAACAGATATGAACCCACCATCTGCTCCTGGTGAATTCTAGTTCTCCAACCTCAATTTAATACCCATATTCTGCCAATGACCCCAAAACTACCAGGCCTGTCATCCCGTCTCCTGACGCCTGCCTCCTGACTCCGCTCACAGAGGATTGTCAGATCATCATCTCAACATGGCTGCCTCAGTAATTGTTCTGTACTGAATCCAGGGACAGAGCCACTACCCACAGGTCCACAGAAAACACCCTGAAAACCACAATCCTTTCGCATTCTTGCGTCTTGCAGCTGACTGAGGCACTGTGCCTCCCTCCTGGACAAGCAATTACCGCCTCCACCTCATCTGAGCTAGAAAAGAGAGAAAGGACGGCGAAACGCGGCGAAATTCGCGACCCACGCAGCGGACGGGATTCGGACGAGGAAAAGGACGGGAAACGGCCGCACCGCCATAGCTCGCAACGCCTGGGGGAAAGGGGAAGGGAGCGTCCCAGGGGACAAGTATATACATCGGGCAAATGAGGAGGAAAGGCCGAGTCAGGCCCCACGCCCTTGTGCCGCTGCCCTGACAGCTCCGGGCCACCCCGGCCAGCCAGCACTGCTTGCTGCCCCCGCCACCTCCCAGGCCCCATCCCACCCGCGGCGCCCCCCTCCCCCCTCGCCAAGCAGCTGCGCAAACCGGCAGCCCCCGCCTTCCCCCACCGCATTACGGCATCCACCCCACCCCCGCCCCGGCTGCCAGCCGGCCCGGTCACCGCCCCCCGGCCCCCAGCGCCGGGCCGAGCTGCTCCAACGCAGACCACCCCCTCACCTGGGGACGCGCGGGGGTATCCGCAGGACGCGGGCGGTGCGGGGCCGCCGACGCTGTCAGCAGCTGGGAAAGGCGGCGGGGCCAGGGCGGCAGCGCAGCGCGGGGCGGAGCGGAGAGAAGAGTGCGGCCATCCCCATCACGCTTCGCCGCCCCCACCAAGATTGGGAGACACCCCCCCCCGCCGCCAGGAAGGGAGCGAAAAAGGCGAGGGAGGGCAGAAACGGGGAGGGAGGAAGGGAAAAGACAGCCCGCGCCAGGCAGAACGAGCGCAGCGCGCCGCTCCCCTCAGCGCCGCTCCCACACTGACAGGATCGCGGTGGCCCGTGCCCAAGCCCGCCCTCAGGGAAGGGGGGACGCCAGTCCCTCCAATAGCTGCGCGCCGGTGCTCCCGTCTCCCTGGATTCCACCAATCGCCAGGCGCAGAATCGGCGCGTGCCCGCCTCCCGCCGTGCCAATCACAGGCTGCCACAGCCTCGCACCAATCACAGCTCGAAAATGCCCGTCCGCAATGACGAGCCTCACTCCTCCCGCTGAGTCAATCCCTCCGCCGAGCCTCGGTGACAGAGTGAGTCGGCTCTGCTCCATCCCCAGCCAATCAGAGCTCGGGATGGAGGCCGGGTCGCCCCTCTTTCAACCTATAACGAGCGGCGTAACCACCTCGCCGGTGGGCCTTAGCGTGTGCGTGCGCGGCGCAGGCCAGCCCGCCGCGCGTCCGTGCCGAGGGAGTGAGTGAAATCGAGCATTTGTGACTAAAAAATTCTCTCAGTGTACGCGGCTGGTCGGCGCCCCCGACTGGGGGAGCCCGGGCGCGTAGCTAGGCCTGCTTGCCGAGCCGCGGCGGCCGAAGTAGCGAAACCGTTAGCCCCCAGTGGAATTCCGGGTCCTAAACAAGGCCTGACAGTGGTCGTCCAGAGGGGAGGGATTTAGTTTCCCTCCCCCCACTCCAAAAGGTCATTTGAGCAGCTTATTTTTTGTAGATCTCACAATATAAGTGATTGCATTAGTCAGTGGTGGTGTATTAACTCTTGCAATTTCAGTAATTTCACACAAAGTAAAAATGTTGAGGCAATAACATCAGCTCTAAAGTTCCTCCTTTCCATTAGTACTTTGATAATTCCTACTGCTAGAAACAGGGTTGTCTTTAAGTTTATAAGCATTTTAAAATAATATTCCATGAAATGCTTTAATTATGTACTTTCCATAGATGCACCATCATAAACAAATTGGATTTAAGCTGTTGAGAACATTTGGGACCTGAGATTTCAAGGTTTATTTCTGTTCACAGGCCCCTGACTATTAACTACATTAATCTTCACTGAGTCTCTCACGTTCCCCATCAATTTCAGGTTTTGGTGAGAATGAGATATTTATTACTTAAGTGAAAAGTGGCTTTTCTCCCTAACCCATCTCACTAAATGCACCACATCAGCAGCTGTGTCAGTGGATGCAAAAGCCTAACAATATATGCTTGAACTGTGGTGTGTAGCGAAATCCTGCCACAGAACCAACAATGCAAAAATAGGTGCCTTTCTTATGTCCTAGAAAATACCATTATTTGAATTTTGGAAGAGTTCCCATTGATGGGACATGTGATTCAGGGATGTTTTTTGTGTGGTATAACTGTGCTAACTTCTATCTAGGGCCATGCAGAATTAGGTCAGCTATAATTTGTCTGGGAAAAAAAAAAACAACAAAAAAAAACCCACCTCAAAAACCAAAACCAGTTTAAAAAATCTCTGTAAACTGTCAGAATACTGGGTGTGTGCTGTAGTCCTTCAGAGTAACAGACGTGATGAATTTTGCTTCAGCAAAGTTGGTGTAGAGTCTCTTCAGAACAATAGTTCCTGCATCACTGTCTTATGTCCAGACTTAGAGAGTACTCAGATAGGATAGATCCAGTATGTTCATTCAGTTGCTTGCTTACAGTCTCTTGAAAAATCTGGAAATGTCCAGAGAAAGTCTGGTTAAGTATTAAGGATGAAAATGGTAAAGGGTATGTGACATACCCTGCATAGCATCAGGGAGGTCACTCACTGCAACAGGAGACAAAAGGAAAATTCCCCTTTAAATATCCACATATGGAGTTGAAAAGTGGTCAGGTATTAAAGCAGTCATCTAGCTGGTTGTGATGCCTTTTTAATTATAGAACTTAAGCATTTTATCTCCATTTAATTAGACTAGCCTTCTCAATACCATTTTTGAAAGTCAGGTCTCCTTAGGTAATTTATAATTAACTTACTAAAAAAATGTACTGAAGTGCAATTCTACTGCAATGTTCTACCAGTGATTTCTCTGTAAAGAAATGTGTCCATTCCCTTATAGGAAAGGGACCCGTCTTACTCCTTTTGTATGTTTCTGATCAATACCATGTAACCCCACAAAACAGCAGAAACAGATTCAACTCCCTGCAAGCACGTGAGCATTTAAAACTAGAATTTAGACATTTCTTTTCAAGAAAATATTCACATAATGAAGGTCTCTAGCACAATAAACATGTCCTTGAGCATTAGTATACCAGAATGAAAGGAAGTAGTAGTACTGTGAAAAAAAATATTAAAAACACTTCTTGCATTTATATGGTACAAATAAATACAGCTGGTTATCAGATCACTGAAATACACTACCTGAAACTGGGAAGCCTGTTTAAATACAGGGGAGAGGGTAGGTTTAAGCTAACCGATAATGAAGACTGCTACATTGTAGCGCAGTGCTCCTAGGGATTGTTAAGAGTCAATCTGCTGCTGGCTAAAGCAGCATCCTCATCCTGCTATTAACAGAATTAGGCTGTCCTTGCTGCCAGCAGGGAATAGTTGACAGGGATGTAAATTGTGCTATTACATAAGTGTAGATTGTGATATAATAGAATCAATTGTACTGAATTGTATTGCTGTAACATCAGCACTTGCCCTAGTAAATGCTCTAGTTGCATTCCTAGAGGGCAAGAAGAGACCAACAATACAATCTTGTGACTTCAAATTTTCAAAGAAAAGCACATTTTACAACATTTATGTAAATTAGTCATTCCTAGGATGAACAAGTCACAGCTGAAAGCCATTCAGATTATCTGCAGATACATGTCAATGTCAAAGATAATTTGACCAATTTATATTAAAAGATCACAGAAATTATCAAGTCTCTATTGTAATAAAGTTACAGTTGGATTGGACACTTTAGTGGAGGGAAGGGAAATCACAAAAATCAGCAGGTAATGTTTCTGTATGAATTTAACCGTCACACAACTGATACGCTTTTATGGGAGGTTTATTCTTAATCCAATACTAACTTCAGCTTTCCTTTTCAGTTACTCACATGTCCACTACCCACTGAAAGACAGGGTTTTGAATCACTTTTGTACCAAGATGACAGCAATATAATGGCACTTTCAGTTGCTTGTATTAAAATACATTTCATAATTCTGCCCATGAACAATGAATTCAGGAGAGTGTTTGTCTGAATTCACACCTTTGAAATACTTGACACTAGTTCTCCAGATAAAATTGTTTTAGCCACTTAATGTTAGCCTTCATGTCTTCTGTAATACCTGCATTGATACATTTTCAAATGATAAATGTATACCATAATTAGACAAAACAGTATTCCTCAGGTCAAAGTCTGATATGATGGCAGAATAAAAAATTCAGTTTCTGTCTTAATACATCCTACACCAAATGTAAATATTTCTGTTTCCCCATCAGTCAAGGTTAAGGGAAACATCTTCAGTTTGTTCAAACAAGTCTTCCAGTTGGTACAATGGAATAAAAAGAAAAATTAAAAAAATAGGATTTTCATTTTATAGTTGTATTAAAGAGCTAGTTCCATACAGATTTTCTGGTAAAACGTTTACAGTCACAACTCTTTGATACTAGTTATAATACTTCAAATGTGAGACATCAAGAACTATTAGAGAACAGCAGACCTCAGGCCCTGTACAGGCTACACTTAAGCAGCCAGCTTTTTTTAATTTAAGGATGGATTATTTCTGCTTGTGCTCTTCTCATTTTATAACATTGCTCACTGATTCCACAGCATCCTTATTTACAGAAGGTGGTGGTGTGTCTTATTTGCGATAGCTGAAGAAAATCAGAAGAAAGCATTTCTTCCATCATTCCAATACATGCATAGTCTGTCAAGAAAAGTAAAAGCTGTTTGATATTAACTTGCAAAACCAAAACCAAACCATAACGTGAAACCATAGCAGTTTAATCCTCCCCCAGTAAAAAAAAAAAAAAAAAAACACAAAAAAAAAAAAAAAAACAAAAAACACACTGCTGAACAGCTGCCCTCCATCATATGAAGCATAAGTTCTGTGATGTTTCTAGAGATTTCACACTATTACCCTTAAAAATAAGGTGAAACATTTCAGAGTTCTTCTTCATGTAGAGAATAATTACCTCTTAACTAAAAAAAAAAGAAAGCACACCTGGAAAGTTATAGCTCCCTGCGTGCCCTTCTAACACATTCAGAAACCATGACAGATGTGGATGGCGAATGCCAGCTTGCAGATAAAAGCATAGCAGACTTTGTTTTGTGACTTCAGAAGGGGATTTGAATTTATGGAAGGAGTGAGTGAAGGGTTAAGGAACTATTAAACCAGTCACACAAGCTCCTCTGTTCCAACAGTCCATGCATGCACAAACTTTGGAATCTTCCTTCCACCCCTGGAGAACACACACACACACACACACTCTCTCTCTCTGCAGGGGGGAAACACAAACAAAAAAACACCCAAAAAAAACCAAACCCCAAACCCACTACCTCTTCACATTTTAATTTCGAATTACTTGCACATCTCAAAGGTCAGCACTGGATTATATATAACCTAGCCAAAACTCCCCCTGGAGCCTGCACCAACTGTCACGTAGCTATGAATAGGTACAAGAGTCACCCACTTGGGAACATTCAGTAGTTTGAAGTATTACTGCTATCTGTGTGCACAGGAATTTTTCACATAATGTACTACCTCTAAATCTGAAATCACTGTCAGCAAACCTTAACAAAGGCGCCCAACAATTTGTATTTTCTATACTTTACTGACACACTTAAAGGAAAGACAAAAGGAAACATTTTGTGTGAGTGTGTATCATTTATTGTAGTTCAAGAGAGGAACTGAACAGAAGACACAGCGAAAAACAAATAAAAGAACAACCTTTTTTCAGACTTAATTTTAAAACACTGGTTTCAAATCCTTTTTAAAAAGGAAATTCAAGTATCATATGCAGGGGGCAGTAATACAAAAATGTTTGTGAATATTTTTTTTATTTTTTCTTAAAAATGTAATTCTACATTTCCTGCACCCTTTCTGCTTTGGTAAGGCCAAGCCATGGATACAAATTGGTATGCAACATAAAAAAAATGACCCCTGCCCCAAACTGCAGCCTCTAAGAATAAAAGGATCTGCTCTCTGCAGACAAGCTCTAATGGCTCAGAACTGTCATTTAGCATATATCATATCTGCAGCATTGAAAGAATGAATTTTAATTTTTAAATAGTCACTGAAATCCTGGTATTCCCAAGCATCTCTTTCATGGCAGCTGTTTTAACATAGTCCTACATCAAGGCTTTTCAAAAATACCAGAGCATCTAGATAAACACAAAGAAAAGGGACATTCCAAAGAAGAGGAATTAAAATCCATGTGTGAAGTCTTTGCATTTTTTAGATTATCCTTGTGTCTAACACCAATTAAAAACCAAATATGCAAATGTGTGTAATATAAAAAATACGATCCCGAGATTAACACTTTGTTGCAGGCACAGTTATCGCACAGAATATGTTCTTTTGAGGGCAGGGGAATGATTTTGTTTTTCACAGGGATTTTTTTTTTTTGCATTACAAAAAAAAAGTCAGCAGTGCAGGTTTGATGGGTGGAAGAGAAAGAAGGGAGGGAAAGAGGAAGAAAAGTTACTTTAGCAGCAAAACGTCCAAGGTTCTAACCACAATCAAATTAACGGATATCTGGCTGTAAAAAATAAGGTTGAAGGGATGCTGCCCTGATCCATTCATTTCTGCTAAAATAATTCAGCTGTAAAAACTCCAAAACGTGACATATTGAAGGACAGTTTTGTAACATAAGCAACTTCCTAGCTTGTCCTCCATGTTATTGACCATCATTATCACTTAAATATATGTACAAGAATTAAGCCGCTTTTCTCCTTGTCCACATGCTTCTGGTCACTACAGCAAGTCAGTGCCAGTGGGCGTGCTAATCCCATCAACAGCTTTCAAAGTGTATCTGCTCCACTATTACCAGAACAGCCCACGCCCTTTTCTTCCCATTGGTGTTGGCGTGCACTGCAAGGGAATTTTTAATGGTCAGCATTCTGCTTGTCTCTCATCCAGGCTTGGATTTGCTCTTTAAGTTCTGGCACTAATAGTGTAAAGAAGAGAAAAAAGAATTATTAACTTGCAGTTAAATTTCTGAGTAATACTACTATAAGAAAACTCTTAATGACCAACAGCAATTTATTTTCTAGAAACCCAATCAGGAATATCTAACTACTATTTTCTTCTCTATCAGTGTATTTTCTGAACAGCTTTGAGTAAACGAATGACTCATTTACCCACCATAGTAACTTCCTTCAGTTCAGTGGTTATGAAGGCAAGTGTGTGGGGTTTTTTCCCCATAGAAAGGGAAGGGAGAAAGAATGAACTTTTCTGTGCAAGCTGAGATGAACGAACCTCTACTGTGGCCTCAACGCTATCTTCTGTAAATATACAGAACAAGCTGCACACAAATTGCTTCCCCCAGTCAACAGTTCCGTTGCTGACTGTTAAATGCCTACCTGGTTCCAGCATATTTTCTGTCAGCGTCTGACGATTGAAAGGATCAGTGGAAGAATTCAACAGATGCCTCAGTATGATTGACCTGTCCATAATAGTTCCGGATGGCAACCTCACAGGATCAGTCATCAGAGTGTCCATAAGTGGATCTGAGGGCACAAGGGTCTCCTCATTAAACCGAGGACAACAGCTACAGATTTTATCTGCATACAAAACCACAGTGCAGAACTGATATTCAGGGTCCCCAACCAGGTATATTGCTGAAGTTACGGAAAATGGTAAAATGAGCAGCAGACTCTGGCTTTTATACTGCTTTTTCCTTTCTGAATTGGGACTAAGCATTAGCTATTTTCACCCTATTTTCAGATTTTGGGTTGTTTTGTTTGTTTGGGTTTTTTCTGTTTTAAAAGTACACATAAGCAAAACATGGATAGGAAATGGACAGCACAATCCCAGGGAAAAAACAAAGAAACTGAGCTCTCTATGCTTACTTAACTATTTAATTGAAATAGAGCAGGATGCAAGGCTTCATAAACAATACATAATTGTTATTAATACATGCTAATTTAAAATCAAAGTAACAAAACAAATTCCTCTTCTCCAAAAAGAACTCAGTATTTTGAAAACTCAACTTGCCTCTAAATTCATCTGGAGCATCGCTGTAATCAATTTCTGCGCGGGCATTCTTGGCAACAATTTCCTCCACTTTCTCTGCCAGCAGTTTGAATTTCTCTATTGCTATGGTTGACTTGATTCCAGCCTTTCTCATCTTTGAGATAACCTCCTCAAAGAGCTCTTTACTGTAGGACCTCTACAAGCAAAGCATTCAAAAGAAAACTTTGCTGAGTTGTTGTATCCTTATGTGCCATAAAATTTCTAAAGATCTTTTAATGCGTTTTTAAGACTTCAGAAAGAAGGATCAATAAAACCTCAACATTACATCAGACAAAAGTAGTACAAAGATAACATTTCATCTAGGACCAAAATGTCAACTTTGGGAAAGATTTATGGGTTTTGTACTGGTCATCACTACTGTAGAACTGTTCAGAACAAAAAAAAAAAAAAAAAAAGAAGTATCATCACCTCATGTAATAAGTAAGAAACTCAGAGAGACTGACTATAATTATTAGGACTGTTCTTAAGACAAAACATCTTGTCTTGCTGCTCCTGTCTGTATTCTTGTTCTTACAAGTCTTGGGTGAAAATACAGCATAAAATGAAGAGGTATATTTGATTCTTAACTTCTCTGATAACGTGCAAGGCAGTACTAGGAAAGAAGTGAATCTTTCTCCTAATCCAAATAAAAAACCAAAAACACACCCTACTCCATGATGTTGCAAATACAGTAAGGCAACTCAGAGGGAGCTAATACTTGCTGGAAGCTTGCCAACTGGTACAACTACACAGTATGAAAGAGACTAAATGCACATCCTGTAGTTTCAACTGAAGCAAGCATTGCTTTCAAGTTAAAAAAAAACTAAAAAGTTAGGCAGGGACTTCTGAAAGCTGCTTATGGTACGTGGCATAATGCACAATGCCATGTTTTGATATAAGGCTTTTAATAAACATTGTTATTTACACTGCAGTACAAAGTTGAATTAAATGACAAAACAAAACACACCAAGTCTCTCAGATTTCTATTTTCCTTAGGGATTTTAAATGTTTCAACAGAGCCCTACTTCTTTCCATCCACACTACATTCCACTAAGAAATACTACTCGCTACTTAGGACACACAGTGCCCACCCAAACTCCTTTCTAGTCCACAGAGAACAACCATGGCAATACGCCCAGGGTTTTATAAATGTTTTCAGATTCATTCTAATACGTGCTAGGATTTGCAAATGGGAGATGTATCAAAATGCTTTAGTGAAACCCTGCCATGATCAAGCAACTTTTTGTTTGTTTTGGTTTGTTGTTTTTTTTTCTCCTAATACCAGTAGCCATTAACCAACTGTGCTTATCCTTGGTGTTTTTTTCCTGTCATTGACAGTTTCCAAGATACTATTCAACACGCTACCACCACCATTTTTCATGAAGGGCCACTTTGTTAATTAAGCTTTATTCCAGTTTCCACACCAGAAGGCTTCTTTCTTTTTAATCCCTCTGTCTGTACCATGCATTTTGCCATGGCTGCTATTGGTGAATGAATGATGGATAACATCCTCACCTTTTTTTTTTTTTTAATATATACACACACACACACACTGAACAGCAGAAAAAAACCCCACACTGCATGCTCATTATACACATGCAAACACATAAGGTCTGTTTCAGAAGTGTTAACCAATATTATCTGCAATTATCAGAACTTAAATAATTCAGAAAAAAGATCATGAGTCACTCTGATACCTCTGCTTCACTAGACATGCAAAAATCAGCTTCCACTAGAATTTCAAGTAGCCACTGAGAATATTTTTTTCTGTAGATTTTGAAAAAGTTTGTATTGTAAGACACAGACAGATGTGATTCAGTAGTTTGTCAGCTTTACAAAAAACAGACATGAGGGATAGCTTATCTACCTTAAGACTTAACTCTGAATACTACCATGAGGAGTTCAAAGGTGTCTTTGTCCCATATATGCTGTGTTTTGCCGCTTTATTACACAGTCAATTAATAAAGTGATATAAAGGGAATACAGTTTGGAAACTGTTAGACTAGAGAATGATCTTTGGACTGTTAGATGAGGCTCACACTCAGTCCCACCTCTGCCCATTTCACAAGTTCTTGATGAAGAAGGGGGAGGGACTCAAAACTCTTCAGTATGCTGTTTTACCACTTGCAAAATTAGGACAACATACTTCTGCAAGTTTACAGTGCAGCTGTAGCTAATAAGCATCTAATGCTCAGGAAATTTCCTAGATGTGTGAAGTGCTATAGATACTTATCTGTCTATAGGCTTGCAAAACACTTGGAAAACATACCCATCTACAAAGGGCAGACAATATGAACAGAGATGATCTGCTGAAAGAAAACTGATCACAAGCATATGTGATGGAAACTGGGTGGCAGCATACAGGTAAGATGAAACTCTTCCAGAGTATTCTGCAAAGTCCTGTGTCCACAGTGTTTTTGCCCTTCCCCCTCTCATCTTTTTGGAGCTCACCTGATCATCAGCAATTGCTTTAGCAAAGCGAGCACAATCTAGCTGTAGATAAATGTCAGTCAGTTGGTCCAACAGCTTCTTTGGTTCAAACCCGTATTTCTCAGGGTTTTCAACTTTCAGGTCACGGCACTTGGGGCCACACAGTTGCTGTAAGTTAAAGTTCAACATAGCAGCCAATCGTGGTCCAAGTTCCTACAAGACCAAAGTAAAACATAGATCACAGCATGAAGGCAATGATAAAGAAGTTTATCACTAGATTTGCATACAGCAAGATCAGGAAATATTAACTAATAAAATTATCATTTTGTAGGCTTGCAGGAAGCATTTTTTCTCTATGCATGCTTCTGATTTAGAAAAACAATATAATGCAAACAGCTTCTGTCTAGAAGCATCACACTATCTCAGTGACTCAGGCAGTGCTCTTAGCATCAAGTAACTTCAACAGCAATTAGATTTCAGTGAGTGGGAGAAAGGGGAGGAGAGTGGAAACAAAGGGCTACCAAACATTTCCAAGTTATTATCCAACAGCAGAGGTGTTAGAGAAGCTAGAAAACAAGTTCATTCTGAGCAGGACTTACAGGTCTGAGAAAAGGCTTTTGAACCTGCTTGGTAAGGATATGGAACATATCAACAGTTTCTGTTGCCAGAGCAAGATATGAACGAGACACACGCTCATCCTGAGCTAGCTGTGATTGCCGAGCCTGTTGCTGATCCTAGAAAATAAACAGCCAGTGGTTACAAGTCCACAGAATTTCCTACATCATCAGCAATCAAAACCTTAACAGCGATAATGCTAACATGATCTAGACAGACAAAAGAACAGACAGCAATTCAAATCCAGATGAAATACATTTTTTTAAGGTACAGCTTGCTTTTACTACCCAATATGAAAGTCTGCACCAATTTTCCAGAATTCTGCAACACTAAAATAATGAATGCAAATGATATCGCAGGACTTCATGGTTATCGAGTCTGTTTACATCCTGCAACTGCTCCTCACAGCTGCAAAACTGGGTTATGCTTCCTTTCCATCCAAATGCCAATACTTCAAAACCAGCTTGGGATCTGAGAGTCAAGTGAGGTTCTCTAATTTATGCACCATCATAAGTCATAAACATTCCACACTGGAACAATCTGTAGATGATGTACCAGCTCATTTTGTCACTACAGTAATGGCTTTACCCTGCTAATAGGCACAAACAGGAAGAAAGGCTTCAGAAGAGCAAACCAGAGTAAGTTAAACAAGATCATTATAGCTTTTCTTTTCAAGCTTTTTTTTTTTTTTTTTAAATCAGTAATCTTAAAATATAAATACTTGACATGGATGGCTCAACATAAACAATCATTGTTTAATCAGGTTAAGGTCTGAGGTGTAGGACTGTCTGCATCGAATCTACGCAGAATCAATGCATTAACAAAATAAAAGCTTCTATTCCTTGACATCAATTCAACTGGCGAGCATCTTCCAAAACCTCCTTCAGGAAGGTTAAAGTCTCAATTTCTGCCCTTAGAATTACATGCAGAGTAATTTAAAACTTGATACTATTTCCATTTCACACCACATTCTTTGCCAGCCACAACATAGCTACGCAGAATGATGTTTTTTGCAGAACGTCATCCAGAGTGACCACGGCCATACCGGCAGCAAGAAAAAGCATTGAGAACTGCTTCTCACAAGCAGTTCTTTGTTGCTGCCCCTTATTAAAAAGTTTTTTTAATGGTCTTGTATTAAAAATTTAAAAATAAGTAAAGGGCACTTTGAAAAACAGCTCTGTTCACCCTGGGCAGCAGGTCCCATTGTTCTTTATTCTTCATCTCCTCTTGCACTTCATGGATACGTTTTAGGGACTCCAGACTCTCATCCAGCAAGAAAGTGGTGTCATTTATCAGCATGTTGATGTAGCGAACAAACTGCTTCCCAGAGCTGAAAACATCGAAACACAGTTATCGAGGCAGAGTAGATGGGTGTGCAGACCAGACTGCAATCCCAGCAACACTCCTTCTGCACTGTATATTTCAAGTAATGATCCCATTCCCCAAGCCAAGTTGATGGTGGTGTCCAGAGCTCACTTTAGATACATTCCAGTTCTACTGGAAGGGGTTGCCATTTAAAATAAATGGAAAGCAGCATCACCCATTCCCAATGGCAATGACCTCCTCGGGTCATTGCCTGAGCAGCCTGCATGACAGTAAGCAGCGCTATATACAATTTCTTACTCACTTGAACTCTTCCATAAATGTACCATGGTGAGCTATATTCTGCCAGAGGCTTTTGAAAATGGTGCTAATGTGATAGCGGATCGTAAACTTGTCATAGAATTCGCTAGTGGCTCCAGTATGTTCAACATCTGAAAAGAAAACAGATACCAGAGCTGGAATCAAACAAAACTCTTTCCCCACCAGGACTGCCCTGGAACATGCTACATCTCTCCCCTACTGCCTCCAATAGCACGGGCTTCAAGCACCAAGCTTCCCATTCAGAAGTCTCCATCTTAATTCTCATTAAAAGAAGCAGCACAGTCCACGTTTTAATCCAGAACTAACCTCACTGCTGAGGAAAAACCCTGGAAAACAAAACACTGCTCTTCATCTCACAGCTTAAAATTTCACTCATAAGAAAACTCTAGGAACACTACAAAAATAGTTCTTTCTATGAGTGCAAACCCCTTTTGAAACATCTGAATCTACAGGACTAGCAAAACTACAGTCAGAAGTTTTAAAATCCCAATATTCCTACTCCCTTACAAAGCAAAGAAAAAAACTTCCAGTCTGGAATCTAAACAGGACAAAAACCACGGCCAGAATCTACAGCACTAGAGTTGTTGGTGCGCAGCAGCTCGTGGAAATGCTAGAATTCTCAAAGTTCCATGTAATGCCATTATTTCCCCTGATTCCTGAGTACAAAGCCTCATCTTTACAAGACCCAAGATCAAGATCTACCTGGGTTTTAGGTGGGTTTCTTGGTTTTAGGGTTTTGTTTGTTTGTTTGAAAGGTTACAACTAACACAGCCTTTTGTCTTGTAACACTCATTGCTTACTGTACACTCAGTGAGCTACAGCTGAAGCACTTACCTGTGTAAAACTTCATCAAGGAGGGAACTAACAATTTAGTGGAGAGAGGATGATTCTCAATCATTTCAAAGAACTTTTGTGTCCGGGGCTGAACAGCTGGATTTGTCATGAACATCACTTCCACCAGCTTGGCTACTAAATAAGGATTTCGGATGTAGTTCTGGTTGCACAGCATCACAACAAGGAACATCACTATGTCCTGAGTACAGGGCTCATAAAGCACCTGAGGAGCATATCTGAGAAGAGGTGGATAAACAAAACAAAATGAAAAACCCCAACCTCATGTTGTCTACAGAAGATTTACCACATATACAGCAAGTAAGTTCAGATCACTCATTAGCAACCCGAAAAGTACAGTCATTATATCACAATTTCCCATCTTTCTCTACAGAAACTAGGTTCTTACTCTTCCTAAAGGTTTTGCCTCCTGTTCACTTGAAGCTGAATTTTAGTGTGAAAAACTATCATATTCTTTTCTTGGATATACTAGCAAATTTTCTATGAAGTACCACTATAACAGCACCTCAGGAAGGCAAAAGCAAACATCTCATCATGCAACACAGTGAAGCCTGAATTTGAGGGCAAATTTTCAGCAAGAAAGTGACCAGCTTCAGAACTCGCATTACATCTGAGTAGTATTCATGCCCATCTAAACTGCTAAAACACAAATGCATTTCATCACAGAAAATTCATAAATGGGGGAATTTTCTACTTATTAAGCTACAACTTTTAAAAAATATTCTTTTAGTGATGATTTAACATAATAAGATCAAAAGTCCCACTTCAAACCACAAAGAAAATTCTCGCAGGGAGGGAGCCAAGAAACCCTCAACTTTCTTCCAAGAAAAACATCTGATTAGAAGGGACTCTGGAGCTCACCTAGGCATTGTATGTGCTTCGTTGCCTACCAATGCCATAATCTTATGGGTGTTATTAAAAAACAGACTAGCTAAGAAACTACTTTCACACCCTAAATTTATGTGCATGCCACCTGTTATGGGGGTAAGTGGCAGTACAAATTTCCTTTAGATATAACTTTACTTACTGTACAATAAAAAATAAAAATTCAGCAACATCTTCCACGTAAAACTCTGGCAATGCTGCAAATACCTTTGGAACTTCAGGAGTTAAAGGCAATTTAATGCTGTAAAATAAGAGACAACAAACAGGACAGTAAAATAGCAGGGTGAAGTAGAAAGTGTCACAAGCTTTCTTATGGAATTCTCCTATGGGAGTGTTTTACAAGAGTTTTGAAACTGAATTTTTAGAAATTCATGCCAGTACTTCAAGTGTACTAAAACATACCCAAGGGCTGCTCCCTACCCCCATAACTGAACCTTAAACTATGTACGTCATTGACAAAGTAACAATCACATAAGAAAGCAGACACTAAAAAAAATTTAAAATTTAAGTTCTATAACTGGTATCTAACGTGATCCGAAATATCTTTGATACAATTTACACAGATAATCCTCACACTCACTTGGGATAGCCAGGGTCAAGAATGCGAAGCATCAGCTGTATCACCATGCCATAGAAATTCAGGCATCTCCTGAGAAAGTTTTCATCCAGCAAACCAGCATCTGCACAAGCCTTGCACCTCACCAGTTTCTGCAGAACACGCATACAAAAACTAATCCAGGGCAAGACAACATAAAAGGAAGGTCAAGCCTATCCAAGCTAGTCAATATATCTGTGAATTATGAGAACTATACAATGGTGTCTTAAAATATGCTCTTATTTGAAGAAAATGGGGCACTTAAGCCCCAATATATCAAGAAAATCACACACACAATTCAGAGCTGCAGGGACAGAGGAGCCTTTTAAAAGCTTTATGGGAACAACAAAAGAAATAGAGATAACAGAAGTGATCCAAAGATTGATACAGCTCAGAAATTTGTGCCCTTTTATACTAGAGAAACTTAAGCAGGACAGACCTTCAAAAGAGGGGACGCCAGCATACTTATCTTTGCAAGAAATACACATGAGATTAGAGACTTGAGAGTTGCATCTCCATCCTGGGCATGGAATGTGCACACACAACTACCCCTGAACAAATCACAATCCCTTTGCTTGTTCTCTCTCCCATAAAACCAGTATTTTCTTCTTTCTGAATAATGCTACCCAAGTTAATCTTGGTGCTACTTTGACTTTTAAGGTCACCATTAATACATTATAACACAACTACCATTTAGTGCAGTACTCACATGGTTCATAGATTTAAAATCACTGTTTCCAAGAATCATCAGTAGGAAGTTGCATTTACACATTAAGACACAAAGTAAACATACAGAGAGGTTGACAAAGGCATTTAATTGAGAACTGAATCACTTACAAACCTTAAGCTGTGTCTTGCAACGTTTCAGCATTTCTCTATGCCTGGTAGCCAGAGGAGAATCCTTCCATTGACTTTCATTGTTCTTCAAATCTTCAACAGTCCTGAAAACCATATGCAATGATTGGTTATCATGACAGAGGGGATATGTACTGCCATCTACAAGGCATTTAACCTACTTATCTGCTAAATACCAAGGAAATACTGAGAAGTGGGGAAAAAAGCTAATCATTTTCATACAAATTACCCATCATCATAACAAGAAAAATAAATTGCTTTTGTAAATACAGACTGAACATCTGCACAGTGCGCATTCAAAGGCACTACATACACCAGCTCAAGCCTACACGGCTGCCAGATGAACAGAACACTGAAAAAAAAATTATTTATCCACTATATTAAAAAGCATTTGCCTTTTTTCACACTGAAGTCTGCAGTCACTCTAAAGGAAGGTTAAAAGTATGTCATTAACCCCAAAAATAACCCTAACACAAGGAAGGGTTGTCCAGTTAAAGAGGTATTTAGACATATAATTCATTTTCTAATATCAGAAAGGAAAATGAAAACAAAATCTGTTAAGGAAGAAAGAGGTGGCTAACAACAGGACTTGTTAGAAACACCTTCCCTTTCCCAAGAAATCTGCAGGTCTGCATCCTGTCTGTCTTCCCACTTTCCACTGTTGTGAATGAGCATTTGCAGTTTTGTTCTACCCTTCTCATGCTCCACTCCCCATAAAATTCAGGTTTGCAGAGGAGTACAATATATGAATATTCTATAGTCTCCCCATCAGCATAAGGGCCAGTAAATCCAGATGGTTGATGTTACTTCCCTTCCCTTCCTCATCTTCTCACTCTGACCTACAGAATAGAACACACACCATTTACATTAAAAAATCCTACATATTGCCATATCATAATACTTTTTAGGAAGGGTAGCTGATTAGAACAAAACTCAATATACTGAACTATATGAATACTGACCCTTTTCATCCCCCTTTAAACACAAATTCTATTCCACATCAACCTCTGCCTGTAGCAGAAAAGTAAATAGTGTAATGTCTTTATTACCAACATCTAATTACATTGCCCAGTGTTGCAAGCAACCAGGCAATTCATGGAAAATGCTGAACACTAAGCTGCTATTGATCTCAGTAAAATCCAAGAACTCTTCACTCAGTACCATTAGATCAGGATTGCTGCATAAGCAACTCCTTTGTGACAATTCTAAATAAGGAAAGAGAAGCAATTCCTTTTCCAAGCCAAAGGTATGGCTTATTTACAAGTAATCCACAGGCTGTTTATATGAAAATATTTCTCTCATTGAAATATACTGACTCTTCCTGCTCCGCTCTCTGGAGCTTCCCAGGTTCTTGGCCTGCATGTGCTTTAAAAAGCTAAAGATGAAATCACAACGAATGCAATCCAAAAATCGTGTAATGGGCTCATGAATTACTGCCAATGCAATGAGTGCAATTATAAACAATGGAAAATAGCGATGATACAAAAATCTGTTCTAATTTTAACAGAGTATTCTTCGAGGTTTAGCAACTATAAAAGTCTATTTGAATTTATGCAAAGAGAAATGGAAAAGAGCAGTGTTGTCATGTCAACAACTTAACTTTTTAAAGTAATTTTTTAAATGGTAAACCACGTGCTGAATTACATGTACATGAACAATATTAAGAGTTTACTGCTGAAGGCTTCCCGCCCCCTGCCCCAAGAGTACAAGTTATGCCACCTCAGAAGCCAAGGGGGAAAAGGTAAGTATCTTCTCGAACATACAAAACAGCTCAGGCACAACTAGCAAGGCCTTGTTTCTGAAATCACAAGTCATCTACAATGACATGATTATCAGGAGAGCCTAAGGCACTGATGTCCACACACCATCAACCACACCACAGATGAAGTTAACATAAACAGCGTTAAGTAATGTCATGAATCCTAAAATGCTCTGAAGACAGTTGAATTATCTTTTAAATAAAATGGACTCCTCACCACTTTGAGCCGCCTTTGCACAACCAATATCCTCCATCCCACTATTACCAGAATTCCTGGTTCTAGCCACAGTCCCTCAACACAAGGAAAAAATCCGTAAGGGCCAAAAGCAGCAGTTTGAGAAATAGTTAAGATAGTCTGTACTCGGGAACAGTTCCACCCAAGTTGTTATTCTAATGTCATTAAGTTGATAGGACTTGCCATCATGGTGAGAAGAGCACATTGCCAGGATGCTAGGACTATCAGATGCACTAGATAATTAACAACTTCTAACCTGTTGAGCTCCCTGATGGCCCGCAGTCTACGTATGTATCGACGGCAGCTTGGCAGGATTGAGAGATGATGGGCATGCAGGGTTAAGAAGAAACATTCTGTTGGGAATTTCGGCTCAGAAAATGGAGACGGATCCCTGCCTAGAAAACAAACCAAGAGAAGAAGTATATGTGAATAAATTAAAAAATGAATTGCCTTAGCTAGGGGCGAGACCTTGAACTTAACTTTCTTTAAAACAAGAGAAACAGCATCAAAAAAAAAAAAAAGCATTCAGGAACAGAAGAATTATTTGCTGGAATCACTTACTTCCACATACCTCCAGTATCAAAAAGGGAAGGCATAGTAAATGTGCAACATAGCTAAATCAGAATACTCACAAAGTTCAGCAATCCAGGCTGTAACATCCTCCATTGTTGCTTTCACTCTGGTCTCATCTGTTGGGAGGTCAATACGACACCTGGGATGAAATATGTACATGGGATCAACAGTTTCCAGCTTTATCTTCGTACTTAGTTGCTGTAGTACCCATAGGAAGTTGAGCATAAAGCCATCTGTAGATACCAAACGATCATCTGTCTGTGGGGTAAGAAAGTCAACAGTTGAAGACATAAGCGTGTAAGTACAAGGGTATTTTTTGCTGTTTCAACAGTATTTAACAAAATTATGCAAGTTCAAGAAAAGGGAGAAATGATGAAGAATGCGGATCTTAAGGAGACCTTTGTGATAACAGGAAGATCACTTTTTTTTTATCTTTCTCTGTGGTTCAAGCAGTTATTCTCAAGAACATTAAACAAAAATACAAACAGAAGAAGATGACCTAAGAAATTAAAAGGATTTGAAAGGGCCTCTTTCAAGAATGATTTGCCACAGATACAGACAGCAACAGAAAAGTTTCAAATAGTTGCTGAGCTTCAATTCATAATTTTTATCTTAAATGTAAAGTTTCTATTTCTTCTTCTCTGGAATTTCACACAAGTATTCCTAGTAACAGTTCCAAATGTTTCCTTTTGAAAAGAGGACTTAAAGACAACAATAATGCAAACTTCAGTTGTTCAGGATTCACATACTGATTTTTGTTGCAGGAAGCAAGTGCAATGCATAAATTAAACAATGGCAAAACAACATCCCTGTTGTCTCACTGGAACTGTGTCAGTTTCTATCTGCATTACGCCTTTTACAGAAGCCACACAAAGTCTAGCAACTTAGCAGCTGGGAAATAAGTTTTTTTAAACCTAGCTGATTGGAATGAAGCTCCCATAGATTTGAGGGGGGGGAGGGGGGCAAGAATGGCTGTTAATGAACTGACATGTCAGTACTAAGAGAAGAAAAAACATGAATAGATCAAATAGGTAAAACAATTTCTGAAATGGGAAAAATATTCAAAGACGTAATAACTGATGACCGGGCTTTTTGCCTGCTGTAGCAGGCATTTAAAATTCTGTTGTCCTCCATTGAAGAGTCACGTTGCACAAGCCATCTAGTGCGATTTGTGCACTGACTAGATCCATGTATGACAGGAAGAGCATTCCCCTTCCCCTTTATTTACCTGCATTTGTGCCTTTTTCATGTTGGCGTTGACAACAGCTGCCATGTAATTGAGAGCGGCTTCTCGAGTTTCACCATTCAGTAAAATACTATGTAGAATCTTGAACAGCTCTTGCTGGAATTTCAAGGAAACATTCTGTCAGGTTGCATATACTTCTCAACATCACATTCCTGCTTTCTGTTGCTCCGTATTTTTTATGTTCTACAAATTCCACAAAACTAACTACAACTTCTGTTATGGTCTTGTTGCAAATTTTATATGCATATAATAGTTATGACATTAGTTACAGAAAAGATGTATACAGAAGATCAGCCAAACACACACACTACTAATACAACAAATATTTTTCTAATCGTCCTTTAACATAAACTATAACCCATGACTAACTGTTTTGATATTTTCTGAATTGGCTTACAGCCTTAAGAGAAATATTTGTAGCACTATTTTTTTTTTGCTAATTCCCTTCAGCCATATCCTAATAGATCTGTTGTTTAACACAAGCTATTTTTTTTAGATTATATTCTTCATCTATGCCAAGACCAAAAACCCCACACTATTTTGCTTTTATTTTCTCCAAACATGAGAAAACTTACCCTTGCTAATTCCAGGTAATGTTGCAAAGACTGGCTAACAACCCGGGTGTTTTCAAGAGTAATGGCAGGTCCTGAGAAGTACTTTTCAACTACTTTGTTCTGAAATTAGAATGAATATTGGCAAAGGTATTGAACATATTGGGGAAGGGGAAAAAACCCAAACAAAAAGACCCCACCACGCAACTATCAACATCCTTCTTTAACACTTACGTCATCTTCAGCAAAGACAGAGAGACTGAAGAAGGCTCCCAGATAGGAAAGTCTTTGCAGCTCTCTTCCTGCACCTGTGCTTAAAGATTTAGGCAACCACAAGGGCAAAGAGACAACCTAGAAAACAGGAGAAATAGCAAGTTAGTTAAAGCTGCCACAGCAGCCATGCTACTTCCTCTGCACCGTCACCTTTCAGTGTTTGCCATACACCCTCAATTCTTCAACATTCTGTCATGCTCACAGCTATAATGGAAACATCTCATCGATATTTCAGCAATCTAAGCAAGTCTCGTTTGTCCCAGTTCTCCTGAATCCTCAGGGAGGACTCCCTTTACCGGTTTACTGTTTAGCATGAGATACTACAGTAACCCCTGTTGATACTGTTCTTCAGAACTCTAAAAGTGGATCATAAGAAACCAAAGTTACATGGTTCTTTTAACTTGGGGGGTGTGTGTGTGTGTGTGTGTCAGACTGGATACACTTACCAAACTGCACATAGGGTGTGTTTTCCCAAACTTGATTTCACAAAGTTCACATAGTGCCTATAAAGAAACCCCAAGAAAAATTAATTTTGTGGGTAATTCCTGAGTAACCTGCCTGCAAATAACAAGCTTAAGGTGAACAGCTGAAAGAGGCAAACCTTTTTCCCTTAATCAGTGGAAAAACTTCCACCTTCTACAATGGTGAGGATGTCCAAACAGAGCTAGAGTGCACCCTGCTCCCATTTTAGATTTTACATCTGTTCCAAGTTGTCTCAAAAAAGTTAACATGTCTCACAGGATAGCAAATTATTGCACTTATTTCACAAATTAGCTGTGCAAATTGTTTGTTCAGAACATAACAATGCCTTTACTGGACTCCTGAACTGCCACATGAAAGTCAGTAACAATAATAAATAGAGCAATTGTTCTATACATACACCAAGGCCTTTGTCTTTTGAATCAGAGTGGAAAAATGTCAGATGAACACAGAAGCCAGAAACAAAGAATCCTATCCAAGATCTCTAACTCACTTTCAACTGCAGCATAGAAAAAAGAAAGCAGTTATAATATATGATTCTGAAAACATAGTAATACTGCAGGCTGTCACATATCCCACTTCTCCTGTATTATGTTTTCATTCTTCAATTATACTATATAGCTAGTAACTACTATTCCAGCCTTTTGTTGCACATTGTGCCAACTACAAGACGTTCAAAATGGGGTATAATTTTCAAGAAGCTGTTACTTGTAGGCAACAGTCAAATTTGTAACAGTTCGCAATTTACATTGGAGGGAGTAACAGAAGAGGAGGAAAACACAGAACCGGCAAAAATTGTTATTTTTGCAAAAGTACCAGAGTAACTTAGTCAATTTGATTTGTAGCACCCCAGTCCACCTAATTTCCTGAGGTACAAATTAAACTTGAAATGTAACAGCCTTTTTGGGTGTCATACGCCAAAGACCATAAAATTTGAAGGTGTCAGCTGACAGTGCTCAATTTAGCTGAGAATTTAGCTTGGTCTTTTGTGGCCAAACATGCTTTTCAGAAGACTTTTTTTGTTTTGTCAATAAAAGCAAGAGGAGGGATGCAGATCTAGGACTAAAGTAAGCTCTAAAAACCCCCACAAACAACCAAAAATAAAACTCTCAACTTTTCAGCCAGGAAACTTTACAACGTTTTTCTACAGTAAATACTCATCAACTCAAATCATTTTGGGTTTAAAATAGATTTTAGTTTCCCACATACAAAAGTGAGTCTAAACACTGGCATGGATATCGGACCTTATCTCCCAGACTTAAACTGGGAGCAGCTCAGCAGGATTTTTTAACCATCCACAGTGTTATAGCTAGTATGCGTCATGAAATCCATTTGATTAATCTTATGAAAAGTAATATATATATAAACATTTGGATATCCCACTATACAGATGCTGTACATTACACTTTAGATATTATTTAATGGTCTTTTACACATCTCACACTTCACATTAAGCTTCCAACATAGAGTTTTATAGTAATCTACTAATCAAAGAAATCCCCAAAACACTGAAGAACATTTTATCTTGTATAGAATATGCATAAGTTACCATTAATCATAAATAAATCCTTCTAGAAATGAACAGTCCTTACCATAAGGGGGTATTTAAAATTGTCACTATCAAGGGAGCACTCTTTGGAAGCTACAGCCAAGCCTTGTAAGATGGGAATAAAGATCTGTAAAAAACAAAGGTAGATTACTTTGTTCAAAAATAGGAAGCAATCAAATGACACTATTGCTGTACACAGCGTGAAGTGCCTGTTCATTCTTCAAATACTGCGAGTTACGCAGAAGAAAAATTAAGACCTTTTATTTAAATTTATATCAGTTAGGTCTAAAGGCTTAAAACCAACTTGTTTGATACAGAGTGAGTGACGTATTGACTTGATGCCTGGGCATAATGACTTAAGAACTTCTTTCCAAGCACTTGTATGTATTTTTCCTAATCGTGTTTTAACTTGTTTCCAAACAGTTACTTTGCAAACCAAAAAGTCCCAGAGACATGGGTATCTAGATTTGCTAACGGATACAAGCTGGGGCTGACAAACCATAAGGTCAGCATGCTGACAAATACCAGGTGGTGTTCCGTCAGGTTGTCTGCACGTGGAAGCACACACACTTTATGTACAGCATCGCTGCAGATACTGTATGCATGTGTGCAAGCACATGTATCATATACACTAACAAGAGCACAAGTTCTGTAGAGAACTCCAACAACTTGGTTGCCCAAACGGGTAATCATGTATTTGCCTACACAGTTGGCGTAATAATATAGCTTTAAGTTTGCATCTCATGTCAGCAAGTTGGTTTCGTGCTGTTAAGTTGAACTGTGGTAAGAGTAAAGATAATAAGCAGCAGTCAAGAACTGTTACAAAAGAGGAAGTGACATGACAGGAATTTATTAATCAAAAGTAATTACACCTGATCAGCAAGTTCCAATCACACACATCTGACAACTATACCCTCACGAAACAAACTCTTACAGAAATTTTACAACAGGAGGTCCCACTGATTTTTAAGTATATTGCATTGCTTCTATGAAGAGACAAAAATATTACTGAATTATATTATACGAAAAGACTATAATGAGGTTGTTGTCTGCTTCAGCTAGAGGAATAGTTCTCTCCTCCAGGGCAGTAACGTTTAACACTTCCCATAACCAATTTTTCACAGTCTTAAATGTACTTTCAGTTGCATGAACCTCTACTAAAAGGTGTCCAGACAGAGATACAAATTATTAAAAGATACTTGCACTACAAAAAAATTAACCAATGTCAGTTTTTTTAAAATTGGAAGGCTCAAATGTCATTCTGAAGGCCCCTTCACAGCTAAGTCACATAATACTGCAGGAGTGCTAATTAGAGATAATCACAACCTTACTGATCTGCTTTAACTTTATACAGGCTAGAAGCAGTTTGGTAGCTTTGTGTCTTAATTACTACCATCAGTTCCAATTTTTTATCACCTCAGTGAACTACTCTGACACACAGAATAAACCATCTAATGTTTATCAGTCATCTCCTCTGTAAAATATGAAGACTTAATGGACTAGGATTTGTAAAATGCTCTTAGCACTTCAGATGCAAACTATTAAAAATTGCAAAGAAGTATAAAGATTGCAAGACAGCAAAACCAATAAATCTTTCTGAGTATGATTATAGAGGATTGCTGTATTACACATACATTTTTAGGTTATTTCATACAGAAGCACAGAAGGATGAAAACCCAAGATCAATCCCATAATACATGCCTGCATATTCTGTGCAGTTCACTTCAACATTACATAAATGTATGCTGCTTGTTAACAGAGGCACTTTTAGTAATTAGAACCAGCAAACAATGAAAATCAGTCTTCTTCACAAAATGCTAAATGAGTTTAAAAAGAACAAACTCCAACTATTTAACACGTTGCTAGCCCCTGAAGTAACAGATACAGAACCGTGACAAGCAGAATAAACCTCTCGAAATCCACCCTCCTGTATATTGCAAGTAGCAGAATTGTACAATATAACATTTATTTTTTTACCTGTACCTTACCTGTTTGAACACCTCCTCATCCTGGTAAGTTGTTCTCACCAATTCCTGGATGAAGCCAAACGGGAGGTTCCTACACAGCATATATGGTACCAGCAAAGACTGCTGCTGCAATGACCTTTATTTGTATTTTAAAAAAACATAAAAATCCAAAACTACTGATTATTTGCATAGTATTTGCAGAAGTGTCACAGTAATTATATTTAAGGATGTGCCAAGAAAGCACATTATCAATATGTAGACACACCTACTCCTTTCAGAAGTAACTAACCTTGTCTTCTCAAGTTACTTGTGGAAAGGTTATTCTGAAACAGACTGTGCTGCCAACATCACACCTTAGTTTAATGAGGCTGGAAGAAAATAACAGCTTCTGTGTAGTATTTGGTTCTCCCTTCTACTCCTCTCCAATAAAAAAAAACCTTTGTTAAACTCAGCTAGTGAAGGAACAACATTTTTTGATGTTTGTTTTTCCAGATTAAGAGAAGAGCATAACATTAGACTTTTCTGAATTAATACAGTAATTACTTTTAACTGCTCCCTCAGATCTTTTTAAAAGTATCTTTTCCCTTATTATATATATAAAACTTATTCTGATGTCAACATTGATTCATGTAAAGACAAAACAAATCTCAAAGCATAGTGGAAAACTGGTGCACCTTTGAAGATTACAGAAGTATCATTTGGAAACACAAATATAAAATTATGCAGATTTTAATAAATCACATATTTTTTTAAAAAATTACCATTCCAACTAAACAGGCTGCTAGTTAACTGCACTTGAAATCTGAGAGTTGTGACGTAGCTAGAATGTCTACACACAGATTTACGTTACCAAATCTGTTATGGTAACCTCTCTGAAGTAAACAAGTGCTATGGCACTTCAGCAGGTTTTGCTACTGTTTTGATAAGACTGTTTCTCAGATGCAGCTCTACTCATTACTGACTTTCACAGGAGCAGTGCCCCAACAAGTTGTTGCTTGAGGTAAGGCAAAAAACAGCTTGGTTAACTCAAATCCTCCACTTAATCTGTTCAAATTAACCTGGATGATTTTACTCAAACACTATTAGAAAACACAAATTGCTCTCCACCAACATATCAGTGGGAAAAAGTCTCCCATGGTAAAGCAATAAACTACTTCTGGCACATAAATTTATCCTGCTCCAACAAAAAAATCCCAGAGCAGTCTAACTTTCGTGATAAACATCAGCTGTATTTACCTTGGTTGTGTTAAGGATCCCTGTAGCACCAAAGCAGCATGTGAAATGCATTGTGATCGGATGTTGCTCAGTAACTGGCTAACTGTTGGCTGGCTACACATCTGATAAAAATAACTTTATTTTAATACAAACTGGAAGTGTTCAGAGACAGAACAGACAGGAAATATGATAGTATTCTTTATTCATGCAGTGTGAGTATAATGTGCAAACTAAGAGTAGTACTACTCCAGCTAAAAACCTTTCAGACTATATATAAATAGTGTTGATTATTTGGTTTTTCCCCAGAAACAAGAGATTAAAGCACAATATAGAATGCTGATAGGGAGCTGGTTTCACAAAAGTATGTTTTACATGGAATGAACTTGGGTAAAACGCAGCAAACCATAAGGGGAAGGGCAGTTTCTAACAGTGCTTAGAGATGCAAAACAGATGTGATTCAAATATGAATTAATAACAGTCAAATGGACCTTATAAACTCTATACATCTATTTCTACAACGAAGCCATCAAGAAACAACTATCAATTTTCACCAACTTTCCCCACTAAATAGTAAAAGGAGTGTCTGTGACAGCACTGATAACTACTCAACGTAAGTATACCTTTGGTGCTTTTCTCTCCTCTATCCCAACTCTGTCAAAACACTCAATGAGGTAGTTCAGCATCTCTGTCTCCTTACAATTTTCAATGGTGAAGTGGTCACTGCAGGAATCTGAAACACTTGAGCTGCCAGAGCCTCCCATACTTTAAAACACACAAGAAGAAGAAACAAAGCATTAGGAGCAGTTCTTCACTTGTGCACAATCAAACAATTCATGAGCTCTTGACTTCCTCTGCCAGTTTTCTGAAGACTCCATCCCATCCACACGGCTCAATAGTTAAGAACACTTTGCGATCTATGGAGAGCTCTCCATTTAACAGTTTGACCAACTCTGGAAGTTCAGCTGTACTGTAACATGACTGTAGAATCAGTTATCTTATTAAATGAGTAAGTATCTGAAAGACAGCAATGAGGTGCATGACTAATGGGAATCCAGAAATCTTGTTCTCACATGGCCACACCGTAAATGAACAGCCTTTAAGTTGTACCCGATATCAAAACTGTTCAGATGCTCTCAGCATCACACCACTTCCATGCCACAGTCTCGGCACACAGCATCGGCAACAGCAGATCCTTCACCAGCGGCGTTACGGCTAGCCAACCCACGGAGGGCAAGATGCCCTCGCTGCAGGGAAGAGACCTTAGCTGACAGACAAGGCTACAGACAACAACTTTATACGTTCTAAGGAAGCAGAATAAACAAAACAGGAGGCAATACATCAAAGCAACTGCTGCTTTTAAAATTTCCACATTAAAGATCATTTAACTTCAACTCGGCTCATTTCAATTCCCTTACAGTAAAATATGCCATTTCATTAAGTAGCACAGCCTCAGGGTGGAGGTGAGGGAGAACACTGCTATTGTAAACACAAAAACTAAATCCACAAAACCAAACCATGCTTGAGACAAGAGAGAAATTTAATACGAAAGTGAGAACAGACCCCACAACTCTCAGTCTCAGACTTGTTATCTCAACAGAATTCTTCTCTAACAGCTTGGCACAGCTAATTAAAAACAAAATCCTCATTTTACAGAAAGGAATTAAGACAAGACGTATTCACTTTATGTAAATGGAATTTAAAAAGTAGCAATTACGTGGATGGTCTGCTGCTATTCCTCAAAGTCTGTGTGCAGTCAGGGTGGATTTAAATGAAGACCAGTTTAAGCCCCAGATCTTAAACTGGAAAAGAAAGAGTATTTGTTTCCTTAAATGCAGCTTTTTTTGAAAACACATTTAAAACTATAAACTGTGTCAAAACTGGAATTTCCTTTAAACTATAAGATAATTTACATTTTAATAATAGAGCTGCACTATTATGCAAGTTTTATAGTCCAACCAATAGATCAGGGAAAGGTTATTACTGCTAAGCATCTGGTAGCTCAGCACGTTAAGAAACATAATTTCTAATAGCAGCAATTCCTTTTTGCAGAGGTTTTTTTTCAGTTATTCAATTAAAGATAACCCATGTAAAACAGCTCTATTAAAACAATACTCAATAACCATGAAATCACACACATTTTCTCTTCTGCAGTCTTTTAAATTTCTTGACTTCTCATATTCAGCTTAAAAGTTACCCTTTTAAGAACCCTAATTTATATTAAAAAAATCCGACTACTTCTATACTTAGTCATTCTGTTAATGATTTCACTGCAGCACTAACTGAAATCATTCTAATGCAAAGCTCATACATCCTTCATACACATATTGAATGCCTTGTTATTTTCAGAATGCAAGTTGTTGCATAATTATACAGTCACTGTGTTTATAATTTAACAAACATCTTACTGCTGTCTGCAGAATGCCAGGACATGAACTAAGACTCTAGAAGCACAGCAGGCTCAGAAATCCTTACCAACTCAATCTAACATTTGGATTAAAATGCCAACAGGATAAAAATGAAACAGTGGGCAAAAATAATCCTAAACTTCATGTACACAAAAACCCCTAAACCTATGTTATCAACTTCAATCTCCTGAAATTAGACTGGAAGGGAAAAGGGGAGATGCTACTTGAAAGGTCTTCTAGTCAACAGTCTGACTTTAGCCATAGCATCCCAATGTACCACTGGAACAATCACAGATGGGAAAGTTAGAAGGAGAAAGACCATCTCACACCAAGTCTTTCTGGGCATCCCCTGACATCACAAGATACTTCCTGAATTCTTGAACTAGCTCAGTTTTAGAAGGCTTGAGCAATTAGATTTCCCCAACTTTTGCTTTAACTAAAATACTTCAAAGAGGACTGAAATTCTTGAAGGAACTCTTTTCCTCCCAGTTGTTCAACATGCACACAGTCTTACTCAGAACTACCATCAATCATAGCCAGGGGACTGAACGCTCACAGAAAATGTTCAAGATACTAGCAAGACTACAGAAGTACAGTTTTTCACAAAAGCCTTCCTATAATACATGTTTTCTATAAAAGCCATTTATTCCTTTCTCCAATTTGGGTTAATACAAAAGAACAAGGCACTTCTTTGGGAAAACATTTCTGTATCAGCCAAGACATTACAGCATCACTCCGCAATGGAATGTAAAACTAGAGAAGATCCTACCCTGCGTTTACGTTTCCAAATGCTTTTTTCCCCCCTTGGCATATCCAATGTTGTACGGGGGTTTTTGCACAGCTATCCAGCTAGTTTCAAAACAGAACTCACCCATATGAAGTCTCATTTTGTTTTCATATATCTTAATGTCACACAAATGAAAGGGCTTTGCTGTAAGATTTGTAAGTCTCAGTTTTACAGTAAAATATTCTGCTCTTCCCCCTCCATTCTTGGCTCTTCCAACTACATCAGCCTCTACTACTTACGATGTCAAAGCAAAAGTTTAAACTTTCAGGTCTCTTTACAGGCTAGATGGCCTCAGCTGCCAAGCAGCAATGAAACTTCAACAGAATCATACTGTTTGCATGAGCTGGCTATTTGCCACATCTTTTTCTACAACCTTTGTCCTCATTTTCCAGTTTTTGATAGGAAAACATGCACATGATGTAATACTGGTTTTATAATTATAATCATGGGTGAATAATAGTCCTTCTACTCACACAGTCAATGATGAGTTCCACTGAAACACCATTTCAGAAACTATGCTCATTAAACCTAAAAGGCAGTATGATTAACATTTACTTTATCTTAGTCATCTCTAACTCATCTCATCCAACTAGCATTCATTATACGTGTTTATATGCCATCTTAAAACCCCATCCAAGTTATGTCCTTGGCTTCAGTAATTTCCCAAGTTACTCTGAAGAACACTTGACACTACACAGACTGTTAGTTCCTAAGCAACCAAACATGCAGGTTACGTTCTCTTTCTCCAATACCTGGACCCAAACTGGACACAAGAAAAATCATCATCTTCATTTTCTTCATCACTACTGTCCTCAGACACATCAGAAACGGCAAGAAGAAGGAGGGAGAAAGGGTTGTCGTATATACTACCACAACAAAAATGAAAAAGGCCATCAGATTTTTTTAAGGCAAAAGAAAAAGAAAATGGTAGCTTTTCAAGTCTGCCAAAAATCATCTTCTCTAAACATGCAGACAACTGATAATTCCATGTTAGTAAAACCAAGACTATACTAACATGCTCTGTTACACTACTACAAGTTAGTCACGCACCAAAACACTGCAAGTTCACAAACTGAAAATTTTAAAAGAATTTTTGATAAACCTAACAAAAATTACAGCTAAAGTGGGAATTATTAGACATGACCAAATAGTAGGTATTACAATTCCAAGCTACTGAACTTCCAAGTAATGGTCTCAAAACCTTGCATGCTCGTTTCTCCCTCCTGCAGGGACTGGGGATTCCAGGAGCAGCCAACGAAGATAATGCAGTAGTACTTGGCATGGCACAGTGAAATAGGCTAATCTGTAATTTAAATCTACGCACTAGGGAATCAACGCTAACACAGTCCAGCAAGTAGCAGCTTTCAACAAATTAACTAAAGTCCTACTCAGAAAACTGATTTCAAAGCAGGAGGTCTGTTTGGTTTACTACCCAGCAGTAGCAACTGAACAGAAAGCTAATAGTTTCACTGGAACAGATATAAGAGGAGGAAATTCAAACAATATTGCTACCTTTAAAGTAATTACATTACATCTCAAATGCTCACAGAAGCAGGTTTAACATTTTGGCAAAGGCAGCTTGTTAGCAAGTCAATGTATTAGCACAAACCAAAACACAGAAATCAACTCAGGGTAAGTAGGGTAAGCTCAGCACAAACATAAGTTCTTTCAAATTGCACGATTATGCCACACCCTGCACAGCACACATTAAACACACTCTTTTGCTCTTGTGAAATACCTAGAAGGAATCCTGTTCAGTAAAGAAGAACGCCTGCGCAAGGTACTGGGTGAAGCAGTAAACAAAGGTGGACCCACTGCTGTGGGTCTCTGTCTGGATGTGATGACTGGCATGGCTGGAGGGCTAGCAGCCATGGCTGGAGGACTTGGTGAACTAGATGGGATGGAAATATTCAAGGAACGCGGGATGGAAGAAGCTGAAAAGCCTCCAGAATGGGCAACGGTGTATGGCCGGTACCTCGGAGAAGTAGACTGCATCCAAGAAGGGCTTGTTGCTGTGAGGTGAGAGCTGACAGTAATGGAAGGCACAGATGCAGTGGCAACTGAACTGGCTGGTGGGGTAAGAGATGAACCAGTCATTGGTACATAGCTTGTGAAATTGGTAGTAGGAGCTGGACTAGTCCCATAGAGACTAAACCAGTTACAGGGGAAAAAAGAAAAAAAAAAAAGCAACAATTTAGGATATGCAGAAAAAGGGTGAAAAAGAAAAAATGAGCAAGAGAAGCCCTTGCCCTTCTGATGACTCTTCAGCAATAATTCTGCAGCTCACACACATTACTCCTTTTTACTATTGTTTAATAAAACTATGTCACAGTCTACACACTTTTCAAGAGTCATAGCCTTCACTGACACAATTTAGGGATACTTCTCAGAAGGAACCAGCTACATGGATTTAACCTATCAAATACACTTACAACCATGGCAAAGTAATAAAAAATGGTGACATGGAGGGTCCTTCACATGAAAAAAGAGTGAAGATCTTCAAAAATCTATTCTATTTACTGTTCTTGGGACATTTCTACGACCTTCTCTCTTCTAGTCTACAAAGAATATTCAAGTGAAATCAGTATTCAGTTATAATCAGAAGTCACCTGGATAATGAACTGGAACCAAAGGAGCCCACGTTACAGAACACAGGGCTGTTCCCAGGGTTAGAGCCCATGTTTAACATCAGGCTTCTGTCAGGAGACCGGGCAGCGGCAGCAATCGGTTGCGATGTAGCCGTCAGGCTAGCAAAGGGGTTTTCATCCCTTGACTGGGTGGACATCATCAGCACTTCCATCAAAATCTGCCCAATCAAGTCCTTAAAATCTGAAAACACTGTTAAGAATAAGAGAGTTAGTATCCTCAGCTACTCTCTTCATCTGCACATGGTCTGAGATTTCAACTAAAAAGGACAGTAATTTACTGCTGTGAATTAAGTGCTGCTTTTGGCAAAACCAACAGACATGTCTATCACTGTCTATATTAACTACGTTCTGGAATTACAGCTGCACAAAAATATAACTTTTATGGGAAGTACAAAAGATCATAGATGACCTAATGTTGTTATTGTTGATTATTAAAATTGTCTTGTCCGTCCCTCTCATGTTTTCCCACCTGCTGTCGAGTTAGTCAAGTTGTATCATAAAGAAAGGGAAAAAAACCCCATGCCTGCACCCCCACATCCCCCATGCATGCCTACACATAAAGTAAAAATTTTGATTTTGGTTATATCTTGTAGCAGACCTAGGAAATATAATTTGTTATATAAAAAATCAGCAATGTTTAGCTTATCGAATTAATTGCTAAATGTCTATTATGATGAAAGACAACCCATTAATTCAGTAAAGGTTTCTAAAAAAAAGGTAAATGCAGCAACACTGCAATATCAGCACACTAGTTCGACAACAGAAAACCTAGCCAACAAAAGCAGAGCGACTGACTACAACAGGAACTACAACCAATCTGTCCATGCTCCTTTTTGGGGATTCCATTTCCTGCTACATCTGCTGACAGCAGATGCTGAAATCAAGCAAAGACCTCAAGTGGGCGACTAAAGCATTGTAGCAAAGGGAGAAAAAGCTGACAGTAGGGAACACTCCACCCAACCGAAACAATCTCTACAAATGGTGATGGTTCAGATACCTACCCTCCTTTGGGTTCTGTTTAAACTGGGCAGAGAGTGAATTCAGGAAGATAACATCTCTGTCTCGGTCCTTCCAAGAGACTCTGAAGATCTTACAGACCAGCTGTAAAGCTTGCTCCTCAGATACTTCAGACCCAGACAGAGGTTCCTTGGTTGGAGGAGTTAAAAAAATAAAAATCAACTTATTTGCAATTGTTAGTCAAGACACAATCAGATGCAGGTCTTCTTTAAACAGCTTCCAACTAACTCTTAATGCCAGATTTTGTGTACTTATGAAGGACTATAGATATATTTGCGAAAATCTATTTGGAAAAACCCCAAAGAAACACAAGAGATGCAGAGAAGATGTAGCAGAAATACACAAATCCCATAGGAAGCAAATTCCCAAAACACATTTGAAAACAGTATACCAAGAAAAAAAAAATTAACCAAGATACTTCTGCTTTAAGGAATTATTTGGGGATTTCATTATGCCCAGGTATTTTAAGAGTTTCTTGTAGAATTGAAAGCACAGGAAGGAGCGAGCTTCCCCACATCTCTTCTGCTTTCTTTTCTTTGCCCAAGATAAAGACATCTTTCACTTGAATGAAGTCAGGACAGGACAAAAGACTCAAGAATTTGCCTTTGTTCCCCTTTCTTCCAAAAAAGGAAGATCACGTAAACTGTGCTCAAACTGAAAAACTAGTTTCTCTAAAAAGAATGCTACCATATACTATAGATACTATACAGTGGTAGCAAAGGCTGCAGGGGAGCACTCTTGCAATCCCAAGGCAGCTTTGAGCACGCACCTGAAAACATGGTGGAACACAGAAAAATGAAACTCAAGTAATTACCCCTGCAATGTGAGGAGAGGTAGCATTGAAAAACATTCTGTAACATTCATGACAAGCCAGCAACATAACTCTGTCCTGCCCTATGCTCTTCTACCAATACTGTAAAAGCAACATAACACACAGAACAGATAATTCAGCTGCAGAGAATTTCAAAGATGGGGAAGTTTTAGCTTCAAGGTGATTTTTCTCCCAGAGTTCTCCTGCAAGAGTTGTAGAGATTTACAAGACAAAAAAAAAAATTACATTCTGACAGTTGACTAATACAACTGCACACTGTACTGCTATATATCATACTTCTTGAGATAGTAATACTCTTTTTCTTTTAGAAAAAATAAGTCAATGAGGAAGAACAAAATGCAGACTGAAAAAAAAAAAAAAAAAAAAAAAAAAAGGTTGCCACTGAAAAGCTCCCTTTCTTCCTTTAATTTGAGACCTCATAATAGGCACCAGGTAAGCCTAGATCTACCAGAGATTTCCAGCAACTACCAGCACTATACCCTTTTCAAAAGCTTTCCTTCAAACCATTTAATAAACCATAAATTTTGGCACATTCATATATTTTTATTGACTTAATGACTCTAGTATTATTCTACTGTTTTCAAGTACTTCTGCTCATTTCTGCAAAGAAGGCTTATTATTGACATCATCTTCAGCACAGATAACCAGGCAAAAAAAAAATTTGCCCATAAATGAGGACTACGCTGTCTCCTAACCACTTAACATTTTGGTATCTCCAAATGAGTAAGTGGAACTGAACCAGGTCTGCAAAGCTTTATTTTACTTTCCACCGCTCTCCCCCTCCCCTCTGCTTCTAGACTGTCCTTGATTCCAAGCTATTTATTGCACAGTAGCACAACACAAGCTGCCCAACTGCAGCTAGGAATTGGCTGGAAAGGATTCTGCAGCGGGGTCACTGCTACGTGGCTTTAAGCCAGGCTTTTACCAACTGACCTTATTACTGACAGTGCAGGAATAAACAAAGACATCTAATGAGCACTGCAAGAACTGTAGAAACTTCTCTCCACTACAGTGTCATCCCATTTCTTTATGGCTGTATTTCACGTGAGCCTTAAAATCAAATGACACTGAGGACAACTTCAGGAGTTAGAGCTCTACACTTGCTTGCTTGCTTTTTCTACTTTAAAGGGTTCTACCACCTGTTTAAACCTTGAAAGCCAAATATTATTTATTTTTCTTATAATATCATTTAGAAAACCTTATTACATAGCATTACTCCAGCATATGTAACACCTGAAGCAATGCTTTGTTAGGAGATGTCTAAATGCTATACAATACAAATAAGCCGCAACAATCTTCAGTGTGTTAAGAAATATTTCTTCAGGTCTACTGGGCATCAACACATCACTGCTGTAGGATGTATAACAAAAACATTTTCTTCGGAGTTTGCAAATATCATTGATAAACCAATTTGAGACAACTGAAACGCAGCTTTGATATTGGAAGTTTTAACTTTTCTTCCTTCCCAAAAATTTTTATGAGGAAATTAGTGAAGAAATGGTTCACAGATGACATGAGAGCTAGTTCCATCCTCTCAAAAGCATGTATTCAAAGTAGAGACGTAACTGAACTCACTGTAAGCTAAAGCTTCGTATTACTGCTCCACCCAGCCAACACAAAACACTAACCTTATCCGTCAGACTCCTTTTCTCTCTGCGATCGCTCTCATCAACCTCCATGTTTTCAATTCCTGAATCCACATCTACCTGGGACATACTGTAAGTGGAAATAAGAGAAGCCCATTAACTTGTAGAAAGCTGCAGCCAGTCCTCTGTAAGATGCTGACTGAAAGAATGTCACCTTAAGTAGAAGCAGCAGAGGAAAACCAACTCAACAGAAACAGCCATATATACAAACAGCAATTAAAATCACCAGCTGATAAATGCTTCTCATATTACATTGAGTTCAAGAAACACAATTCTGAATTTCTTCAGCAGGCAATACAAACTATACAGCCATCACATCCTATAAGCTTTTCTTTTTTAAATAGAGTAGCTGAATTGTCCCCCACCAGAAACACTCATCACAATGTCTAAGACAATGCTTTGTGTCTTTTATCACTTTAGGTCAGGAATTCCCATTAAAACTAGACTAGACCATTGTAACGCTTTTTCTAAAGTGGGTCATTTTTAAGCATTAAACCCTATTGCATTAACACAGCTGGTAGTGAGAAATGGCCGAGTATTCTCCTGTGTAAGTTGTTTTGATGATTAGCATTGTGTAATATTTGCCAGCTTATACAAGCTGCATTTTTACCTTTTCTCACAGGAGACACTATCAATATCCATGCTCTGAGATCGAGAGAGAGACTGAGATTGTGTTTCAAGGCTGTTAGATGGAGAACTGCTGAGTGAACTCACTCCTTCGCTGCTCTGGCTTCGGTGGGCTACTCCTAGAGAAAAGGCACCACCAAGATTACTACTAGAGAGATGAGAGAGCACTACACAATTATTTGTATAGAAAAGGAGAAGAAATACTGCTTTTCAAGACAGCTCTTAAGCATTCTCAGTAATGCATTAGGAAATAAACGTTACTAATATTCACATTTGACTACAAATAATCACATTTTCTACCTGCCCTTGCAGCAACAATACAGGAATGCTTACCTGCATTACAATGCAGAAGACAGAACTGAATTTGCATCCATGAAGTGCTCAGAGATTCACTGCCATTAAAAAAACCACTAGCAAAATTACCTCTTTTAAGATTGCTCTGTGCACTACCTTAAGACTTTGTCAAAGCCTCACTAAAGCCTGTCCCATCAGAACAGGGCTTCACACTGGGTCATTAGAATGGCGTTAACTTGCGTGAGGATACAGAACAAGCTAATGTGAGCAGTGCCAGCTTCCACAAAACCTCCCACAATTTATTCTGATATTACCTGTACTTTTCCCTCGCCCCAGGGATAAAGTAAGCATCCAAGAAGTCCTAACAACATGCACCAAGTGGAACACCAACAAATGGAGACTGATATAACGGCCCTGGAGCAGGGCTGATAAGCATCAGGGTATGAACAGATGGATTCACTGTGCAACAAAGACTTCTTCAGAGAAGTGGTAGATACTAGTGTGATAGGAAAAAAGTTATATGCATAATTCCAAACAATGCAGAAAAAGCCTTCCATCCAGTAACACAGCAAGTTGAATGAGTTCTGAAAGCACCTAAACAGAGAGGGCTTTTAAGTGTAGTAGTCTATTCCTAAAATTTGTGCCTAGTGACACTGAAGTCATGGTTTATAATAAATAGCATTACTTGCAAGCTGCAACGGTAGTTTTATCAATATCAGGTATTTGCATATCACTAAGCAGACTTCTTGAAGGGAGAGAAAAAAGGTATTATTCACCTGCCTGTTTAAAAAGAAAGCAGCAGTGAATTTCACTCCTTTGAGCTCTTCTGCCTACAGTTTACTAAGACATTCCCCAAACAGTATTAGGTTTCAGGTGAGAAGTGTAAAACCTGAATGACAGCCTATTTTTGAATTCCAGCACTGGCTGCACTGCAGTGTTACTACTGACAAGTGCAAGTTTGTCCCACGTTTATGGTGGCAACACATTCTGAAGTTAACAGTGGGGGCAGCAAAACAGAACAAATCAGGATTATGCTCTCTGACACAAGCTGTTTGTTTTTGCGCACCCTTCCCAAAGCTTCCCTAGGTCTTGAAACAATTCATTTTTACAGGAACAAAACTGCAGAAGGCAGGAAAAAACCATTTAAAAGACAGCTTGCTGAAAAACGAGATACTTCTGCATACGAGGCCAGAAAAGTCATGTCATTCTACTGCTCTGAAACTTCTATTTTACTTCCCTGGGTACAAAACCAGTTTATATTTAACTCCTTATATTAGGCTGGAAATCACACATCACAAAATATTTACTAAATGTTAGGTTTTACTGAGTTTTGTTGAAAGCTTCTACGCTTTGGTTAGTAACTTCAGGGCTGTATCTAGGTATTATCATTCATTTGTAGACAACATTCAAACACCATCGTTCAGCCCATTAGGTTTCCAGCATATTTCAGTATCAGTATTAAGTATCTGCAAAAGATTTCACCCAGGAAGCAGAAAAATGTCAAGGAAAACTCCATTTCAGTTCTAAATGGCCATTTCCTCTAGTCCTGGAATTTTAGTGATGTGTGTTACAGCTTTGACACTGAAACCCCTTGCACAAGGCACAGGCCAAAAGCTTAGTACAGTTTCTCCACAAAACCAAGGATACAGAAATATTAAGTATAGCATCTGAACAAAGCAAAGCTGCTCAGGTCAGTCAGGTTAAATAAAAGCAATTGTCAAAAGCAGAACTGCTCGGTGATGCAGCTTCCCTACAGAGAACACCCAGCAGAACCAGGCTGCCCATGGCAGGGGAAGGCTGCCTTCAGCAGGGCATCCAGCACGCGGGAGGTCAGGCAGTCCCAGTACAGCCTGGTTTTCCTTCAGTACCTCATCAACCACAACTGGGCAGCCTTCCTTGAGTCCTCCCTCTCCTCCTCCCCCTTCCCAAAGAAAAAGCTAGCTAAGGCAGTGGATAAAGAGACCAGAGCAAACATGGCTTTACCCGAGTGGAGAACTGCCTTGTTCTACATTTCCTTGGGGTCTTACTCCCACTGCCAGGAAAACATACTGTAACAGTCACACTGCAGCGCTCGTTAACAGCTCCTCAAGCAAACTGTCCTACCTACCACCTTTTCCGGGATTTAGTTGCATCTGTACTTTGCTGGATCAGGTATACAGTAAAAATTACCTGACATGTGCAGTTCTACTTTGCCTTAAAAAAAAAAAACAAACAAAAAAAAACAAAAACAAAAAACCAAACAGATAGACAACAGCATAGAGATGTGCAAAAATTATGAAGACCACATACCCAGTGTGTGTGGCTGTCACTGATACAATCTTTTCAGGCTCCCCAAAGTATTTTCAAAATACATACAAAATAAGGATCATATTTCTCACTAAATTCATGCGTAAGCCTGATCTCACCATGACGTGCAACTTCTTATAAAAATGGATGCTTACAAGGACATTATTCTGCTGGGACTGCTCTCTGTATGTCCAAATGAATTAAAATCCTCTGCAGTCATTTTAGGCTACTGCTCAAATGAACTCCTGCAAACCACACAGTGTTAGCCAAGTCTTCATTTATGCTAAATAAATACAGCAGAAAACATTGTGAATGTTTTTTTTCCTGATCTATTCCCCAACTTAACTCTATCTCTTACCCTGGTGTGAGAGACTCGCATTATTAAACTGCTGCAATGAATGGCAAACACTATACAGACCAGATAACTTCTGCTTCTGGTCATCAACCACCTTTGTATGGTTCGGTACTGTCCAGTGCAGACAGATGAATTCTTAAATGCAGAAGTCTCTAAGGTCTTCGCCATGTGACCACTTCAAACCACGATAAACTGGTCTGCCAATACGCAAACATACAGGTGCATGCTTCCACACCTCCTCCTCTGTCGGCATTATTGCCGATACAGCTGTGCAGTGAGATGGACCAAGACCCCATCTATTTGAAAACCAACCATTTATTTTTCCTAGGTTAGTTTTCATCTGGATTAAGTCCATGACCCAACTCACCACACAGTTGCTATGGTCAGCAAAGGGAGAGGCAGTGAGAAATGCTCCTTTCAGCAGGAGTCAGGTGCAAGACAGATTAAAACAGTCACATAACCACAGACTGAGCAAACACAGTAAGTGAACTCTGCACTTCTCTTGGGAAAAAAAAAAAAAAAAAAAAAAAAATGTCACGTTTGCTTCAGGGTCATTGTTTATAGCCATGAGCACAATACAGAGTATTAAATTCCAGCCGCAATGAGCTTTTCTGAGGAAATGTTTTTGATAGCTTTTCTCTGTCCTGCTTTGGATACAAGGCAACAAAATAAGCAGGAAGGAGTCACTTCTAGGTGTTTCAAAACAGTGCTGTAATTAAAGATTTACGCTTGTAAATTACTGTACTTGCAAAAGGGAAAAAATAAAATTTCAGAAAGCAAACAGGTAAACATGAAGAATTCCGCATGCTTATCAAGGAGCACTGGGGAAAAAAAAATTCTATCAAATTACAACCTGTTCAAAACAATCTTCACATTTGTTTTGAGATTGGTTTTGTGAACCTCTTGGCTTAGTAACACAACAAGCAAAACAATTTAAATTTTCATACAAAAGATCACAATAACTGGAAAACATGCCGATTTGTTCTGATTTCCAAGACAGCCAATTTTAAATCAAAATTACTTTTTTTTTAGGTCAAAGTGTTATTATATATCAAGAATATTGTCTTTGCCTCTCTATAGAGGAACTCTCCCAACTTTCCATAACTTCTCTATTTGTCTGATTTGAATAGATGGGGCATTATTTGTGTCATCTGAAACAAACACCATTTGTACATACCCTACTTGCATTCACTCCTGTGAACAGTGAAATTTGCAAATACAAAGGAGAAAGCAAATACTTTATTCTTACCTTGACGATGCGCAGTAGTAGTCACAGCCTACTATTTTCAATTGTGCCAAATGCTAGCAATTAAAGGTCAAAAATGAACTTGGGACTGATTGATAAAATGTACCCAGAAACCGATCAATAAAAACTGTGTCGCAAGACTGAAAAGCGTTTTTCCCTGTCTCCTTCACAGGTTGGCTTTCTTTTCTGTAATATTAAACTGTATTACGAATGTCTTCAAGCTTTGGTAACACACCTTTTAAATGTCAGTAGTTTACTTCTACCTGGAAAACAACTGTATCTAACTTTATTATCTGGGAAAGGAAAACAGCCAGTACTTTAATTCACCATTTCAGAATGCTTCTTTCTGAAAATTATTTTTAGTTAACAGCAACAATAACACCAATAAGAGCGTCCATATCCTAACGGTGAGGAGTAGCATGACAGCTTTCAGCAGACATACGACAATAATCTCTGTCACCGACACACCAGCCTACCTGATGCACCAATTGGAGAGGTAGCTGGGGTCATGCTATGGACATTTAGGCCTAGACTATGGGACGGCCCGGGGGCTGGTGCTACTACAGGTGGTCCTGGCGGCGTCTCTCTCTGTGGCGACGTAAGCGGCGTAGTAGGTTGGGAAGATGGTCCACCAGCCAACCGAGCAAGCCGCCTTCGACGAATCTGCACAAAGGAAATAAAATAACAACAAATAAATAAACTTTCTTGTGCATACATATGGGCACGCACTCCGTGGTTGCCCTTTGGCCCTCCTGCCAGCGCAGGTGTTCACTCCTGCCAAACTGCAAACATAGCGGCTTTACTCGATAACCAGCTAAGCACAGCCCAGTCTTACTGCCGCTTCTCTAAGGCAACACCAAGGTACCCCTGATGTTTACATTTTATGTATGCATTTCCTGCCTTGGAAAACCGTTTGCACTGGAGAACACAGCATCTGTCCCTCCAACAGTTCTGTAAGACACGTTTAACATTTACTGCTGAGCAATTTCAAAACCTGTAACACTCCTCCCCATTTATTTTGGCATTTGCTAAAACAAACTGCATTAATCTGATAAAAGGGACAATATGAACATGACCTTTGCCTTAATTTCACACCATACGAAACTAATAAAAACACCCACACTAAAGAAGATCCAGCTGAAAGATATTAAGAGGACCGCTCTGCAAGCTAATCTGAAACAGACCTGCAGCAATAAAAGCGTACAACTCGCCTGCCGGACAGAAGCACCTTGAGAAGTACAGACATCCTCTCATCTTCCACAGACATTCCACCACACAGAATTTAAAACACCATTTTTGCATGTTGCTAGTAAGACAGAGAAGCATCTGCCTTCAAAATCCAACTTCAGAAAGCTGTTATGAACCTATTTATTAGATCTAGTATGTGACCACATCACATTAATATTCTACATGAGAAACAAATGGACAAAATAAAACCCATAAATTACAAGTGGTTCAAGTGAAACCTGAGGCCCAAATGGAAAACAGGAAAGAAAACATTTATTATCACAGGCTGTCTCAGAGGATCTGTTCCCAAAGCTAACTCCTTCACCTCGAAGTAGGCCCAGTACAAAATAAAAGTATCATATTTGAGAGTGGCCACTCCCTGCAAAAACAAGCAATTCATGTTATTCCCTCTTTGCGTGATGACACTTAAGCATCGCATCCAATGTACCAGTTTTCATTTCTGCTCATAATCCTAAAGAACTGCCAAGCAAGTGAAAAAGCGAACAAAAGATTTGTGTCAAGTCAATGTCTACACCACGTTACCATCGTCATTAATGGCCCCCGAAACCTACTCCAACAGGAAAAACAGATCAAATCAAATCAGACTTCAAAAATGAGGGAAAACAGTGTCTGGAACTGCATCACCCTCCATGACAGGTGTCACTACATGAACGTGGAAGGCAGTTAGGAATACTATTTTTTTCATCAAGACACAAAAATAAAAGGCTACGATTAGAATGTCTTAATCCCTTGTCAAGCAAAACAGGGGAGCTTATTGTATAGATAAATTGTTTAGCTTTGCCGTAAGTAGAGGCTGTATATATTAGGATCTCCAAATAGTTTATTTGGTTTTTTAAATCTTAATTTTTCTCCACTTCTATTTCCCACCTTAATTTTTCAGCTGTTGTTTACCTGAAAAACCCACAGAACTGCCGCACCGCTCCGAGGCACACCGGCCAGACGCCAGGGACGTGGCCCCATAGCACTTCTCCCAAATGAAGCCAAATGGAAGTGCTCAAGCTCAAAGCTACACCAAAAAGATTATCAGTAAAACCACGCAGCTGAATTGAAATCTCTTTGAATTAGGAAACTGAATTAAAGTTTTAAAAGCTGCTTCCTTACTGTTCAACTGATCAATAACCAACTTTTTCGGATAAAGGAATGGCAAGGAGGAATGGAGGAAAAAAATACAAATACATACACAAACAGCTCATATATGCAGAAGTAGCTGAGGGAGAAAGATTAAGATTAACTACATAAAAACCAAGAAAAACAAATGCAATATGAAACTTTTCCACAATTGTTCATATTCATTCTTGCTGTCTAGTTCCACATCTGACGTTAGGAAGGAAATGCGCAAGGAAAAAAGGCATAGACAATAATCAATGTATTTATCAATGTATTGTCAAATACAGTCAAACGTCAATTACTCAGACAAGGTCATATCCCTTAGAAGGTACAAATTGCACAAAACCTCTCTTCATCATCGCCCAGTTTCACGCAGATCACCGAGGTCCCTTGTGCCCCTCGGCACTCCTTCACCTACAGTGCTAGGCCAGATCAACGCCGAAGGTGCATCAAAACCAACTCAGTCACCACTGCTGAAACAGGAGGACATCGGACAAGCTTTCTGCCTTGCCTTTGTCACTCTTAGCCCACCAGCCACTCATGTTTCCCAGGGACCAACCCCCCGGGCTGCAGCCTGCCCTGAAAAAAGTTCCAAAAAGAGCACGGAACCAAGAACCTGCACAGACACCATGCTGCTTCTAGATAAGGCATTGTGGTTAAAACTAATACAAGGTTTTCCCTGCCCCTTTAAGTAAGCTAGGCAAGTTATACTTATCTTCCTTACTGCTGAACAAATTGACATTAAAACAAAAACAAACTGTGAATATTTTTTCCACCGAACGAGACAGCCTTCACAACAGAGGGTACATTCAGCAGTGGGTAAGGAGCAGGTTTGGTTCTTGGGTATCCTGAATTCTCATAGTCCTCTAGGTTTACGTAAAATCACCACAGAAATTTGAAAATTGATCTGAACATTAACAAGTTTTAAGTAAGAGAGGAAAAAAGGGGAGAAAAAAAGACGTTATGCTAGAAAGGCAGACGTGCAGGCTGAAAGAGACGTTTGCAAACACAGCATAGCACCAGCGCACGCACTCTACCCGTCCAGTTAATTCCCTCAGCACCTTCAGACTAGAGAGCAGAGGCTTCACGCCCAGGGCACGAGAGAGGCCATCGGAAGCCGCGGCTTGTTTGCCCAACACTGGGCACAGCAGAGCCCCAACCTGTTGCCTTCACGTAACACAAATCACACATTAGTGTGCGGGAGTTCACAGTGAGCTGGCTCTCGTTTCAGACTGGATGACTCTCCAAATCACCATGAGGAAACACATAGCTGGTTTGGTGGGGTTTTTTGTGTAAATATTTTCCTAGGAAATTTTAGGGTACCTCAGTAATACCCAACCCTTGATTTCAGCAATAAGTACTTGCAATAGGACACATGACACAGCTATCACGTATCATTACGTTACCCAAGAGTGACAAGTTACTTGGTACTAATGAGCACACACGCTACAGAACAAACAATGCTCAGCTTCCTTACAGAGCGCAACTCCATAATATACAGCTTAAAAACTTAATTAAAAAACAATGTGCTTTTTCCATTCTACCAATCAGATGTACTTTTTTTTATTAGCACAGTTTTTGCTGGACACACCTAGACTACGTCTTTGAATAGTAGTTTTCAGAAACACATTTTTGATCTTACTGGAGGTCTTAAAAGCTGTTAGCTGGACACACAACAAACAATGTAAAAACAGCACCCTGTCAAAGGCTGTTAACTGATACTTTAATTTTGCAGCAGGCCGATAAAGGTACAACCAGGAGGACTAGTCCCTCAGGCTCACACACTCTCAGTTAAAAAATAAAATCTGTATCAACATCTGCTTTAGTGGCAACTGCTTACTGAGACTCTAAGGAAATTTTTTATTCTCCCATATCATACATGAGTTCCAAATCTGTACAATAAAGAGTAATTTGCTTGGATAGCTTTATTTTTCTTGTATTCATTAAAGCATGTTGAATTGGTTTAAGAAATGCTTCATTTTCTGGTGACGCTGGTCATGTTCTATGCCCAGAAAACACTATTCTAAACACCTTGTAAATGTTAAAAGATAGTAAGTTCACATCATTCTTCCCCATTTTTGTCTCTGCGTCTCTTTTCGAGTTACAATCTGTTAATGTTACAGTTAATTTTGGTTCAATATAAGAAAATCATACAATCTACAAGAGGCTCACAATTAATTTAAGCTTCAGTTAAGTGGGGGTTTACCTTCAGTCACTGCCAGATAAGAAGTCTGAATCAGACAGAAGTTGCGCATAATGTATTTTAGACAACTATTTCTCCATATAGCCCACTTCTGATCCAGGGTCCACCGCACCAAGTAACAGTAAAGTGGAGACTTGCAGGAATACAAAAATAGACTTGCCTCTGACTTTTCAATGAGCGATCTATCAGCAATAGAAAGTGACAGCGTGACTCTCTCAAAATGATATAAGATTGTCTCAAGCAATCATCTAAAAGACCAGTCAGCTTTGGCCCTAGCTGACCTGTCCTAGGAAGACCTGAAAAAATTTGAGTCACTCGAGACAAACATTTTGCCAGAAAAGGCAATGAGTCCCTACTGGAGAACTCATTTTCTGCAGCTTGTTCCACAATGCAGTGCTTTTGATGATGTCGGTAATTGGCTGAAGCAGTGACACAAGCAAGCTTACACAGGTCAAATAATTCTGAAATTAATCATAAAACACCTCACAACCAGAGGTAGTTTAACCATCAGAAGCATTGTGTATAAACAAATTACTCAATGAAATACACCTGTAAAATCAGCGATCCCTTTTCACAGCAGAAATGAAAGCAGCAGCGTCCCACCCCACCCTCCCCAGCGTGGGAATTGCGCTCCTTTTCTCAATGCTTCAGTAGAGTGCGAGGACCCTCAGCAAGTGAATAGCATGAGGTGTTTCATCCCGACTCCCGCTGCAACACTGCAGGATTGCTAAATCACGACACACAACATAGCCAGGAACATCTCAACTTTCTGGAAACAAATGTGAGTTGACAACAGCTGACACCTTGTTCTGCAATCCCACCTGAAGAGATGCTACAGAACAAAAATAACTTCTTTTGATGCTCCCTAGAGTATAAGCACATCCACGAGCCTACACTGCAGCTGGTCCAGTGCCATACACGTTACCTGTGTGCGATGCATGTTATACATGTGCGATATGCTGTAACATGAAAATGGTATTTCAAACAGGTAAGAGAAAACCTTAGGTTGAGCGTGACCTGGGCATTCCGCTGGGGGAGCGGGCAGCTCCCTGCATCCCGGTCACTGCCACAACAAAACTCATCTGAGAGCGCTCCAATACGTGAGCAAAGCAGAAGACCTCGGTCTGCACTAAACCCAAACCCCAACACAGACAAACAAGAAGCCGCCACCCTTTAGAACGGGAGAGAGAAGACACCGGCTGCGCTGTCGCTGTCCCGCGCCAGATGGGTGCCCACCGCGACGTCACCCCTGCGACCCCTGGGCGAGAGCAGCAGAGGCCGCAGGAGCGATCCGCAGGGACCTCCGTAAGGCTCCAGGCAGGCCCGGCACCAAACCCGGGACCCCCGGCCCCCCCCGGGCGGCGGCGCCTTGCCCGGCTCCGCCAAACGGAGCTGCTCGGGAGCACACGCCGTGCTGGGCAGCGCCCCCGGCCGAAGCCCCCGGCCGCGGGGGCCGAGCGGGCTGGGGCCTGGCCGCGCTCCTGCCGCACCGGGAGCCCCTCGCGGCGGGCACAGGCCCAGGGCAGCCCGCCCACCCCCGCTCCGCGGCACAGCCGCCCCCAGGCCCCGCGGCCCGCAGGCTCACCTCGTCCGCGCTCAGCTCCTCCATCGCCTTCCTCTTAATGGTGGACGGCGGGAGGGCGCCTTCCCCCGCCCCGCCGCGGGGCAGCTCCGAGGACGCGCTCTGCGGTCGCCTCTGCGCCCCGACGCGCCTCACAAGGGCATCTCCGGGGCGGCCGCGCCGCGCCTCGCCCGCCGGCAGCCGGCCCCGCCGCCGCCGCCGCCGCCGCCCCTGGCCCGCTCCGCGCCGCCCGCCGCCGTGGCCCAGGGGGAGCCACCCCCCGGCTGCCCCGGCCCGCCCGCGCCCCTCGACCTCGGCCCCCGTCCGCGCCGCGGCCCCTGCCCCGCGCAGAGATTATTCATCAAAACAAGAGGGCGGCGGCGGCCATCTTGGGGCGGGATCACGTGAGGTCGCCGGGCGCCGCGGAGGGAGCCGGGCATGCCGGGCCCCGCGCCGCGCCGGCCAATGGCAGCGCGGGGAGGCGGTGCGCGGCAGGGGCGGGCCCGGGCCCAGCGGCCCGTCGTGGCGGCGGGGGAGGGGCGGCCCGCGGGCCCCATGGCAACGGGGGCGGGGCCGGGGCTGCGAGGGGCCGCGAGGGGCCGCAGCGGGCCCGGGCGAAGGCCGGGTAGGAGCGGGTTGGCTCGCGGCGGGTGCATTGCCGCTTGCGCGGAGGCGGGAGCAGTGCTGCAGGTACGCGTCTCGCTGCTGCAGCTGGGCTGCTGAAGCGTCCCCGGTTTCCCGGGGCCGTACGTGCTTCGCTCCCTGACGGTGTTCGCCCGCCTCCCTGACCGAGCGGGTTCTGTGTAACCGCGGCGGTCTGTGAGGTACTGAGGGACAGCGAAGGCGCCAAGCCCCCAGCGAGCGCTGGGCCGTAGCCTTTGCTAGGTGTAGTTTCAACCCGAGGTATTTTTTTCCCTTTCTTGTGTAAAAACACAAGCTTTTTTGCACTAGATCTTTCATTACACCACTAAATATATTTTTGTGAAAGATAATGATCTTTTCCTCCTTTTTTACCTCACACTCAAAATGAAATTCCAGTAAGAAACAGCTAGGGTCTGTGTTGACTGTAAGCAGATGTTCACTAGCAACTCTGCCTGTTTGATCGGTCGTAATGCACGTAGCTGACAAAAGGATTTTGAGAAGTTGCTCTTTCGGAAGAGAATAAAAAAAAAACGGAAAAAAAAAATGGGTGGCGGGGTGGGGAGTTGCATCAGCAGCTTTTTGCCCCCGGATGAGCAGAACCTCTGACTCAGGTTTGAGTCAGGTGTGAAGAGCTCCATAGGAGGGAAGAGCAGCAGGGTGTTAGGTGGGAAGCAAACTGGTCTGTGTGAGCAAAGGGTAGAATTAAGACATATTTCCATAAGCACTGCAAATAATTATAAAGCAATAACATCGGTTGGGGTTTTTTTTGTTTTCATGTGTATTTGAGGCAGATAGGATGCTTGATCTTGTGTTTCACTATACATCTTCTTTAATGTACTGTAGTGATGTAAAGGTGTTTGAACAGAAACTATGTTTTTGGTGACTTAACCAAGGTGCCCAGAATGGGAAACAAATTATTTTATAAATAATTGGATCACATAATTGCTGGTCTTTTTGTAGAATGCATTCTATTGTTACCTTTATTTTTTTAGCTTTTGTTTCATTTTGTGTTTCTTTATCTTCTTGGGATTATGTTTCATTTTGTTGTTCTTTTCCAGCAGAGTTGGGGCTATAAACAAAGTTGGAGCTATAAAAAAAGCACAGGCTTATGTGATTTCACTTGCTGGTTTCTTCTTATGCTAAAATGTTGGCTTGTTCCATATTACATAGTCATTGCACAGAATAGCATGCAAGAAAATTATTAGGAGGCTACACACAAATGTATGTCTTAAAAGCCTTTGAGTAAAAGTTAGTAACCTTCAAGGTACTGCTGATGATACCAGGGGAAAGTGTTACATGCTGTTTAGAAGTACTCTGTGTAAGTCTGTCAGAAAGACCAACTTTTAGAAACAATAATAACAAGCTAATACAACGCCTTACATTTTTATCTATGACTTTTATAACTTTTCTTTTTTCATATCATCATTAGAGAAAGTATTTGAGAGTTTGTGAATCCTGGCTGTTCTTTTGGTTTTTCGTTGTCTACTTGAACTATTGTAGAACCCAGAAAGCAACACATTTCTTCTATTCACCTAATTATGAAGTACTTTCACATGCAGCTGGCATACCTTAAAAACATTATAATGCACCTGGTCTGCAGTTGCACTAAAAAAGCCTCAGAGGCTGGTTTATGAAAAAGTTTCACCATCAAAGCAGTAGTGCAAGATAATTGGTCTGAAACACCTTTGAGTGCTTCTCTGGAGAGGTTTGTTGTTGTCCTTCAGTTCTGTAGTTCAAGTACGTATCTTCCTGGCAAAGGCTACCTCAAAGTCCCTGTCTGTCCCCGTCCCCCTGCTTCCAGAACATGTGACTGCTCCCTTTCTATTTCATCTTTTCATCATGCATTCCAAAATGTTTAAATTGTATTTTGTGAAAGCATGTGAATAGGTTACCATATAAATGAAATTAGGATAAGCAGTTTTGGCACTAGTAGCTTCTCTCATCCTCAAGATCTCCAAAGCATCCTCAAGCAAGTTCTGCATCACATTATCTGCTTTCAGATTGGCAATTTGAAGGAGGAAAGTAGCAATAAGAAAAGTAGTATCACTGCTGATAATAACCCTTCTATATTTCTAACAGTAAGGACTTAGTAATGCATTATTACACCTCTAGTCACACAAGTTTCCAAGCATCAGGTATTCCTGGTTTCTACTTGGACCCTTTCTTCGTACTAACAGAGTTCTTAAGGTCACCATTGCCTTTCTGTATTGCTTCTCATGCATATCTTATGGAGCGCACAGCCTAAAAGCTGTGGGGGTTGAGACTAACTGCAATATTTAACGCTTTAATTACTGGTGTTAGGAACCTCTACAATTTAAATAAAGATGCAGTACGTTCCAGAGGTGCCATCTAGTGGAACAGCAAAGTCTGCGTGGTTTTTGCTGTGTATTGCTGAGATGTGACAGAGCAGGTCTGCTGCATGGATTTGTTATTTATATTATAATAACATGGTAATAGTAATTTTGTTTTCAAATAAATGAAAACTTATCAGTTCCAGAAGGAAGACACTGTCAGGATCCATAAACACCAGGCATTTTACTGCCAGTGCCCCAAATTTCCCTAACCGTCTAAAAAATAATAGTTCTTTTCTTCATGATTTGGCAACTACCTTAAATTTACATAGGCCTGTAGTAATTGTAAGGAGTATGCCCTCCACACTTCAACAAATTTTGTCTGCCTCTGGTGGCAGCTTTAAGAATTCTGAACTGACACCAAGTATCAGAAGGGTAGTGCTACTTATGTTTTTAAATGTCATTGGTTACGTTAGAATTTTTTTCCTCATAGAAAGTAATTAAGTTACTAAGATTAAGATAGATTAATCAAACTCTCTTTCCACTAGCGATAAGATACCTGCAATATTAGTGTTACCAACAATAGGCAGCAACTCATTTCACATGTAGCTACCAAGTTGATCTGACCACTTCCATGTGTTTACAGGAGACAGAATAAAACTTACTTCTGTATGCAAGATTACACAAGGTCAAAAAGAAAATCATTTAACCTAAATGAACAAATGTATGCAAATAAATCTTAAGTGAAGAAGCATTGTTTTCACTCTGTATATGTGCTTATAAAATTCAGTTATTTTGCAGACTGGAATCTACATGGATTACTCTGACCCATCTTCACTGTTCTGGGATTTGATCACAGGCTCATTTCCTCTGGTAAGCTGAACTTAATTTTATTTTTGAGAACAAAGCAGCTGTGGTGCAATATAGGACCTTGCATTACACATTTAAGATACAAGTGGAGTTAACTAGTAGTCTGCATCTTAAAGGGAAGCATTTTGAATAATAAATCTGTATCCTTTGTAGTCATCTTCACTTCTCTGCCATCATTCCTCCTCTGTTTTGTTTGATGTTGGCATGCCCCTTTAGAAAAGCCACCTTTTCTTGGTTTGAATTACAGTTAGTTAATTAGAGACCCAAACCATATCACCTATGTTTTGGGTTGGGTTTTTTTTCCCCATCCAGAAAGACATTCAGAAGTCAGGTACTTAAGACTGGTTTAAGGCATTTATTAGCAAAAATCAGATCTTTAACACTGGCAACAGCAGACTTATTTCCTGAGCCAGAAACATCAGCCCATTTAGGTTAATAGGTGCAAGGAATCAGTTCTTGTCCGTACAGCCATCACTGAACATGAGGATGTGTAGTCCTAGTATATAGCTGTCTCTCCATGTAGGAACTAGTACGCATACTCAAGCTCTCTTGAAGACCTGTTTACATACTTGATTCTCACAACGAAGCTCCTACCAAAAATAAAACCAGACAGAAATATAAATGTTTATAGTAATCAAAGGAACAGCTTCTAAAGGTGAACACAAATCCCTTGCCATGACCAGTGACCACCACTGTGCCACCATGCTAAGTTATGCTTAACATTCTGAATTTAACTATATGTTACAGTGAAACAATGAAGTTGTTCCAGGTAAACTAAAATCAAAGTATCACGTACTCACCATGTACCATTCTGTTACAAATACTACAGAACTAGAAGATGACTTGTGCACGCCATGACCGCATTATAGATCTTATTTTTGTCAGAGACCAAATTAGTAGAAATCTGAAGTAAATACCAGGTGGAGGTCATCTCCTTCAAGCCAGTGAGTCCAGCCCCTGTTCTTTTTCTCTCCAGTCTGGATACAGACAAGTCTGTCATTTTCCCAGGTAACTAGGCTCTGTGAAAGAGGAAACAAAAAAGTGTATCTGTAGGTCTTTGTCTCAGTTCTGCAGTATACTCATAGACAATGTCCTTTTTTCCTGGATAAAAGGGATGTAAATACTGCTCCTGAGGGAAAGTGAGACTCTTTGTCCACCTTGGGCTCCTACCTCTGCATTGCATTACAAGTAGTGTTCTTGGAACAATTTCAGCTCAAGTAGCTGGATTGATCATGGCATCTTAATTTTGTCACAGCCTCTTAATTTTATATATTCAGCCTTACCTTGCATTTTCTGTTATCCAGGCCTTTATTATCTTCTTCAAACTCTTCTCCAACTTTGAACTGAAGCAAATAATCTCTGAATGTGCTAGTGGTATGGATATAAAATGAATCACCATCTTGTTTGATCACTTTCTGAGGCTTCAGCATTTTTGCTATCTTGCGTGTTGCAAAGTCAATACCTTGGACAGGAGGCAAAAAGGTCAGAGTTGTATTTATCACCAGCCATTTTGACAGCCAGGACTTAACCTTTTTTTGCCACTAGAAGCATTTCTTAGATAGTGTGACCTGCTATGCACAGTTTTGTTGCTTGGTTGGGTTTTTGGTTTTGCTTTTTTTTGTTGTTGTGAGGGGTTTTTTTTGTTTAAAGCTGTATTGTTACAATGATGCAGTCACATTTTGTACATTTTACTCTTTGGAAACCAGTTTACTCTGTTGTTACCCAATTCCTATGCAAGATTTCTAAGACTTTGAATCAGAAGAATTCTTTTAACATTTGGGGAGAGTTGGTTTGCCCCCCACAGACACCCCAGGCTCGATCTCAGATTTACCCCCTGCTTAGCTAGAGGGTATAGTTAACAGCTATCCTCATCCTTTGTCAGAGGAAAGGCATGATGTAAATTCACAAGAAATCTTTGCACACTCTACCTTAAAAAGGGTAAAATGAAGGGCAGTCCTAAAATGAATTACTCGGGCTTGTTTTCAGGACATGCCACTTAGACTTTTTAAGTGCACCTAGAAAACGTCACACCTGTCAAAAGATTTCCTGGTTATCTGTAATGATCAGTCACCTGTAACAGAATCCTTGTGTTCTTGGTAATACTGAGCTCAAGTGCTTATAGGTTTTTTCTATTTGTCTAACAAATGTTTGTTTCATTAAAGGAATGGGCCATCTACTTGGCAGGCAACTGGATTACATTGCATCCCAATAGTATGCTCAGAGTTAGGGTTTCAGGAAGGGGAATGGGTAAAATGGGAAGCTGTGTCTTAATTTAGTAGTTTTCATCACCTAGATTAAAACTGACATTTCATAGGACTGCTAGAAGTTTCTCGCTTTGTGCAGGCTGGGCTTGTGATCTTCTTAACAGGGTGCATTCAGCGACCATGTGTTGAACCATCTGGCTCACGCAGGCTGTGTTTGAAGTGGGACGTCGTTACTGTATGCATTAAAGAAGTGCCAGAATCTGTCAGTCATGTTTTTACAGGGTTACCAGTTTATTTTAGCATAGAGTACTGGCAACAGCCACACACATTAAGCCTTAACATGGTCATAAAAATGTTTAAATATAAACTACTTACAAATCTACTTTTTAGAGGTAGGTATTAAAGTGAAGGAGGGACTAGGCTTGGAATAGCTATGTCCTTATCCATAATCCTCTAGTTACTCAGCTGGTCGGATATTAGCCTCCTCACTCTACCTACCCTGGCAGAAAAGTTTTTCATTCTAGCTCTAACAATATTGATTTCAGTCCTTGTTTTTTTCAGGATACTGGCAACCAAGCAGGAATAATTAAAGATGGGTTGTAAATCATCAACAGGATTCTTTGCCTTTACTTCTAATAAGTTCCCCCAATTACATTCTGAAAACAAAGTACATTTTTCACAAGATTGGTAATTGCATTTCACTAAAGAAGCCCTTTACTTAGTTTGAGAATGTTTATTATCAGGGAACAATCAGAATCTCTATTCCATTTGAAGACAACACATTAAGAGTTTATTACTTTGTATTCAGACAGAGGAATAAATTCTCATTATGGGAGCACCCTTTCTTTTTTTTCTAATTGCTAACACAGTGGGATTAGAAATAGAGAAGAGTTCTTTCACCATGTTAAAGACACCAGCTAGACAATTGAAGTAGGTCACCCAGCGTCGCCCAGCATAGATAACAGCCAGAAAACAGATTTCATTCTAGTTGTGTATACAATAACCAGCAAGGGACACTGGTGGTCATTAGTTTACGTAAGTCAAAAAGGTCGAAAGGGGTAGGAGAGGCAGGGAGAAGAGAAGACAGCAGACAAGGTTGCCTGCTGTTGCAGTCTGCAGTGAGCTTTGTACAAGAAGCTAATAAAGTACCAAGAACTTCCTTAGTTCCCCATAAAAGCACCGTTAATCTCTCTCTATAAAACATCTGAGCAAGGTAAGAGGTTTGCTTCAAGCACTGCAGGAAAGGGACAATTAGAGAGACTTATCAACAAGTCACAGCAATGAGAGAAGTATTTTGTAAGCTGTTTAAAGATAAATGACACCAAGCTAACCAACTACCTGGAAGTGGAAAATACCCAAGTGCTTTTTTGTTGTTGTTGTTGTTCCTTGGCATTTAATTAACTGTAGATGTAGGTTCTTGTATGTGCTCAAAAGCAAGAGAAATTGAGTGGACAGGGCAAACTCTTCCCTGGCTCTGTTGAAAGCTGTTAAAAATTCCACTTTTAATAATTATTAGGCTGAGAAATTCCTGAGAGCTGCAATGACACTTGGGTAACATGCGAAAGTATAGTTAATGCTGGCTGTTTATCAATAAGCAAAGATCCTTCCATTGTTTTGCAGAGGAAAAAAAAAAACCTCAGCAGTATCTAGGTTTTAGAAGAACTCAGACTGTTAAAATTCAGGAGGACCCTTACAGGGGGAGGGATGAAGGATAGAACTGGGTATTTTCACCTACCTAAGGCCACCATGTAACCTTCAAAGTTGTCATTGCTGAAAAGGATCCAGGTTCCACTGAAATCCACAGGCATTGCCAGACTGTGGATGGAAGTTGCAGTCAACCTCTGACCAAAAAGCAAAATGAAGGAGTGGTTGTCTAACCAGGCTTTATATAAGGAAGACTGTGGGTGGGATCACATCCCGGAGCCTTTCTGATGGAGGGGAAGGGTACTCTTGCTGGCCCAATAGGTGAGAGGGTATTTGTAGATCAGCTTCTGTTGCGTTGGAGGGAAAAGTTCACAGTTTCTGAAATCTTTTTGTGGAGCAAATGTTAACAGCCCAGGAGTCACAATGCGAATGAAAAACTGGTTTAAACTGTGTCCATCTTGTATGCATTAAAGGGAATCATGGTCAGATGTCATTACTAAAATTCACTGCATGTATATTAGATCTGTGGCTTTATGCTCTGAAATCTACCTATTTGTAGAAAAGGTGATCTACCCGTGGTAAATACATGCTATATTTGAACAGGCAGGGATTGACTTAAACTGTGGATGGTATAATATCAGCACATTTTAAAGCAGTACCTATGACACAGTGATAGAGATAAGTGTTATATCTTGTTGGTTTATGTCTGGAGCAAATAGTAGGCGACATCACTGTCTAGTGGTTGTAGCAGAAAAATGAAAGACAAAGCTTGTTTGTGTATGTTATTCCCTGATGTGACTCTTAACCCTGCTCTGCTATGCCACAGTTTAACTATTTGTGTTCTGGTTTCTTTAATGCTGTTAGTTGTGTCCTAGTTAAATGAACATACATGTACAAGATTCTTTATTTTCTCAGATGCCTTACCAGCCAGAAAGTTTGTGTCACAGATGGGCTTGAAACAGCAGATCCAGAGGCCTGAGCTCTGCTCCCAGTTCTGCAACTCTATGTTAGTCAGTTTTCTTAGATGGGAAAGAGGACAAATACCTGTTCTTGCAATCCACTTTCAACTCCTAAAAATGGCCAATAAATTCAAAAAATACCCTAGTGTATATAGAAGACATAGCTCCCCACTTCATTTTTTACTCTTGACACATACAGTAAAGGAGAGATGATACAGAAGTTATTCCCATTGATGCTTTATTAGATGCTATGCATTGTGGCAGAGCATATAGGGAGTAGAGCACCAGATGCAGCAGGCAAGTTTCAATGTTGGACTTTTATCTTCACCTAAGAATTGAAAGAAATCTCTTAAGTGATGACTCAGCAATGTGTTTTGAAAAGTGAATAAAGAACGCTTGACTTCAAAGAGAAAGGGTATATAAGGAATTTGGAAGTAAGATTTTATTGGAAGATACGTGACTCTCCAATATTTTCCAATTCTTCCATATGTGGCTACTTTTTGTAAACTGTATGCCTTAATGTCACAATTTACTAAGGGAGAAAAATGAATATCATAATCCTGGACAACTAGACACTCTAGAATTGCTACGTACAGGAGAGCTAGAAACTTTCTACCTCAGTTTCCTCATCAATAAAATGGGGAAAACAATCAATCCCGAAGTCACAGGCATGTTTTGAGCATTAGCTTGATCACACATTTGAAGTGGTCAGATGGAACAGTAATGAGCACCATAATGAAGGTTATATTAAAAGAAAAACCTGAAATTGATGGGCAAGGGAAGTCTTATCTGTGTTGCTACCATAGTAAAAATGGAATTTGGTGTTCTGAATCTTGAATGAGGAAACTCACCTATGGCTACTACATTTATCTGTTTACTGACTTGGGTTAGGCTGAATTAAAAAGACAGTATTTTGCAGAGAGAATTAAGCTTCCCTGAACTTTAGCTACATTTTTGGAGCTGACAGTTTGACCTGTATGACTCACAGAATCAGGCGAGTAGGAAATTAGGACGTCAAAGCTTGTTTCCTGTTTGCAGATGGATATTGTTCTCTAACCTGTACTAAACTAGGAATGGCACAGGGAAATGCAAATTAATGCTTCCCCTGGTCTCAAATAGTAACATTTCACCCATAATTTGTTATTACGATGTTATGGTAGTAAAGCACTGTTGCAATACTGACTGTTCCAAGTAAAGAGAAGTCAGTACTTGGATAAATCCTGTGTAAAAAGCCTGGATATTACATTTTAACTAAAAATTAAGATTATGCAAACTCTCTGGGATGTGGTGCTGCTTTCTGTAAATCAGTACTTAACTAACCAAGACTTATAAAGGGTACTAGGGTTACTATTTCAAGGCTCAGCTGAAGAATTGCCTATGGAACTTCTTGTTAGAACTGCTGAGTGCACTGGCCACATCCTATGATGTTTCATTTCTTTCTCCCTTACAAATTCCCAATTTTCTTTTTCTGGAAATAATTTTTTTCTATTTCTATCTTAATTGCTGTGCAGCACTGAGCATCTAACACATTCCATTATGGATATGGCCTTGTTACAGAAGTAGATGAAGTGTTACAACTAGTAAAAGAAAAGATCCGTATTCAGCAGTTAGTGTAATCTTTGAACAATGTTCTGTTTTGTATAGACATAACTGTACTGACATCACTCTACCTACTTCAAAATCACGGTCATCAGGCATCAGATTTTGCTAATAACAGATGACTCAAATTAGCATGTTACATGCAGTCTGTTTTATTGAAAGACCCACCACACATAACTACATTAAAACCTAGTGAAATACAACTGTTTAAAGAACAAAGCTTTATAAAACCTCCTATTCAATTTGCAGTTTCTCTAGAATTACACAAACTGCACCAACACACACCAGCATCATTATTTAAAGTGCAGTTTTGCTCCGAAAAGTGACCACATAAAAATAGGGTGCTTTCCCATTAGAAGAATCTGCTCTGTTTATTCAGAAGCACACAGGCTGACTTGGTTGCTGAAAAGAATTCTTGTCAGTCATAAGACAGACAGCAAGCAAAACAGATCTTGTTCTTTCCTGTGCATCATCAATAACACAGTTATCTTCAATCAGCTATGGCAATTTGATTGCTAAGGTGTCACAGGGGGCATAATTTATCCTTGGGTACCTGTATTACTATTGATGATGAATGAACTCAGCCTCATTATCAAAGGACAGTAAGTTTGCCTGTACTCCAGGGGGTGAAGTGGCAAACCAAGCACATGTGATACAGGAATCAAGAAAAAAAAATAACAACCTAAGGATCCTTGATGCTATTTTCTGTCACAATGCACTTACAGATGCACTTTGAAGTTGTGCCTTGATTTGACTACACTAATCTTGTAGATTCTCTGTAGATAGTCACATTCATAGGCTGGAACTAGTAGAACACAGAGTTTTAGTGTATGGTAATTGCAGATTTTCATGTGGGGCTCCAAGTTTGCTTGCCTGATGCTATCTCCACTGTGGGTTACAGGTTGTCCCAACAGCATCACCATTTCCCTGCTGGATTTTATAATAAGCCTTGCAGGCCCTAGGGCCACTCATGATGTTCTGTGTTTGGCTTCTGGCTTTCAGGCTCCCCCTAAGCTCCTAGGGAAGCTCAGACCTCTGCCTCAGCTCTTTGGGGATCTTCTGCCCAGGGAAGGATGACAGGCTGTCATAGGTATGATCCTGGAACTTGTCCCCGGTTCTAGACTTGCCCAACAGCATCTAGGCTTCCTACCCTGAAAGTCTCATGTTCTGCTGGATTTGTTGATCTGAAAAATGTGAACAGAGTCATCTCATGGAGATCGTACAAAAAGGCTGTTGATCCATTAGGTAGCATCTTGGAAACACTGACATTTTTAATAAGGCATGTGATCCAGACAAAAATAGGATGACGGCAAATATAGGCAGGTAGAGTTCTATCACATGACATTCACAGTGCCTCTAGTTTATATTCAGATAATACAGACAATATACCATTAGACTGAAACCCAAGTTTCTAGCAAAGGAAAACATTTCACTGATGTACAGTCTTAATATCCTACCATTTCTTCTCAACTCCAGTTACAGAAAACAATTCTGGCTATACACATTTGTGTGAAATATTTTTTTGGCTCAGAAGTAAAAGCTCATTCATCACTTGAAATAAAGGGACAACTCGCTGAGAATCAGTGCAATGATACTATTAATTTATATCCATTAAATCAATGGCTATAAACCAGTTTTCTGAAGTAGGTCTGTCCTTCCATGTGAAACAGCGCTGAGCTTAATGTACAGTTCTGGAAACATGACTTGCAAAGTAAAGCACAAGGCATTTCTGGGAGCAAATTGCATGATGGCAGACAAACAGGCTGCATATTTGAAAGGCAGGGGGCTCAAAGCATGGTATATCTACCACCACTTAGGAATAAATTTTTCCCTTCTAGGACAGAGCTAAATAACTTCTCTGAAGTGCACAACATGTTGGCAAATAAAAAAAAAGTTATATAGGCTTACTATCAGTAAGTGGTACATTTTGAAATTAAATTACTTTGTTAAGACACTGCAAGTAAAAATATTTGTGTTAGTATTTTATAAATAGCAGAGCAGTCTGAGTTAAAACTAATCAGAACCCTTTTGTTTGTTAATTTGTAATTCTCATATGCAAGTGTGAATTCTTATACTTAGTTCACTGCATGCACTGTGACAAAATGTTTAAATGTGAAAATCTTACTGAGTTTAAAAAAAGACTGTGTAGGTCCAATTACTGAGTGCACCAAACCTCAACAGCAATTACGTATGTACTAAAGCCACAGAATTAGCCCACTATCTACTTTAAAAAAAGACAAACAAAACCCCCAACCCCTAAACTTGACATTTTCTGGTACTGAACTAGCTTTTTTTCACAGCTGAAAGTGAGTTGTATAGTGCCTCTTAGTTCTTGGAATCACTTGCATGTTTCTGTAAGGGAGCCAAGATAACCCCAGCATTCCTGTCTTCACTCTCTAGACTATACAGATTGTTTTTTTCTATGTATGCTTGAACTACATCAGGTACCAGGTAACGAATGCTGTGGCCCCTCCGCAGTGCTCTTCTAATCTTGGTGGATGAAATGTCATTTGTGATCCATTCTTCCACAAGGTGAATGTTGTTCTTATGTTTCCACAAAATATCAGATTCATAGATGAATTTCTGAACGCTGTTTCCAGCCCTACTTATGCATACAAGGCCATGATTTTCCACAATTTCAGTGATGTCCTCCAGCTTCCACAGATTGGGGATCCCAAATGATTCCAGCATGTCACTTCCACAAAGCAGTTTAACCTGTGGGACACCTTAAAAAGAAAAATAAGTGAGCAACAGGACTTGGTTTAGGCCACTAGATTTCAGCTAACTTGATGGGGGCGTTTAATTTCTAGGCTACCTCAGTGTATCTTTGGTTAAGATCAGACAATGGAATGAAATAAAAGATTCAGAGTATAGAGTTTATAATCAGTAGTCTCAATACAGGAGTTTTCTGAAAAAAGGTTATGGGATTCTTTTCCTTCAAAAGGACTGGAAAATAAACTCTAATATGCTTATTTAGCCTTGGGCTGAATCAATCACTATGATGATCAAAGTGAAAGAAAATATAGAGAAAATTCCAGAATAGGTAAGTATAAAAGGATACCGTAATGCTTGTAAAACTTTTATCTGATATTCCATAGAACTACAGAAGAGGCGCTAACTTTCACAGGACAGGGGGCATAGGGGATTATGTAAAAGGGAAGAAAATATGACTGAGAAAACCCCAACCCATAGACTATGTGACCTGACTCCAGGGGGACTCTGTTCCGTACTATGTTTTAGAGGGAATCTAGAGAAGCACGCTGACAGAAACTGCTTTAAAGTAATGGAAGCAAAACAGACTGCTACAGATTTGCAGCTTCCAGTAATGTCACAGGGTGGTAGGAATATAGTAAAACACCTGTCAACACAATACGAAAAAACCCTGCCTGATGCTGTTTGTCTTTTCTTTGAAAGCATTTTCATTAAACAGCTATCAATTAAACAGTAGAATTTGGAAAGGTTCAAGGGAAGAAGTCAGAGAGAAGTCAAGATTTCCTAATATAAAGGATTAAGATGGTCGTTATGCAAGGCCGTTCAAATATTGTACAAGTATGTGTAATTGTACATGTCAAGCTAAAGAACTAAAATTAACATCTAAAAGCAGTATGCCAAATAAATGCTACCTAAAATTACAAGGCCAAACTGTTGTATAACGTTTAAATTACAATTTTAAATGATCCTGTACCCAGATAAATTTTGAATTTCAGGTCTTAATCCTGTCCTTTCTTCAGAAAATTATGATCCAAAATTCTCAGCTGTAACTGCAGTTTAGCAAAGTTCTGTAGCTAAATGGATGGCTTAGACCTTTCGAATTTCTATTATCTTGACTATTTTTCATGTCCTATATATTTTACCCTTACAGTCATCTTGTTACGAAGCTTTATGCTGTGGGATCTAAGGGAATAAACTTACTCAGTGAAATCAGAACCAAGAACTAGCATAAAAAAAAGTTATCATCCGTGCAATTCCCTTGAAATAGCAAGTATTGTTTAAGCAGTAAATTTGCAAACAGACTTAACTTTTTACATCTGGACTCTGATTTTTCTTTTTAATGGGGTCATGCCTATTTGGTTCCTGCTTCCTCTTCCGTCCTGGCTTTATTAAAGGTATAGCATTCTGCAGACTGTTGGTGGGATCAGGGGATAAAAGCTTTTGATGATGGTACCTGCAAAACAGACGTATTTTAGGTATTTTAAAGATGTTGGAGAATACAGTGGAGAGTATGGCCTAATAAATAATCTATCAGCACTTCCTCCTGCAGTACATTGGCAGACATTTATCCAGGAACTGATCTGCTGGAAAAGGGACTTATGAAACCTGGGTCATAAGATATTCAAAGTGCAAAGATGTCAAAGCAACAACTACCGGGTTGATTTGATGGGTTTTTTTAATAAAAAATTGTTTTAAAAAGAACCACCTCAGTGAAGTAGCAGTGACCGAAAGTAAAAACCATAAAACTTAAAGATTCTCCTTCAGACAGTTCTCATGCCAGCCTTTGAATACACGAATGGGCAGCACAGCACCCTTGGAATCAAATGAGGGAACCACGTGCAGTGTGTCTACCCTATACTAGTCTCTTGCCATTCCTTGTGAATACCTTCTCAGCATAAAAACTGACTAAAGCCTAAGAAACCATGTATCTTAAAAATTGTTCACAGGCTTATTTTTTGTACATTTATGGTAGACTCTTTCATTTACAATGCTCATATAAATAGTACTTCTGAATTCACTGAGTCTATTCGTATGATTTGGGGTTAGCCTGTTATTATTCTAATTTGTTAGAGCTAACGTCATTCCTTATCCTTCTATAGGTTCTTGAGACTTTTTAGAGTTTGGCTGAAGAATACCTTAAAACTTTTAGTGTTTCCAACCACTCACTCTGGCTGCTTTCCCAGTCATCAACTTCTACCCAATCTGAGTTTTTTGTAGCTAGTTTTGCCATAGTTACTCGGTGATATGCACTGATCAGACCTTTCTTCTTATATGCATCGCCTACTGGTGAAATTATTCCTTTGACTACTTTGTATTTTCCTGTGGAAAAAACACATCACACAAGAACATGAGAAGTGGTTGAGCAGATGTTACTTCCACTGTATTGTATTTAAACTATTACATAATCATTATTCACTGCAATCTCTAAGAACCAGCCCAGTGGAAAAGTACAGTACACTTCTGCCATTGTGCAAGGTAAAGATCTAGTAAGATGCATTAGAAAGACTACAAAACTCATGCTTTAGCTCATTAGAATCAGTAATAAGCAACACATATATAAGACTGTTCTCTCACATATTTGGCCTGTGTGATTTTGTATGATACATACATGTGTGCTAGCTTCAATATCTGATTAGTATTTCCAAAAAGATCTGTCACTGTCAAACAGGCATTCATATACACAACGTATTCACCTTAATTCTAGTTATCAGAGCTGTTCTGAATTACATAAATTATCACCCTACCTGTTTCATCGAAGTAGTCTTTAGCCAGCTCAAATAGCCTTAGATGCATGTTGGTAATGGGATTGAAGGACCCACAGGCCAGCAGTACTACTTCAGTCTTCTTGTCAGGATCTTCCATAGCCATTCCTTGCAGCTACAGAGCCAAGTGGAGAATGTTGGTGCTCATTACCAGCCACTGCAAGAAGAGATGAGATCAAAAAGTAGTTAACACTTACCTTGCTGCCAATAAGCAGATTTTAAGATAAAATTAAACAGTGTATTTTCCTTCCATCAACATTGAGCCTGTGATTGTTCATGTGACCCTGCATTTTTAAGAGATTAAACCTACCACCTCTAGTTCTTTCTGCTTATCTCTCGATAGAGGGATAGGGGCAAGGAGCCGAGACAACGGTGGCGTTACATTGCAGAAAGGAGGATAATTCTGTGGGCTTCAGAAATCAAGGAGGTAGAGAAAAGTGAGCATGCTAGGAAGAAAACATACATAATAAATAAGTGAACCCAAATTTGCCTTGCCCACGTATTATCACAGTGGCTGCAATTTCCTCCTAGATGCAAGAGGAAACATCTTTAAAAATGGAATCACTGAAAACAGGCTGCTTGCCTGAAGAGAGGACAGTGTACTGCCCATTCTGAAGAAAAGCAGCTCATGCAGAAAAACTTCATGAGGATTATTTGTCCTAATTGCAGGACAAACTTTGTTAGAACGGTGCAGGTTTTTTAAGATGCCAGCCAACTGCCAAGAGACACATCTGCAGGGCACTTTCTTAACTTCCTTACTTCTAGTGCTTGCAGGGGGGAATAGAATATCCTATGACAGTTCCCAGTGCTGCTACTATAAAATGCAGTGAATCTATACAGCAAAATCTATAAAATTACCATTATATTTTATGAAATTCTGGAGGAGAGGAGGTGTAACATTTCTTCATTTGGGATTTATTTACATTTTACATGATTTTGGTATGTGGGAAGGGAGTGCTATGGACTAAATGTGAAATCTACTTTGTGTTGCAGAAAGTAAGTGGTAGGTATACTAGTGGAACAGATGACAGAATAGTGAATAAAAAAAAGTTTAGTAAAAGCTGCAATACCGATTATTATTATTTCCTTTTTTTAAAATACAACAGCGCTGTTCCAATTTTGAACTTTACTTTCAGAAAGCTGCTTAACAGTTGCTGAAAATAAGGAAATGTCACTACTCTTTCATTTCTCCTCACACTGCATGGATTTTTTTTTTCTCAGTGTTCTTTTCTTTCATGAGAACATTCTGGCTTGCCAAGATGGTTTCCCTTAACAAATGAAAACTGGAATATGTTATGGGCCATTCTTCTGCTGTGTTTGAGACATCTGTGTCTAGCACTGAATAGTCTGCCATTGTTTCTACAGCAACATCACTGGAAAGATCCCACAAGGTCACCCTCGGATTCTGTCTCCTTTACAAAGAAGCTGAGTGAACTTTGCAGTCGCCACAGCGGTGAGGTATCACAGCTAAACCTTAACAGCTACTATGTACTAACATCAAATAGCCCTTGAATAAAAAGAAGTCTTCCAAGGCTTCACATCTTGCAAGTGTTAGTACTTTTCTGTGCTTTCAAGAGTTTCACAAACTTTTAAAATATTCTTTATTACTGCAGAGTAGTTCAGCATTTGAAGGGTTTGGTGTTAACTTGGAATGCAGTCTTCACAAGGGCATCAGCTAGAAGAGTTACTATGGGAACAGGCAAGGAAAGGAGTTAGACTTGCCTTTGTAATTCATAAAGCCCTACTTTCTAAAGAAAGTGGCTCATGCTGCAAATTTGAAAAGGGCTGATTTTTTCCTTTTTTTAAAAAAAAGCAAGGGCAAAAATAATAGTAAATTTTAAGATTAAAATATATAGGGCCTTTTCTGGAGTTAGTCAAATGTCCTTCATGCTGCTAGCTAGTCTTACAATCTTCAGAAACGGGCAATTATTGCATCATAAACTCACCTTGTAGCGCTTCATATCTGCATAGAAATTGAGAATATAGATGTAATAATTTGCACATACCCTCAGTTTCCTAATTTGTATCGACATCCTCTGCCTATCACTGTTTTCACAGAAAAAAAAGCTGCATGGTTGATGGGGAGAGCAGAGGAAATGACAGAGGCATCATGACATGAGTACCTTTGCTGTTATGCCATCCCTGTAACCAGCACAGCACCATCAGGGCCAGGATCTATTTTGTATGAAATGACCTTCATAGAGCTCCAACTTTTTGGGAAAGGCTATGCAACTTGCAAATCCCAGGAGAGAAAAAGACAGCTGGATTCCAGTGATGAGTGAAGCCCAGACACTGCCCGAGCTGTGGGTACACAGAGATATGCCTATTCTCACTGCATAATAATGTAAGTTTTGATGAATTATCTGTAATTTAGCACTGCCTGACACAGCTCTATTGCAGTTCAACCACAAGGTCCAAACTAGCAGCTCAGCTCCTACTATACAGAGATGAAGGAGATCTGCATGCAGGTGTTCAGTTTTCCAAAACTGAGCAGTCTTAAAATAATTAATGCTATCTTATGCTAAATCCTAAATGAAGTAATAGTAACACCTCTCTACAGAGACTTAAGATGGAGAAACAAAGTAAAGTGGCCTTCACTCACATTCTCTCTAAGAGTGGGACATCCTGGATCATTTTCCCTTCTTCTTCAGAAGGAAAAATGAGGTGCCCCGTGATGTACTCCTTTATGTAGATGCTTATGTATAATCTCTTCGTGCTTATAGCTGATCTTACCGGTGTTTAGTGTGTACTACTTGCAGTCCAGCTAGCGCTTAGCTGGATTTGGCATGCATTCGCAGTAAGAAAAATCGGGTACGCCTACAGCAGGTTTTGGGGTGGCTCTGGAAACCAACCCGCGCTCCTGCGGGTGAGCAGCTGTGGCCCCTCGCTGAAACTGCCGGGAACGGGCTGGGCACCCCCGCTGGCACGGCCGCGGCGCGCGCCGCTCGCCACACAGCAGACCTGCAGCGCGCAGGCCGCAGGCAGCCCTGGCACGCTCGGCCCGCACGCGGCCCCGCCGCCGCCGCCGCCGCCCCCGCCAGGCCCCGCCGCCGCCCGCCAGGCCCCGCCGCGCTCCGCCGCTCGCGCTTACCGCCGGGGCCGCCCGCCAGCCGCGCGCGGAGGGGCCCGCGCTCCCATTGGCCCGGCCGCGCCGGAAGCGGCGCCCGGCGGAGGCGGCCGCTGCCCCTGGGCTCCCGTCGCGGCCTGCCCGGGTGAGGCGGCGCGGCCTGCGCGGTGGGCGGCCCTGCCCGCGGGGGCCAGCCGGGGGGGGGCGGGGAGCGGGGAGCGCTGGGGGTGCCCGCGGCCCCGCTGCCCTTGCCCGGTGCCGCTCTCGCACCCTTGCGGCGGGGCGGTTGGCGGCTATGCCGGCGGCTGCGGGGGGGCGTCGGGTGCCCCGGAGCGCGTCGGGTGCCCGCAGCCGGTGGGTGTCGAAGGTGTTGGTGTGTTTCGGGCACCTGTCTCCGGGTGGGGGCTTCTCAGCAGCCCCCCGAGGGACCCTGGAGGGGCAGACACGGCTGTTCCCTGTAGCGGGGCCTCCGTATTTCAGCGGGCGCTGCTGGGGGCGAAGCCTGCCGGGCCGTACGTGCTGGGGCTGCTGGAGTGGCTGCCTCGCGAGCCGCCTCGTGCCGCCGGGGCAAGCGCTGTGGAGCAGCCGCACGGTTCCGTGCCCGCTGCGCGGATTTCCGAGTGTTGCCATCAGCCGTGCCATCGTCAGCATAACGCATAATTTTCTTGATACTTGGAGTGTTTTAAAGTAAGTTTCAAGCTGCTGACACGCAACAATAAAATGTTCTTTCTCCTAGGAATGTCATGTAACAACTGAAAATTTCGTGTGAAAACAGAAAATGGCTTCAAGAGGAACAACAGAGACCAGTAAACTGAAACAGAACTTGGAAGAACAGTTGGATAGGTTAATGCAGCAGCTTCAAGATCTGGATGAATGCAGGTAATAAAAATATAGATGCTTTCTGCTTACGTGGTAGTGTTTTTCTTAAGTGGTTGGCAGAAGAAAGCGGTACCTTTCAAATATGTGTCGGGGTTTCTGTTTTACTTTATGTTTTTTAAATTAGATAGGATGTTTGTGTTAGATATTTAAAAATTGTCTTTAAAAAACTTTTTATTAAGATCGTTCTATTATCTTCTTGAGGAAAAGGCAGACAGAAATACTCTACTGTTTTGAAGTTCTGTACTTCATTGGGATTTTTTAACTTAAGAGCTGTTCACAGAATTCACAACTTTCATATGGGCTTTTTTAACAGCAGTTACCAAATAGCTTTTGCTTCTGTTTTGTTTTGTCTTGCAACTGTGGATATTTGGATTTGGGGTTTGGTTTGTTTTTTTGTAGTTTGTCTAACATTTTCATATGTTATTTTTGTATGATTTTGTGTTAGGTTTTTGTGGGCTAAAAAAATTTAAGATAGACAATTACCAGAAAAAAAGTTTTGGTTTTCTCTTTTAGTATTTGTACTTAACTTCTCATGCGGTCTTAGATACTTTCTTTGACTGTAATTCTAACTTTTCCAAGCAGTATGTATTTTTTTCAAGAACAGCTCTACCTGCTAAGGGTTGATAGTGCCATTCTTTGAGTTGGGCAAGGTTTAGACAGCAGGATCATTTGAAGATCCTGAATAACTTGGTGGATTCTGGGTGAGAAGGTAGAGTTCTCAGATAATTTCACTCATTGCAGCTTTGAGCAAAACTATCTGCATGTTTTTATTGCGATCCAAAATACACTTTTATATATTGCACCAAGTGTCGAGTATCTCATAGTTGTCAGGGCCTTTTTAATGTAAGCGACTTCATACAAACAACACAAGTGCATGGGTGGCTAGGAGGTTGTGTAAAACCAGGAAAACTACACATTAGATTAATAACAGCTAACAGGGCTAGAGCAGAGTAAACTGAGGCGATGCGCATGTTTTTATTGCTGTCTGAGGAAGCATGCTTCATGGTATTCCCTGATGTTCTTTTCTCCATGATACATCTCAGGTTTAATCCTATCAATTAATGTATCTTACTGGATCCCCTTTAGAGAGGAACTAGATGCGGATGAGTATGAAGAGACCAAAAAAGAAACTCTAGAACAACTGAGGGAGTTCAATGACTCTCTGAAGAAGATTATGTCTGGAGATATGACTTTGGTGGATGAGCTCAGCGGGATGCAACTGGTAAGGATGATGTGTGACTAGAAATAGTTCACGTTCTACCTGGACTCAGTGAAAATAGTTACAAGTGGTTTGTTATAATTTTTAGGCAGGCATGTGTTGGAAGCTAGATAGATCTATCTATCTAATGTTTTTATTATTTAATATATGTGTACATATAAAGACCTGGTTAGGTCTCTTCATTTTAAAAGGAAAAGAAATCTTGAGGCATTATAACCATAACATTGTAGAAGAAACTGTGGGAAATTGCGATATATCGGATCCTTAATATTAGAAATAGTACAAATTAATATAAAAGGTGTGAGGGATGATCCAGGGCGTTATATATATCATGAGAAATAAAAGTTCATGCCTGTTTGTTAGAAAGCATAAAGATAGCATTTCCTGTGTTCTTATTGCTGGTTTGCATTTGAGAGTCATACCGGTCCAGAGGAAAAGGCTGTAGGAGTGACGGTGTAACTTCTAAGTGAATTGGTCTTATTTTATGCTGAGTTCCAAACTTTTGACCTATTTTCTCTTTTCAAATGTTTAATTTAGAGCATGATTTGTTCCGAGTTTTAGGGTTTTGTTTCCAGAGAGATCTTGGATTTGTCCAAACATGATTAAATCTCACCACAGTTATAATAGCTTTGGTACTCCATACAGGATTTTGAATAACAGTAGGAGGTTTGCCTCATCATTACTTAAATTCTGTTTCCCTTTAGAAGAGCTGTAATCATCAGTGTGGGCATTAAAACTGCAAAAGATAGCATAGCACATCCACTCGTGATTTGCTAATACCAGGAAGACATTGGAAATTATTAGAAATTAAGACCTGGACTGTAATGAAAAGTTTCACAGCTCTTTTGCAGTGTAGTTGCACTAGTTAGTGGATTTTTCAAGCTATGCATAAAGGTAATCTTTTTTTTTCCATCTCACTTCCATGGTTATACAAAAAAAGAAAAGCTCTGTAGCAGATAACGCAGAGGACACTAATGATGGTTTCCAGCCTTCAATAATCTTTGTCATTCATCTGTAACTTGTGACTGCCATTAGTTCTGGACGTTCTTGCTCTTTCCTTGTAGGCAATACAAGCAGCCATCAGCCAAGCATTCAAAACTCCGGAAGTAATTAGAATGTTTGCAAAGAAACAACCAAGGCAACTGAGGACGAGGCTGGCAGAGGTAAAGGTTTCTGTTTTACTGTAAAAACTGTTAATTTGAGCTAGACTGATGTAAATATGTAATGATCACAAGGAGAGCACCAAGTGTTTTAGAAAACTTGGTGCAGCGTCATAAGGAGATAGAGAAGTTCTGTTTCAGAATTTGGTGTTAAATGTTTATTGAGGTAATGGGAACAACGATGTGTATTTCTGGAATTATTCTGTCTTACTACTTCAAAACAAAAATGTGATTAACAGATAATGAACTAACTACAAATAGGAAATCTGAAGAGTATGAATATGTAATTGTGCTGGGGCTGGAGAGTGCACTTGATGTTTCGGAGGTCTAGCCTGAACTTGAAATCCAGATAAAGTGAAATGAAGTCTGATTCCTCCATGTATCAGTGGTATGTGAATACATAGTTTTGAATGAAGAGCAGTCTTTGATTAAAAGGTTTCAAGTTTGGAGAAAACGAGAACGCTAAGGTTAGGTGCAAAAAATATTTGCAGAATGTTCAGAAAAACTTCACAGCTATCTTTTAAATTATAGGTAGCTTCGTCCCTTATTTCTGTGGGTACCTTGCTAACTGCTGGATGATATTTTTAGGCTGTTGCATTTCTCATGCTGTTGTGTTGAGTGAAACTAATGGGAAGCTTATAAATCCTGACTTATTTTCCCCCCTGGTATACAGATGGATCGAGACTTAATGATTGGGAAGTTGGAACGAAACCTGTACACACAGCAGAAAGTGGAAATCCTGACTGCCCTCAGAAAGCTTGATGAGAAGGTAAGGTGTTGATGTGATAGGTAGGTGTGTAGAGATTTCAGTCTGTTGAAGAGGAATTTGAAATCATTCAAGAAATTACAACTTCTGTTTATCAGCAAATGATAAAATGCATCTTGCTTTTGTAGTACATGAATGTCCTTCCATTTTCATGCTAAGCTTTCTGAAGCACTCACTACTGAACGCATATCAAATAGTATTGTACGTTTATATAAGGTTGTTTCTACTTTAAAATGCTCTCTGCGGTGGGTCATGTGAATGAATCACATATAAGCTGATATGAGTATGGTATTTATAAAAGTTACAAAACAAGTCCTTTACTGGCTAACTACCACTGCTGTACCTGGCAGGAACTATCCAAGGCTTTTGACATACATTGAGCTTTACTTAGGTTTGTATTAGTGATAATACACCTCTTGGTGTAAGATAAATAAATTGGAGAGATGAGTGATAAACCAATTGTTTCCCCAATGAGTCCATCAGTGGCAGAAGAGTCCCTGGGTTTTACCACTAGAGGGAGGAAGCGGAGTTGTTTTTTTTGTGGCTGGTATATGAAGAAAATGGGTTCCTGTGGATCTCTGTACTTAGATGTCCTTAGGAAATGAAGGATTATAATGGAAAGGATCAAATGTAGTACTTAAAGGAGTTTTATTCCAAGTAGATGACGTGAGCAAATGCTTTCCCTCAAAATATTTTTATTGCTTGACTGTCAGAGAAAAAAGTATTTGGGAAATAGGTTAAAAGGCTAGTTATGATTGTGAACTGCATGCATGAAGATATCCTGGCATGAGTTCCTTGCATCACTTCAGACAAGCCACTTTACCACACTTTGATGTAATCTCTTTATCTTTTAAAATGATCAGTAACCTACTTCACTGAGGACTGCTAGGGTAGTAGTTTTACATCTGTACTGAATGTGAAAAATTGTAAATGTTATGTGTTAGTCTGCACAATACTGCAGAATGTTGAGTAGTTAGATGCTTGCTTATGAAGCACAGAAAAGGCAGGTAATTAATACTTTTTCCTTCATTCCAACATAATTCTGAATGTCTGTACCTAATTTTTATATTTTTAATAAATAAACTGACACAAACACTGTGGACAGTTTGACACACTTATGCTTTGATTTAATAAGGATATATATCTGAGGCTACTTAAATGAGCAAGTTTTAACTTGGAATATCTGAACCTCCCAAATGTAGGTTACTAGTTCATTATTGTAAATACTTTATGGGCATCTGTCACAAGGCATCAGAGCACATAGTAAAAGCAAAACATACATGTGCAAAGAGAACCGTTTCTAGGTCACTGACTCTTAACGTGGTCAGAAGCTGGTAGTGACTGCATATTTTTGCTTTCCTCAGCTGATGATAGGAAGTGAGCTTTGATCCTCATTACTGTATTGACCACATGACAAAAAAAGTAATTGACATCCTTTGCATAATTTTGGTACAGAGGTACAGTGTGACCGTTTAATCAAAAATTGTCACTGGAGATCAGCTTGAAACTTAGTGCTGCATGTAGAAGCATGTCTGACGTTGCATTTGCTGTCCTTCCTGGGCTGACAGGCACCATTGAGGAAAAAAAATTCAGTGGTAGGGGAGTAGCTTGCATTTTTACTTTGCTTTTAATATGTTAGGTAACAGTGCTGCTTAAAAACTTCAAATGGATGTAACCTGTCATAGTTCGTGTATATGCCCGTGTAGACAGTGGGGATTACAGTGGTGGGAATATGCACACAAAGTTAAGGTACTGAGTTCATAGTTGGTGGCCTTTTTTTTTTTTAGCTCACTGCAGATGATGAGACATTCTTGTCAACAAATGCTGGTACAGCTCTGAGCCAGTTTGAGAGAGTCTCAACTGACCTTGGTAAGTTTTCCTTCTCGTACCTTCCAATTTCTTTGCCTCATTGAACAATGACTAATAGGAATACTTGTGATTCCCCTATGAAAGAGAAAATTCAAACAAAAGATTTATGCCTTTGAACTTGGTGTACATTTTTCTGTTTTATTAACAATGAAACTCTGATATACTATCTACAAGAAAAAAGTAATGCAGCAGATCCAGTGCCAAATGTCCATAAAATGCCAAGTGTTGCCCATAATGCTGAAGGCTTGAATGGTCTGCCTCAAGCAGAGATGCTGCTCTTGGTTAAATACAGATCTTTTTTGCATTAATGACTCTTTTAAGGAGAGCCTTCTCCTTTGCTTGATGCAGGGAATTCAGCAATTATTGGCATGTTGTCAAAATGGAGCTTCAAAGCACTGTTCTTGCCATAATGGTGTCATAACTAATCATATTTACAAGACCAAAAGCTCAGGTATAATATGCATTAAATAAACACAACAGTTCATTCTAGCATTACAGTTAGAACTGTGATGAAAGAACTATGAATGGCAGGAATGTGCCAGACTAGGTCAGAGTACAAATAAACTGTCTCTGTGACCTACCTTTCAGTACCGCTCTTCCTGAGAGTGTAAGAACCCTTTTTGTTCAAAAGGGTACTTCATTAGGAGCTCTGCGTATGTGTGGTGGGTTGACCTTGGCTGGACACCAAGTGCCCACCAAGCCGCTCTCTCTCAGTCCCCCTCCTCAGCAGGACAGGAGGAGAAAATAGAACTAAAAACTCATGGGTCAAAATAAAGGCAGTTCAATAAAGAAAAGCAAAGACTGTGCACAGAAGCAAAGGAAAACAAAAAGATGTATTCTCTACTTCCCATCAGCAGGCGGTGTCCAGCCACTGTCTGGGAAGTAGGGCCTCAGCAGATGTAGCGGTTCCTTTGGAAGACAAATGCCTTAATAACTAATCCCTCACCTGCTCCTTTCTCCTGGCTTTTATTGCTGAGCATGGTGTCATGGTATGGGCTGTCCCTCTGGTCAGTTTGGGTCAGCTGGTTGGGTCACAGCAGGTCCTGGCTATGTCCCCTCCCAGCCTTTTGCCCACCCCAAGCCTACGGGCCTTTGGGGACAAGACAGCCTCCATGCTGTGCCAGCACTGCTCAGCAGTAGCCAGAACAGGGGTGTGTCACCAGTGCTGTTCTAGCTACTGATGCAAAGCACAGCACTAGGAGAGCTGCTGTAGGGAAAGTTAACTGCATCCCAGCCAGGCCCAGTGCAACATGGCTGGTTTCAGACCTGTCAAGCCAGTATGTCTCCTTTTTTTTTTTTTTATTTTTAATTAGCTCAAGCGTTCTGCTTTTCACAAGGTAGGTTTGATATTTTTATTTTTTTTCATCTCAAATATTTTGCTGGATTCTGTATACAAGGGCATTTGCAATTTCTACTAATACTGACAATGTTTTTCTCCCCTCATAGGATCAGGAGACAAAGTCTTTGCTCTAGCAAGTTTTGAAGTAGAAAAGGCGAAGCAATGAAGGAGGTGCGTGAGGCTTGTGTCTCTCCAGTTATCAGCAGCATTGGACTTCTCATACTGCATTTGTTTTTGATATGTTGAAAAAAAGAAAAGCAAAAAAAACCCCAACAAACAAACCCTAAATCTCTTGGGTTCCTAACCAGAAGATATGAAGTAAACAGCCTTAAGTGCACTTTGGAACCTTGGTGTCTGTACTCCTTAGTAATACAAGTTCTGAGGCTGAACACTAAGTGGTACTCTAAAAACAAAAGCACGGTATGACTGTCTTGGGAAAGGATCGGCTATTTTGAACTTACCTAAATGTGTATTTCTCTAACTATTAAAACATAATCTTTTTGCATGTGGTTGTAGCAAGCGGATCTTTCTCAGGAGCAGTCCTAATGAGCGGAGCAGTTTTTTGGGTGATTCTTCACATTGCTCTCAAGTTGTCTTAATTTTTGTCTGGACTCCCTACTAAGTAGTTTATAGTAGGAATGCATTGAAGCTTTGAAAAATTGACGTAGTTTATTTGAAATGCCATCTTTCTACAAACTGTTTGCAGAAGGACCAAAATGAGTCTGTGTGCTGATCATTGGCCCTTAGCTGCTTGTTTGCTGTGTGTGTGAATGGGCACCATTGTGTCCTAGCCTTGACTGACAAACAATGGAAGCCCTGTAGGCAGGCTTCTGGAGTAATTTAACCTTGCATATTGAAATGGCAGGGAATTGCTAGGAAATGGCAATGAGAAGCCCTGTCTGTGACCTCTTACTTCAGCTCTGGGTGTATATCTACATGCTACCATTATTTCCCAGTATTTCTGAGAGAGCACAAAATAGCTTGCAAGTAGAAACAAGTTTCAAAAGGGGTGAAAAGCTCTCTTTACATGATCGGTGCAAGTGTTGCTCGTTTATTTATCAGATGGTGGTCTTGTGGAGAGGGGAGGGTCTGTGCCTCCACTGCGAAGTTAGAATCCTGAATAATTTCAGGGTGTAGGAGGATTTAAAATCTTATATTGTTGAATTTTTAGCTCCTGAGTGTGGAGAAACTACTTGGGACTCTAGATGTGTGTTTAACTTCCTGAGAAACTATTTTTTGTAAAATCAATATTGGGTATCTTCAGTTCTTAAAGTAGTGACTGCTTCACACTAATTCAGTAGGTGTTAGCATTTTGTCTGAGCTGATTGGAAGCCTGTATTTCACTGAAACTTTTTTAGCTTGAGAAATGTGCATTTCAGATCTGCTCTACCCTTGGTATATATTCAGGTGTTGATCTAATTATATTGGCGCACCCCCCCCCCCCCAAAAAAAAAAAAAGGCATTTCTTAATTCAATTTCATACTTGTTCCCCTTCTTATTTCACTACCAGCTAGAGAAAAGGATAAAAGTATACAACTTCTAGATGTAAAAAAAAAAAAAAAGGTGAGGGGGCAGCATTAAATAAAACCCCACCTTCATGCAAAAAAAATATAATTTCCATCTATTTCTGTGCAAAAATAGTTCAAACATTAGCAGTTTTGGGTCCTTTGGACTATGTGTTTTAATAGGGAGTTAGCACTTCCTTTCTTTGCAGAGCTTCAGAAGTGGAGGAAGCGTTATGAAATCTCATTGGCAGAAGAAGCATTTGGCTGTGAGTGTGTTGATGTGCTATTATTATCTGGCACCCCTCAGAGAAAGTGTGACTTGCCAATCACAGATGCAGTTCGTTCCCCTTCCTGTAAGATGGAGCAGAAATGTATCAACAGAGGGAAGCTACCATTTTGCTGCTTTAACTCCACAAATTATCTAAGTAATAATTTATTTTTCCTTAAATGAGGGCGAAGTACATAGCCAAATGCTGCAGTGGTTTATGCTAACTCTTCAGCAAATGACACTATAAAGAGGTTAAAGAGAGATCTGTACCTGTATTGCTAAGGTGATAGGTATATCTTCATGACAAACAGATTTTGTGATGGTTTTAGTGATTTGCTATTTTTTTGACAATGTGCTTATTTAGGTTTTCAGTGTGTTTCTGAACTGATTTCTGAAGTGTGGTAACTGCCATCACAGTAAATCTGTTGCTGGAAAGAAAAGGATGGTCATAACACTGGAAAGATCTGAAGAATTCCTAAGAGAAAAGTGATCTTATTTCTATCTTGTTAGTGCTTTGAATTATAAAAATTAAGAAATACATGTAGTAAAAGGATGATAGTGAATTATTTTAGAATTAGTAATGATTTATAAACCCACTTTTAAACCCAGATGTTGGGTAGATTCAGTTCCAGTTTATGGTGGCATGGCTGGTTTTGGCAACTGGAGTTGGACCTGCGTTTGTCAGCAGTGAAGGTGACCCACTGTTTTGAGGAATCCTGTGTTTAATTGGAGTGGAACGTGTGTGTTTTACCTATCTCATATACAAATATCTAGCTGGACTTGAGTTTCTGTGAGAACTGCCATTAAATTGAGTGAGTGGAGTGGAAATAATCTTAAATTTGGGTAGCCTGTTGCAGTGTTAATCTCAGTGTCACACAGTGGTCACTTAGAGACAAAGTGGGTAGCACAGACTACAAACAGACAATTAACATGATTGGTTGTAATTTATATTGCACTTATAAGGCATAAATACCCTATAAATAGTTTGTTTAATTGTAAACTAGGACTGGAGTGAATGAGAAAATGTGGGGTTTAGAATTTATTTTGCTTGAATAGGTATCCTTTTGAAATACAGTATTTCAGAAATTAAAGGGTACACAGTATAGAAAGCATAATTTATGTCTTTCACTGATGGAAGTTTTTTCCTTTTGTTTTCTTTAAGAAGCTCTTACTTAGATGGAGTCTTTTGTCCATTATATCAGAACTATTTTCCTGTCTGGGGCAGTATTATGTTCTCAGCTTTATAGCTGAGAGCAGCTTATTAAAAGGTGTTATTAGACAGTCTAAAATTATTGAAAACAAAACAGTCCATGGGGACTGTAGCTGCTGCCTTTTCCTTTCTGCTGATTACTGGTGCTAAGTAACTCTTCTCCCTCCACACCCCCCAACCTGCTTGCAGCATTAATATGTAAATTAAATCTCTTAGCGCTCCCACAGATCACAGTAAGTTTACAGTGCAATGATATGTAAATGTTTTTCTTTGGAGTTTGAGAGGTTCCAGGAAAAACATTTTTTTTTAATTGATTAGCAAAAATTTCTAGATTTTTTTCAAAGTTTCTGTACTGCAGGCAGTTGTAAAATTCTTATTAAACTGATCCTTGACTGCATATCTTTTTCATGTTGTGCTCCTTCTGCTTTTGAAAAGATCTCTCATGATTTAGATACACAAAGGTGAGCTTGAGATCAATCACCAGTATTGTTGCAAGATTTGTATGGCAGGTCAGACTTCCCTTTGCAGAAGTTGTGAAGGGTCAGAAAGCATAGCTCTAACCAGAGGCTAGATATGTCCTGCAAAATGCCCTGACTACAAAGGTTATTTAACAAGGAAACTGTTGCCAATGTGAAACATTCATACGTTGACCCTAGCAAGTAGTTACTTAATGCTTGAAGTGGTTAGATTAATTTCACAGACATAATTGGTGTGCTGTGCTAAATGTTTTGCCAAATAATCCTGGGACGTACCACCATAGGTATCTCAAATGTTTCTGCAGGGGCTGGAAAAAAGTCCATAATCTATTTATTATAATAATAATTTCCTCCAATAAAAAATGGTAACAAAAGAACAACTCCTAAATGAAAGTATGGTTTTGTCATTTAACATACAAGTTTGTGATGTTCAAGTTCCATCCTCAGTTCAGCATTAGACCCAGGCAGGTCAGTTATTCTCTATACATCTTTCGTTCCTGGAGTGAAATACAGATTATGATACTTGAATATCGAGTGCTGTGAAGTTGTTATTGATCATACCTGGCTTTGAAGATTAAAAGTGCTTTGTTTTTTGTTTATCGTTTTACAATCCTCATTTCAGAAGTAGAGTACAGTAGCTTTAAGCACATCGTCAAAGTTGCCCAGAGTTCTTTGTGGCCATATATAACCTCCCTTTTTTTAATCTTCTTTGTCTATAGGATGAATCTAGTGATTGTAGTGATCTAAAAAAAAAAAAACGTTAGAAAGAAAACTGAAGCTTCAAACACTCTGTCTCTCTTTCTTCTGTCTTTGTCTCCTTGTATTATTTCTCTCCTTTGATTTTGAATGGAAAAGTAGCAAGTTACCTTTGTCTTAAAGGAAAAATACAAGATTTCTTAAGAGATCCCTTAGTTTGTCATGTTACCTTGCCTGTTAAAATCAAATTCATTTTGGTAGAGAGTTCTGTATTAATGATAACCCTACTGACCAGGCATTTAAGGCTGTATCTTTAGTGGCTGAAGTGGTAGGCAAATTAAATATAACTATTTGGTTTTGCTTCCAGTATGGCTGTTCCCTTCCTATATAAGGGCAGATAGAATTTTTACATAGTAAAGAAATAAAAGGCAGCAGGCATCTTTTAGTTTCCCCACTTCCATAATTTTAAAATTATCTTCACTGAGTTCTGGGGAAGACACTTCTATTAGGGAAGTAAACTTATTTCAATTCTGTCTGCTTAGCTACCCACGAGAGGGTAATAGGAGTACTCATATTGGATTTTTTCTTTAGGAGTCATGGCAAATGTGACACCTTGTCTTGCTATGGGGTTGTAGGGGGTTTTAACTATACCTTAATATAGGGGTTTACACCTGTGAGACAGGAGGATAATTACTGGAGTTCGTGGCCCAAGATTTCTCTCCCATAACTTTTAAACATCCAAAATTACCACCTCTAGTCAAATGGGAGCTGCTGATGTTCAGAGCATCTGAAAAGGTGGCCTAAAGTATCTGACACTCTGTCAGGATAAATAAAAAAGTTTCAGAGTAAGTAACCTCTAAAATAAGGTCTTAAAAGAGGAAATACAGACATAAGTTTAGTGGATGTAACTATATGTAAGGCATTGCTGTATTGTGCACTGAAGTATCCACTGTAATTTGACATGCCAATGTGTTAATGATCTATTTAATAGCAGATTTCTTTTTAAAACAAGTTCTAATCATGGACATCTCTTTTTATGTTGCTATTGTAATAATTTGCTGCTTGATAATGTTTAGGATCATGTTTTCGACACGTCTTCAAAAATGGGTCAGTAATGATTGCAGATGTACTGAAAAGCGTCAGGCAGAGCCACCTGCAGATCCTGTGGACAGAAGCGTTAATGTTTGGGTAAATAGCTTTTCTCTTGATTGTCCAGTTAATGTCCTTCTAAATTGCAGATTGAAATTAGGTTCTGTAATGTTGTAAAAGTGTGCTTTGCAGTTTTAAAATGCCAGATTTAATCTGGGAATGCTCTGCTTTTCAGTTGAATATGTGGCCAACAAGGTTACTTACTGTACAAACTAAGTCTAGATTAACAAAAAAAAGACTGTCATAGCCTTTTTTACACTAAAGGGCTCTTTTGTTCATCCCTCTAAAATATCTGCATACCTCCTCACTGCAGAGTCTGTAGAAACCTTAAATACTTTAACTAGGGCAGCTAAAATATTTCTTTCGTTTTCTAGTATATTCTCTATAACCTATGCAAGTTGTGCTCGCCACTAGTCGTGGAAATTTCAGCTGACAGCTGTGACCCTACATTGTTTATTACAGCATCCGAGTACGCAAAGAGTTGATTGGTTGAACTGCATTTAATTTTTTCAGGAAACACTGTACGGTGTCTGTGTCAGAGCATGATTTTGATGGATTGGAATTGTCAGAGTAAGTCTGAAATATAAAAGATTACTGAAAGAAAAAAGGTTACCAAACTAAAACCAGTTCCCTCACTGGGTACCGTACACATCTTAGAGAGAAACAGTTTTCATTACTGTTGCATGTGGTTAAATTGGACAGATAATGAAAGCAGGGCTTGTGTGTACAGATGCTGCTGGAAGCCCTGAACGAGAGGGAGATGCCAACAGGTACAGAGGGACTTGGAGGGTGGAGGCAGCTGGATTGTAACGGAGTCCTAAATGAATTTGAGAGCTGATTAAGAAGGAGTTGGAGATCAGAGAAGGAAAGAGTGAATTGAGACACTTAGTTTCTAAGTCAAGCAGGGATTCAGATGAGAGGGTTTCATGAAGTTTTGGCTTACTAGAACAAACAGCAGCCTCATTAAACAGAAGAGATTAGAAGTTATTGAAAAGAAAAATCCCTTTAATCTGTTAGATTTTTACAAAATAACATGCCATCTTCATACAATACTTGTACAAATATTAGAAAGACTTAAGCTTTCAACAGTTAAACTTCTTCACATTCCCCTGATGATGATAAGCTGTATTCTTACCATTTTGTGGTTGGGGCAAGCGAGGTGGTGATTGGTAAGATAATAATTTGATCAAATGCGGTGCACTTGCATCTTGTGTTTACTTTGTGAAGGTCTCTGTGTTCCTGTGAGACATGAACAATCTTCTACTAAAGCTGTTGTGGAACTGGAGGTTAATAGGTCTCTAGAGCATCCACATTTTATGATGATACAGGTGACTACTATAATGCAAAGTGTCACCTTGCCAGATAGCTAAACATCACAATAAGCTTGATGGTAGCAAACTGAGGTGGGACAGAAGCTGATTTGGACTCAGTGTTCAGTGTTTTAAGAAGATAAATCTAAAAATTCTTCAACGGTAGAGGAAGCCTTATACTATCTCTCTGCTAAAACCCTTTCTTAATAAATGCAGGATGTTAAATTGATGCTAGATATGATTGCATTGCACTGTTACACAGTCAGCCAGCTAAATAGGAACAGGAGAGCTAGACAATACTTAGTCATAAAATGGTGTTTTGCCCATGATGTTATCAGTAAGAAAATTCATACTATTGCAAAGATGCAAATGATGGCTTAATTATACACTCCTACTACCATAAGATGCTTTTAGATCTTTCCCTCAGACTCATGTACTGTGCTAATTAAGAGTAATCCAACTGGAGGATCCCAGAGCAATGCTTCTGCATATTTTTTCCAGCTTATGCTGGAGCTCTTATGTTCTTTTCTTAAATAATTAATGATCATTACTGCCTGCTGTGCTGTGGATATGTGCTAGTGATCTCAGATCCCAGCATATTTGCACCATTCCTGTTCCTGTCAGCAGCTTGGTTTTGCTCTTTGCAGAGGCTTTCATGTTAAGACCTTCATTAACTGGCAGTGGGGTGTGGATTTCAGTGGCACTGGGCTTTCATGTCAGTAAGTTGCAAGCTGGTCGTTACTGTGACTCTTTTTATGCAGTTAAATACAGAGTAAAAAAAACAGGTGCATTTTAGTAAATGACACTTAGTACACAAAGCATTTTTATCTTCCGGGGTTTTATACATGCCTCGCTGGCCCCACCGGTGGGTGCGCTGGGTGAGCAGTGTTGCTGTTAAGCCCGGTGGGAAACCGAGCTGCAGGTCCTGATGGAGCAGGAGCGGTGAACCTTCCATGGCTTCTGTCTATTACAATTTGATAATTTTTTTTTTAAACTTGTAATGTTTTAAATGAATTTCTCTGTGTTCACTGCGGGTTTACTCTGCTCCAGCCTGTCTAGGGGGAGGATTACATTATTTTGGAGTGCTTGCATGGCCAGGTGAGTGCCCATTCTGGGGGGCTCTCAGAAGACGGGCTTCCCTGGGTTTGCGGATTTGGCTTAAATTGCGCTGGCGGGGGTGGTGCAGCGCCTCGGCGCGCCCAGCAGAGCAGCCCGCTGCCGCGGCGCCGCCGGGGCTGCCCGGGGTGTCGGGGGGGGCTGCCCGGGTGCCGGGCGGGTTGCTCCGCCGCCCGCTGCGGTCGGGGGATCCGCGAGGGGGCGAGCGGGGGCGGGCTCCCTCCCGCGGGGGCGGGGTCCCTCCCGCGGGGCCGCCCCTGCCCCGCCTCTCGGCGCCGCGCCCCGCCCCGCCCCTTCCTCCCGGCCGGCCGGCGGGAGGTGCCCGCGGGCCGCCGCTGCCCTGGGCGCCGGGACCGGCGCGTCCCTCCCCCGGCGCCGCCCAGGCACCGCCCTCCCCCCGCCCCAGGCTGCCGCGGTGAGTCACGGCGGAGGAGGCGGCCGCTCGGCTCGGCTCGGATCGACTCGCCCGCCCGCGCCGCAGGACCGCCGGGGCCGGCGCGGCCCCGCAGGCAGGTGAGCGCGGCCGCCCTTTGTGCGCGGCGCCCGGCCGGGAACAAAGGCGCTCGCCGGACCGCGTCGCCGCCGGCCGCGGGCCTCTCTTCGGCCGCCCCGCCGGGGCCGGCGGCCGCTCCCGCGCCCCCCTGCGCGGCCCGGCGGCGGAGCTCGCCCGGGCGCCGCGGCCCCAGCCCCCGGTGGGCGCCGCCAGGCCGCGGCCCGGCCGCGCAGGTACCGCCGGCGCCTCGGCGGCCCCCGGCATCATCCCCGCCTCGCGGCGGCGGGTCCCTGCCAGCCATGGCCGCGCTCAAGCGGCAGGTGAGGGCGCTGCCCCGCGAACGGCGCGGTGCCCGGCGGCTCCCCCGGGAGCGGCGCGCCTGGCGGCTGCGGGGGCGGCCCGGGGCGGCGGCACCCGGCGCTGTCAGGAGGGCGGGGGGTGGCAGCGCCTCGTGGGCCGGGGCCGCACCGGCGCGGTGCGAGGGCTCCTCTCCGGTGAGGGGGGGGTGCTGGCTGTGCCGTGTCTCCAGGTGCGCGGCATCAGCGGGCGTTTGCCTTCTGGGGAAGAGAAGACTTTGCTCTGCTGTGTGTCATCTCTGATTTGACCATCCCTTGGCTTGGCACACCGAACAGAACAAGCTTTGATGCTCTGCGAGATGAGAGCAAGATATTCTGCAGATGTGGTGGTTTAAAAAAACCCTACCAAACTCCCAACAAAAAAAAAAACAGGCAGAGGAGGCAATGTAGGTGTGCCTGTTCGGTGTTCCGATTCGAGTTGGCGCTAGTGTGGCGATAGGCCATGCCTACTGGGTGTTTTAAGAACGTAATTTTAAAATACATTTGAAAAATCAAAATTTGATGCTTAGTTTTGGTTGGCTGCTGAACTTGTAAGCTGCCAGCTACTTTGCCTTTGGTATTTTTGGAGCTCATCTATGATGGGAGGTAGCGTGCTGAAGGAGAAACACTACATAAGTGGTGATAAGAGGCTAAGCTGCGTACTTCAGGGGGTTTATTTTGAATGTATGGGTATTCAAGGTGAGGAGTATGGCTACAGAAAACGGTGCGCTACTACTTTTTTAAATGCAGGCTCATTTTCTTACCGATCTAAAAGCTGCTGTTTGCCTTGACGAACAGATTCAGCTGGAAAATGGTGGCAGGTGTACTTCAGGTACATGGCAGTTGCTTCACTTTGCCATTGCCTGAAAAAGCATCATCTCCTTCTCCATTTCCAGCATCTTGGCAGAAATTGGCAGCTGCTTCAGTGTAATTTAGAATCATTGGTAAATGGATTTGTGTGCTCTCTAGTTAGGTGGTACATGTTAGACAGTGTAAATCTACAAGGAAGCCAGTAAGATTGAAGAAATGCAAGAGCAACGGCCATTTTCAATGAGTTAACTGAAAATTGGTTGGCTGAAGTTTTATGGCTTACCCAAAATTGCTTCAAAGAAGTAGTTCTCTTTTAGTTCATTTTAAGCATTGCAACAGAGGTTATGAAAAGTTGTATAGAACATAAAAGTGCTTTCAGGATTCTTTTTGACATCCAAGTGGGAAGATTGTGAAATCTTCACCAGGAAGATTGTCCCATAGCCTGATAGGAGTCGTCGTAATAAATACGGATCAGATACACCGCAGTTGTCGCTTGCCAGCATGAATTGCGTAGAGGAGTTGTGGGTACTGCACATCGGTGTAGGTGTGGGGAAAGAGGGCTGCTTGCTCACCACATGAATTGGAGCCCCTGCCTGTTGTCTTAACAAGAGTTAGTCACACATTTCACTGGGTATGTAACATCATAATGTTAAGTATTAGGTCTGCACAGAAATCAAGTTCTGAGTCCCAGTTCTGTGGGAGGTCTGTAGTTGGACCAGTTTCTGCTCTCTTCCATCCTCTGCCATTTCCCTCCTTCCCCCATCCTGGGTCTTAGATCACTTTGCAAGAGGAGAGAGAGGTTTCCTGAACAACTTGTGTTATATTCTAAACAGAAGCCAAATTTTGTTATAACCTGAATTTTGTTATTGCAAATATCGACTGTGTTATACACGCCTATTGCTAAAAATTAAAAATCATCCTGCAGTTGCGTGCAGGCAAATAAAAACTAATGTCTGCATGTGTTTGGTATGGTGCCGCTCATGTCAAAGGTTGATGCTTTGCCTAGAAAACAACTTGTGTGAAGTTGATGTATTTATGTTAGCTTGAGGTTTTTTCCTCTCCAGAGTATTTGTCATCTATCACAGTCATAACAGTTAGGATTTTTAGTAAGTATAGAAATTCATAAGTTTGTTGTTGACTGCAAAGCATGCCTCCTGAGCATCTGACCTAATTTTAAGTGTCAAACACGCACCCAAGTCCTGTGCGTACAGAGAGGCTTTTGGAGGCTGCTGTTGAATATGCGTGGGGAAACTTTCAGCAATTTTTTCCAAAAAAGGAGAATTAGGTATCTTCAGAAATATTTCTATATGTGCAGATGCAAAACTGCATTTCTTGTTATTAGAAGCTGTCAGCAGATTGGATTTGCTGCTGAAATAGAAACAAGGACAGTAGCAGCTGTTACAGCTGTACCATACCTTTGTGTACATCACACAGAAGTCATTGAACCTGATTTGAACCTGTTAATGTTAATAGTAAAATTTTAATCTTAATAAATACGCCAATTGTTTATGTTCTGGGAGCTGACATAAGTATTACATCTAGAAGCTGATTATAATTCAGTCTTCAGATAGTGAGAGTAAAGCACTTCTGCTGTTTCGAAATGTGTTAATAGTCATGAGGGTAAAGCTGGTCAATCACGTTCTCTATTTAAACTGTCAGCACGGTACTTCTGGAGCAGTATGGTAGGATATTCAGCCAAGAATAAACCTTCATTTGTAATAAGAAGAATGTTTAAAAATCATAGAGTTTGATAGTTTTCACTGAGCCCTCTTTAAACTTGGTCCTCTATGTTTTTCTGATAGACTAACTGAAATCCATCATGTCTTGTAAGGTTCTGTCTGAAAGTATATGTATGTAAGTATTTTTGATAATTTTTTTTTTTGTCTTTGGTGTTAAACCATATAACCAGAAACTGTACATAATTTGAATTCATAATGCCTTTAAAAAATTTCTTTTAAAATAACTCTGCATCACAGGTATTAGATTTTTTTGGTGGGCCTTTTTTTTTTTTTGTTTGGAGTTCTGTTTTGCTGGAAAAGTAATAGTATCCATTAGTTTAATTCCAGTAAAGCTATTGCAGGTATGTGAATAGTCCCAGAAAATGCTTGGTTTGATGCTGCTGTATGCCAAAGATGTCAATTATTGGCATGAAAACATTTTGTCACCTACTCCACATCCTAAGAAATGTTGGTAGTCTAATGGTCTTGCTTCTAAGTGCATGGGAGAAATGATACATAGATAGGTTTTAAATGTACTAAAAACTTAACAGCAAACTTAATTTCATTTAGAGAAAGACCAAAACGCTTTGTTTACTGTTATTGATGTGGTTGTATCTGTGAGAATGGATGAGACTTAAGTTCTTTTTCCCTTTAAAGAGACGTGGCCTGTCTGTGAACTTCGGTTGGCATAAGAAAGCGGACAGACCAGAATGAGCAAAACTATGGCGTGTTAGTAGGTGAGAAGAAGCCAAAGATCAGAAAAACAACCAAAAAAACATTAGTTGGTAATTGAATATGAGAATACTCATCTGACTCAGGGGCTTGTTTTCAGGCTCAGTGTTGGGGAAGCATATGTAACAAATGCTTAAAAAAATTAGGAAAGTTAATTTCTTACTTCTGCTCACTACTGGTGATTTGACAGAATGTTACAGTGGTTACGCGTGGTTTAAATGTCAGTTTGAATATGGGAAGCCTGGTTGTACTTCCTGCATTTTAGTAAGTATTTTGAAGGTTTAACAGAACGTGAGATCTGCCAAGCCTATTTTTTTCTTCTTAAAAAAATAATGTGGATACATAATAATTTCTAATGCTATTTTAAAAGCAACAGCACCTACCATCTCCCAGCCTAAAAAATCATACCTGGAGATAAACTGCCATGAAAAAAAAAACCTAAAAATTTCAGCTTCTTGCATTGTTGGAATTCCTGTGACTGACTAAATTAGCTACTGATTGGGGAACAGAAGCAGAGCCAGTAGATTTGTACGACTATTACACTTGTCTTAGGATGTTCCATTTTGTTTCCTGCAAATATGTAGAACAAAAACTTACTTGATTTTTCAGAAAGTCAATTTTGTCCGTGTTAGGAAGGTAAGTAACAAATATGGAAGCAACTTAAGTAATCATCTCTTGTTTATGACCATGACCAAGCTCTGAAACTTCCTGACTCAGTTTATCCTTCTATAAAATTAGTTGACTGCTTCACAGGAATGTTAAGATGTTTAATTAAAGTGTAATTGTTTTGCCTCTGAACTCATCCAGCTCCTGATTCAGTGCACATTGAAGTCAGTGAGGAGCTTTTAATTAGTTTCATTGAACTTTAAGTAAGTGTAGTGTATGCCCACCCATGTCCACTTAAAGGAAATGTGACCTAAATTTTCGCAGCGGAGATTCTGTAAAGGAGCAGTGAAAATACTGAAACAGTGTAAGGGAAACTACTGATGGAAGGCTTTTGTAGCAGTGAGAAGCGCATAGTGCAGCTGCGGTCGTCTCTGGTGCCTGTTGTCATACTAACATAATGTTAATAGACTTTCCTAACTTTGCCTGTGCTGGATGTTATACAGAAAACTGAAATTGTCATTGTGCCCTGGCAGCTTGCACAATTGGGCAGTGGAGGCAATATCAGACTTCAAACAGTAACTGAATGTTTATGTGAAAATGATCAGCAATAACACACTTAAAATACAATTAACTTTAAGAGTTGATGCCAAATTGAGAAAAATACGAGCATTCACATCTGCTTAGCTGCTTTTTTTTCAGGAATGTCTGTAGATGCCAAATAATACTCATTTGTTTATGTGGAATTCATGAAAGGTTTTGCTTAACTTCAGAGGTCAGAAACATCAGGTTTTTTAAACGGAACTTTTGTCACTGAAAATTTGGTCAGTGCCTACAAGGGGAGTCAGCAAAATAAACCTTCCACAACTCACGTAAAACTGTTTGCAGCAGTTTTCTTAATGTTACACTGTCATGATTCTTAATTCATTACCTTTTACAAAATGTGTTTTAAACCTTAAATAAAATTCTGCACACATAATAGCGCGCATGAGGAAATACAGTTTTAGTACCTCATTTTTAATATGTCCATTTCATTGTTCTTTTCTTGGTAGCTGCAATTTTTGACATGATTGCTACAAGCCCGCTCCTTTTGTTGAGAAACTAAATATAATAAAGGTGTACTGTAATTGTGCTAATGGTTTGGGAAGTGCAAAATCTGTCTGCATCTTCAGTAATTCTCATTGCCCATTCTGCCTCGAACTGGTGGTTGTCACATGCAGTCCTGCTCATGGAAACTTTCTGAAGCAGTGTGGAATCTTACAGGAGTTTTAACTTGTAGAAGGATCAACCTTGTCTTGAGCATCGTTGATAATGGTCTATGGACTAACATCTTTTGCTATTATTGGTATATATTGGTGTTTGATTAATCAAAATTCATATTGTTGCATCTTTGTGATGCCTCTATTCTTAGGGGAGTGGGTGCCATTTATCCCGTAAATGTGCCAAATTTTACATATATAGGAGATCTTGAAAGAATGAGTTTTAAGTACTTCACAGATCAGCACTAGTGAAGTTAATAATCAGACTTGCCACACAATTCCACATACGGTTTCCCATGCAGCTCAGCTTGGTTGCCTTTAACATATGTGTATTGTAAGTCTTGTACTTCCACTTTTTCTCTGTACTCTGAGATTAATCGGTCCCAGCACCGACTGGGACTTGATATAACCCTTAAAAAAATCCTGTGGTCAGTAATTTTATTTCTGTCTAGCCCACGCGCGTGTGTGTACAGTAGTGCTAAAGGGAGATTTCTGCTGTCAAACCAGTGACCTTGTACAGGTTTTTTTGCAGTTCAAGGCTAATACAATTCAGGTAACACTCAAAGTCATGGCTGGGGAGGAAGGAAATTGCATCCTTTTTCCTGAGAATTAGGAAGTCCCATGAAAGCAAGATTTCTTTCCTTGTAATTCCACTTCACCAAAAAATGTGGAAAGCAAAATGCCTATGGTGAAATTGGTGCATAATTAGGAATTTGTTTTAAACTTGCGAATGTTACAAGTCCTCTGTCAAAATTTTTTCCTTCCTTCCTCTTCTCTCGATCAGATGTCTTTGCAGCATGGTATTGTTTAGTGAGCTAAAGAAGGTAACAAAAATCCTTTTTGTCTGCTTTTTGTTTTTAAGTAGTCCTTCAGAGAAGAGAGGAACTGGCATACTTTTGCACATATGATTAAAATAGCTATTTAGACCAGTTCATTAAACAGTATCAAGGAAAGTTCTCAAGGAGTATTATTTTGTGAAGGCCCTGGGAGTAGGGGTCTCTTGCCCATATTATCCTATAATATTAATGATGCTAACAGATCACTGGGGAGGCAAAGGTTTTGTGTGGTGATTACTGCAAAAAAGATGATCAATTAATCTATTCATATTAGACAAATAGCCATTAATTCTTAGTTCAACTTGCAGCAAGAGCTATTAATAAAATACATTTAAAAACAGCTTAAAAATTAAACCGTACATTGATTCAAAACTGAAACCACTTTGCTTTTTGCATTATGCGGAGTATCCATGAGGAAAGCAGCCCAGAAGATCAGGGGTTTGGGTGTGGTTTTTTTTGTTGTTCTTTGTTTTCTCTAAAGAGGCAAGATAAGTAGGTGTCATAAGGCATGTATTTATCACTTTGCACAGCAAACTTTATTGATGTATGAGGCCAGAACAGTATTTCATGTTGTTGTCCAATGGTTAGGCAATTTTGGTAGTCAAGAACTATTAATCTAAGAGTCTGGTCCTAACACTGTGCTTTGACACAGCATTGCAAAATACTAAAATGCTAAGTAGTCACCAACCTAATAACAGCTCACATTTTAATTGCTTTAAAAAAAATATCTAGTTAGCCATAATCTCTACTATAAAAGATCTGTAGGCATTTTCAGTCTGAAATGATGTTCGGATGTCAGTATAAATTTCAGGAAAGCATAGGTCACATTTTAAATTGAAAGCTAGCTCTAATAATCCTAGGCATCTGTAGAAAGATACTGTGTCGATGAGTACCAAAGAAATGCCCATAAACGTGTTGGTGCCTCGGTGCATGGAATAGTGAGAGAAGCCGTTCCGGGAGGCATTACTCACGATGTCTGGTTAAATATAACAATGCAGTGTGCTTGAGCTGCTGAGAAGTTGGTCACTAGACCACAGGCAACTGGACTCCAAATATGGTACTTTTGGGTTTTGGGGGCTTTTACTGCATGCTTGTAAATTGAAAATAAGTGTTATTGTTATTTTAACTGCTTACAGACACTTACTGGAATTTTGCCTGTTCCGATTTTGGGACTGTCTGTCATGCTTTAGGATTAACAGTGTCATTTTCCTTTTTGTGGAAGTTGACCGAGGCATCACATTTTTGCACTAGGCATAAGTTCAATTTCCAAATGGTTTAATTAAAAAAAAAAAAATCTGAATACAGATACAGTTTTCATGAAACTGGTTGGAAGCATACCAAGCACTGAAGTGCTTGTCCATTAGCAGAGCTGGTAATTCTGCATGTGTGCTTATTCGTGCCTATTTCTGTTTCCTGTTCCATTTCAAGCCACTTGAGAACAACTGGAGAAGGTTGAAAAAACATCCTGCACCTTGGGCATACACAACTACTTGCATCGGTGTTGACATTGTACTCCGTTGTGTAGGCATGGTAGGCTTATTTTAGGTTCGTTACGAAGACCAAACCAATTTCTTGCTTCTACAGTCAACTCATTCTTAATCAGTGTTTATGCTTCGTGAGTGTAGCGTGTTTATCTCCTGTGTATTAAGTTATCTTTTAGCCTGTTGAGTGTAGTTTCTGTGATATAAATGGCAACCTTCAGTAAACCCCAGTTTTAATGCTAATGATCTATAAGTCTTCAGAGGATCGCGAGTCTGGCGTTACCACTTCTTACAGAGCTTCTCAGAAAACGTGACTTTGGTCATAAAGCTGATTGACATGACAAGAAAATGAAGTGACCACAATTAATGGTCTCGATCTTCCTTTTACGTGTTTGTGTATTGGCCTTGGTTCAGTTTCTGTGATGATCATAGAACAGACATGCTGCAGGAGGCTGTCAGTGTCAGTAATTAGTAGTCCAAAAATATGATACTGCATAGGTGGAGGTGTTAATATGGGTACATATTTATACGACGTGTGCAGCATGCCTACCATGTAAAATGGGATAGGTACATTGGAAATAATTTTTTGATTCTTGTAGACAGTTGTTGAAATGTTTACCTGTTACTGGTGCTCCTTTTTTTCCACTGGTTTATCATTCAAATTAAAAACAAACTTTGAAAATAAGCTGATTTCCTAAGAGCAAGAAAGGCATCTCAAGTTTGTTATATCTATGTGCTGGAAACTTCACTTTCTGTTTCTGAAAAGGTAGATTATTTACAAAGATATCCACAGAAGGCATTACCATACAGTTTTGTTTTGATGATGTATGCGTAACACTTTTTTTTTACAGCAGTAATTCTGTTGTGTGGGATACCTGGCAATTAAAATCATTGGCTATCTGTCATTAGTGCCTAATTTCCTGTCTAGGAGATTTGTAGCTTTGTTATAAATAGGGAAGAGGTGTGTGACCACTGCTACAGCAAGAGCAGCGCCTGTCAGTCCAGCTGTTGAAGACCATCTTGAGTGAAGTATTGTAATTTTCTTTGAGAATTGTTTCTTGGACTGGGATAGAGTTTCTGTATAAACTGCTGTAGCTGAGTGTTGTTACTTTTTCAGAATTTTTGACAGTTTTGTCTTTGAAGTGTGAATACCTTAGTGAAATGCAAGTCTTTTTTTAAGGTTTTGTTGCTGTTACACATCTGATTTCAGAGGCTTCAAGTTGACTGACGTGAACTACCTAAAAAGCTGTGCTGCCTCTTCTCACTGTATGAGACATGGCAGATGTCTTCTCTTTGAGAGATTGCTGCTGTAGTATGGAGAAAAAAAAATAATCATCTGGTTTGTATGTGTCTGAAGGCCAGGAGGCAAGCATAAACTTCATAAAAATTGTGATTATAATGGTAGAGGGTTTATTTTTTTTCCAGTTAGCTGGAACATTGATGTAAGAACTGTTTTATTATATTGGGAAGCTTTTCTGAATGCACTTCATTACTACTTTTGAAGTCCTTTTGAAGCTCTGAAAGGTGTTCCAGCACTGGGGAGAAAAAAAAACCCCTACTTTATAGATTTTTCATATCTAAATGACAGTGTTTGGGGCTGTTTCCTGTCCCTCTTCAAGAGGAAGAGGACGGTACTGTTTTGTTAAAAACTTCTGTCTAACATTTAAGAGATGTGAACCTACCACTGGAGTTCCAACTGTAAATTGACCAAATTCAGATTCAAAAGTCAGCTAAAAGAGAACACTGAACATAGAAACAACTGGAGGGGGGGGGGGAAGTATTAAATATTTCAACTCCTACTGTTCACCTATAAATAGGTAGCTGTTATGAATTCTTCATTGTTGTATCCCTCTGGAGATGGGAATTAATCCAATCTCCAGCTGCCTGTGACTGAAGGTCACAAGTTAGACTGAATTAGAGAAAAACTTGTAGCAGGATTTTGCGGACTCTGGGTCCTGACTTCAGGTTTCAGGCTCCGTCTTGGAAGGTTTGTAGGGCTCTAGCTGTTCTCCGTAAAATGTCATTGGAAAATTAACAAGGCTTAAAGGTGCAGCATCCCCTTGCACTTAAAACTTCCCAGTATGACTGTGTTTTCACCACTGAAGTACTCGGTAGTGTAACTGTGGAGGCTAATAGCTTAACCTCGTATAATGATGCCATGGAGTTTCTTCATGCTGGCTGTTAACTCCATTTGTGTAGTGCAAAGGAAACCTGCAGCGGTTGGTTTTATTCATTGTAACTCCTTATCTGAGCTTTTATAATCCTATCCCATTAATTGAGGTTTTTAGCTGCCTTGAACAGAACCAGCCAGACTCAAGAAAAAAAAAAAAAAAATTGTAGCTGAACTAACTCCTGTTGATTTCTTTTGGCTGTAACTGGAAATGATACAAGATATTAAAGAGGTAGTCAGCTGTGACTTAAATTTAAGGAGCTTGATAGATGGCCACTTAAGTACCCTGATTTATTGAGGCTGAATATGTAAAATATTACATTTGCTGGCAGCTTACTGCCTTTTTCTGCCTTTTTCTCCCCGCTCCCCCCCCCCCAATTTAGGCTGTACAAATTGCTCAGTTTCAGGTTGTTTTTTCCTATACCAGTAAAATGTGGAATTTAAGCATTATAGAAGACTACAGTATTGGGGAGAATATGTATGTAATCTGAAGGAACGAAAGCTCGTGTTGTTTTCTCATTGCATTAAATAAGCATGTCTTTAAAATTAAATGGCATGCTTAAGTAGTTTGCCTTATGCAAAATTCATAAACATACCGATTTTTAGTGTGGTTTTTTCTTTTTCTGTTGGGATATGTAATATTTTGGGGGTTTGTGTGTGTGGTTTGTTGTTTGGGGTTGTTTTGTTGGTGTGGGGGTTTTTTGGTTTTTTGTTTATAAAGGAATGATGGGGGGTGTCAGTAATTTAGAAGTTCTTTATTAGGAGCCCATCTGTGGCATTGTCCAGTGGAGAAGCCCTTCCAGGTTTTGAATTCCTAAGAGTATAGGCGGAAGTGAGGGAAAATACAGTGACAAATCTGTAATTTTCAGTTGCTGTGAGTTGGAATCCTCCTCTACGGAAAGCATTCAGTCAGCACACTTCTTGCTGGTGAGCTTGAGTTTGCTTGGAAGCTGTTCCATCTGTTTGTAGAACAGACCAGTTAAGCTGAGTTTGTGTGCAGATTTCTCCTGTCCACATTTATTTTTTTTAAAGTGAAAACACGGTAGCTGATATTCTAAACTTAGTTAGGAAAAAGGGGGAGGCTAACTGCAAAGACAGTATTTTTTCATTACATGCTGTTGTGTCCAGGGTTAGTAGCTGAACAGAAAGCTGGTACAGTCTTTTGGTTAGTTTTTGGGAAGGATTATACTGTATTGTCTGTCATTATGAACTTTTCAGGACAAGTAACAGTGTGGAGAGGTAGGGGCAGCATTTCTTAACGCTACCAGAAAAGTTAAAAATACTTAATCCCCTTCTGCTTCGGTAACATACTTGTAAAGTAGCCCAGCTTCCTCAGTGCAGATGTACCTACACCTTCTGGTTCCAAACCCACGTCCCGTTTACTCTCATCTCTTAACTTACTGCCTTGCTAGAAAGTGTAACCTCCATCTGTGGTGTTTTGCATGAAGGTGATGCTGAAACTGGCTTTTGCCGAGGGGACGGGAGTGCACATACTCTCTCCGCAGCCAGAGATGGGTTTGGTAGCAGACAGACAGGCATCAGAAGGGGGATGTCAGGCGTGCTGGACTCTGCCCAGTCCACATGTTGGGCCTTGCAAAGCAGAAGGCATTCCTGTGATCCTCACCCAGCCCTTCTGCAGGCAGCAGGGGAGCCAAGTGCTGTTGAACATTGAACTGAACAGGACAGCTTCGCCGTTTCTTTACTGACCGGCCTTGTTTACTGCTTGGAAAGGGAGGGAATGTTTTCTAAACTCAAATTTTATTGCTTTGGCAAAACTGGGCTGGCAGTTTTGGCTGTCACGTATAGATCTTTCTCATTTATTATTCTGTCTTGTGAATCATATTAAAAATAAATGAGAACTAAATTTTATTCCCTATGCCTGCCAAACAAGAGAAAATAAGGTGACCCAATTATGTCCATTTGCACTGTGGTGGATGCAGCAGGATGAGCGTGTAGAGTTTAGTCTTTTAACACAGTTTATTGAAGTATGTAGTCATTCCAGGCTGAAGCTACAGCTTCCAAAATGCACAGGTTAGTCTTTTTTGCAAGAAAGGAATCGAGTAATGGCACTGGAGAGCAGAACCATGCCGAGCTGGAGGATAGGTAAGGTATTGGCAGCCCACACCTTCCTGTTGGCTTTGCACATCTGCCTCACCCCTACCTGGAGAGACCAGTTCCAGGCTGGATACAACAGTGCATTCTGTACGGCTTCATCAGCCTGTGGCATCTCTTCCTTTCCTGCTAGTAATAGGATACAGTTGCCAGAGATTCAGCGGAGAGCCCAGTGTTTCTTCACTTGGGCCAGTAAGTACTAGTGAACGTGTACCTGGGCTTCTGAATAGCTTTGACTGTCCCTTTTGCATGAACAGCTTTGTAGGTGAGTTCTGTTAACGCTGTGGGGACTCCATCAGTCCACTCACAACGGTTCTTGTTCTTCTACCTCTCTGTTTGGCTTTTTGTGCTAAAAATACAGATTGAAATGTTATCTTTCAGGTTTCTCATATGCAATATATCTGGCAAGAACACATCAATAAATTCTGTGTTTTAACTATAAACAGTAGGTTCCATTAGCACTGTTGATAAAAGTTTGTGATGTATAGAATGTGCAAAATTTGTTTTTATCTTTGCTGATCAGCAGACCTGCCAGCATCCTACATTTGGCATGTTGCATCCTGATGCTGGTTCCGTTTCCTTATGCTGTTGTAATTCAGTGACATGTACCTCAAAAGTGTGTTTCTTTTCCACTAGTGTGCCTTACATTCTCGCTTAAAAACTCGACCTAGTGATGTTTGGGGAAGCAGCATGATCTCTTAAGTGACAGAACGTAAAGCTAAGACTTCAACCTTTATCCATCTCCCATACAGACGTCTCTGAACTTGTAAACATCGCTTCACTGCCTCTGAGTTTTTCTGTATGTCAGAAACCACTCACTCCTTGTAACCGTCTCTGACCCAAGTGTAAACCGTTGTAAGGAAGTAGAATTATTCGGGGCAGAAGGATATGGATGGATTGAAACTGGAGTCTTTGTGCTTAGGTTTTCATTTCATTTCCATGCTTTTATCTCTTCTTGCCCCAGTGGGCTTACATTCCCAGCCAGGATTTAAGAACCATTTTGAGTGTTAAGTTTGAGAAATGGGTTTGTGTTCTTGTATTCTAGTGACACCTAAGTTGGAGAGCGTTTGGGAGGTGGTTTTTTTCTCATACTCATGAGAGTACATAGTATGAATTAAGCTTTGATGGAATCTCATGACTGAATCTTGCTTTCCATGGTGGAAGTGCTGATTGGTGTGAGGAGCCCAAGCAGCTCTTGTAGTACCTGTGTGAGGGTAAGGTGATACAGACCTACCAGAGTTAATAGATTAAATTAAGCATATTTATAGTTACCATTAAAATTCCCCAAGTGCACCCAAATTGCAAATGACAATAGTGTACACGTTTGTTAAGACAGAGACAAAAAATTGGAGCCGAGCATGGGCAAAATAAACAATGTTCTGACCTTGCAGGAATAGAAGGTGAATATAGGTGAGAAAAGCAGCAGAATTCAGAGCTGGTAATTGCAACTGAGGCAAGGGATTTCCTGACCTGGAAAGTGCTTCAGGGGACGGATCATTGTGTGGCACACAGGTCTGTTGGGACTGTGAACATTGTGAGCAGAACTTGTGCTAGTAGTGATTCAGCTGTTCCTCAGCTGTCTTGCTAAACTCTTTCTCATACTTTGCACTTCTTCCCTCCCACCCCCAAAATACACAGTTGCAAAATATTTTTAGATCTTATTTCTTAGGGTTTGTTAGAAATGAATGTGGAAATGTTGATGTGTAGTTAAAGATGCTGGAAGCGTGAGCTGCTGTTTAGAACAGATAGGAACAAGTTGGTAAGAGAACCCTTGTGTGACTTCAGACTGGTCACTTGGCATTTAAGCCGTAGTTGGTTCTCATACTTTTAAGAAAAAGTAATGAACCTGATTTCATATATATTTTTTTAATATGTGTTTTATATACTGCAGTCAATTTTGGAGCCTTTAGCCGTAAAGGTGCTTGTTACTCAGAGGCTGTGCCCTATGGTGTAGCGGAGTACTCCTCAAGCTGTGGTGCACAAGCTTGATGTTCCACCCGTGTGTTTGTGGTGGTGATGAGGATGGTTCAGCTGGGCAGCCACATGGATTGCACCACGGCGGCATTTTTAGTTTCAGTGCTGCTGCTGACTTGTAGAGGGACTAGGCTTTTCCTTGCCTATGGTACAAGCGTTCTGGCTGGCCATGAAAATGTTTGGGGTTTTTTTTTTTGGTTCTCGGGTGAATTACTCTGAATTTATAGCATTAGGAAAGCATTTGATCTTTCTGGTTTTATTTATATTTTGTGTTAAATATAACAAATGTGTATATTACTGCCGTTTGCAATTTTGGGTGTGCATGGGGAATTTTAATGGTAACTATACATATGCTGTTACCATCAGAAGGACAGAAGTGCGCCTCAGGAGTGGTTACCTCCCATTCCCTAATCCTTTTCTTTAGGAAGGAGTTCACACAGTTGTGTGGTGAGTATTTGTACAGCGGTGGTGGTGGGGTGTCTTTGAAGTCTATAGAAATGAGAACAGCAATTAGTTACTGCAAATGGACCTGTTGTCAGTGCTGTAGATAATCTTTCTTGGGACCGCATTGCGTATTTAGAGGGCAAGAACAGTGGGAACTAATTAGCGAGGCAGGGCTTAAATAATCCTTTCAGAGCAGGCAATTTCTCTCCTCTAGAGAGGTGAAATGATTCTTTTAAGCCATTGATAAAGCTCAGCTGCTTCCAACACTTGTTAGTAAGAGAGGCTGTAGAGAACCTATGGGTGAAACTAGCGGGTATTTTGGATTCAGCATTTCTCTGATGAAGCTGGTGTATGGAACAGTTGAGTAGCTCTTGCTGCTCCTGCCTTATTTTCCAGCTATAATGACATCTGCATGGGCTGGTGAACAGCCATGAAAGAAATTGAATTAGTCTAGATCTGCCTTCACTTGTTCATGACAAAACCCCAAACAAACAAAAGAAGAGAGTATGTTTGGTACATTTAATTGGACTTGATTAACAAGTGGTGCATGTCTTCCCTAATCAGAAACTCTTAATTAAGTACAGCAGTTTATGCTATTTATTACATGATTCTAACTGCAATGCTGTCCTGAGCAGCAGGCACTTGCTGTTGCATTGCACATTACAGAGGGCTTGGACTGACTTCATTTGTGAGACTGAGCTGGTTGTCTTAGAGGCCAATGTGATGGATCAGAAGACTTATAAATTCTTACTGTGCCCTGATACCCAGTGTCAGTTGTAAAATATGTTCAGAAATATGTCACCAGCCTTACAAAAGTCTGTAACTGCTGGCTGTTGGTGACTGACCAGTGAGGTTGGTCTGAAAAATCCTGCGCAAAGGGTTTTCCAGCCCAGCTTCCAGCGCCAGTCTGTAATTGCTATATTCAGATAATATACGCATAGTTGAAAACAATAATTTTGGTCAAAATCAGCATGCTTTACATTTCTCCCTAGTTTTCCTCAAACCTTTGGTAAGCTATGCCTATTTGTAATATATTTTTTTTTCTTATGAGAAGAAATTACGTGTCGTGATGTTTATTGGTTCTTCCAGGGAGTCTGGTTTTATGCTGAAAGATTCTTAAAGAATGTGAAGCTTGAATGCATTCCATTCTCAAGTGATTGGGAATGTCGTTGGTATGGTCAGGGTGTAAATCTTGCAGATGAAGACTGGCTTGGCCTTTAAAAAACTTAGGCTTTAAATATAAAAAGGGTCTACAAACTCCAGACAAGCCTACAGCTTGATGAATTTTGGCTAGGCTGCATTCTAAAGCAGACTGCAATTCAAAGCATATCGAATAAAGGGTTTTTCTAGTTTTCAGCGTTGTATATTTCTGTAATGCCTTGCTTATTTGTTTTTACAGGGCAGTTTCCTCATACATTTTTTCCAGCCAGGGTCATTAATTGGAACTGAACACCTGGGTTATCTGATCTTCTGTGGTTTTTAGAAGCAGGTACGTTGGCAGGGAAATCTCTGATGTTTTCTTGGTTGGGGGTGGGGTGATATATGTGCCAAAAAGAACTGTAGGGTTAGGGAAATTCTGCTTAAGTAATGTTTCATTATGTATAGTATATTAATGTAGCTTTCTTGAGAAAGCAAAGTTAAGTACATTGATAAAAGAGTTTTTTCAGCCCTTCATTTATAAAGATGGATTGTGCTGTCTTCTGGGCACACAGACTAGCTTTGTAAGTGGTTTTGGAAATTTACTGATGTAATATATGCTGGTAGTATTGTCATCCTAAACCATGCCTAATAAAAGCTCTGTGTAACAGGAGCAGAGGTATTTTAAATTTTTTCATGCTGGGGTCTCAGTACTGTCTTAAGACTTTAGTCTTTCTACTTTGATGTCATAAAGTAGGAAAAGCTGTGGTGGCAGAGGCTGTCATCCGAAATAATTGTGCAGCGTATGAAGAGCAAAGTGCTGTTGCTCTGTTAGTCGTACTGTAACCCTCCTTTATACGTGGAATTTGATAGCTTTGAGCCCTATTGAGTGCTTTTTCACCCCCCCCCATGTCGCTTACTGTCTGAAGCATTCCCTGAATGGGCAGGCTTTAGTAAGTATCCTCCCTGTTAAGCAGGTACCTTCATGATAAATCCATCTTGGCTGAAGTTCACTTGAGCAGAACCAGGTTTAGATAACAATTTCCATTGCTCCTTTTCAAGGTCTGAAAAATCAGTAAACAACTAGAGGACTATTATGATGGAAAACAATTATTGATGACATGTATAGACAATAAATCTCTTCTGATATCTGATGCGTAGAGGAATGCTAAAATGTGGTCTTCCTAGCTGGCATGGGGAGCAGCCGTGGCATTTTCTTGGTGTTTGTGTATGGTGCCACCTATTGATATATATCCTATATAGTCGGTTCCATTTTTAAACAATAGGTGTGTTACCCCATTTCAGGTATTTTCTGTTGTGCTTTTTCTTTTCTAGATTGATTTCTTTGGCTGTTAGTACGGCACCTCCCTCTTAAAGTAACAATATTAAAAAAAAAAAAAGTATGTTTTAGTATAATATTAAGAACCAGTCACAACCTTTCAGACTTGCTTGGTATCTTGATAAACGTTCATTGTTTTATCAGTCTCTGAATATGCATAACTTAATGACTGTTGCTCGCAGACTTGCTTTGTTCATTGTCTTACTGTTGACATCACTTGTTAGCACTCAGTAAGTTGCTCTGTGGAGTACATGCTTAGTAGCATAATCCAATCTACTTAATTGAGTTGACACTAACAAAAATACAGGATCGTTTTATTTCCCCTTCAGAAAGCAGTTTGCTGATTATAGCAAAAAAATACGATCACCTTGCACAACTACAGGCTGCAAGTTTGCAAGCAGAACCCAAATGAGCATAATGGAGATCTTCCCACTGGAAACGTATTCAAGTAGGACTAGTGATGTATCTTTCTCCACTTTTTACTACAGTTACCTTCATGCTAAGTAGTGTGTGTGGTAAAGCCTAGCCCAGCAGCTGCTACTTAAGTTTGCATTACTTCTGACTCATGCAGGAGGGCCTAGGCATAATTTTAAACTGTTTCCACACCCAGATTACTTTCCCTTAAAAGTAATAATGAAAATGAAGTGATGGGAGAGGTTTGGTTATGACTACCGGAAAACATTACATGGAAAACAGTGCTTGAACCGGCTGTGATACAGACCTTCACTAAGCGTGCCTGTGTATGTAGTGTGTTCCCTTGGTTACTAAGGTTTCAGGAAAGCAGATTAGTAGCTTAGTATAGGACCAGACCCAGTTCTGTGAATGAAAACTAGTAGGAGACCTGTTCTGGAGTCACTTCACGGAGCTGTGCGTTGTGGAAGGGTGTCTGCTTACACCTCCACCCATAGATTCCGTAGCAGGGGTTAAGTTCCTGCAACAGGCAGTACTTCTAAGAAGTTAGTTTAATTTGTTCCACTGCTGTACTAGTGTATTATTTGAAGCACAACTATTTTCTAAATTCGAAGTTAAGGGTTTTACTATTGTTGACTTAATAAACATGCTCCAAGATAATTTCTAATGGCAGCTGCAGTGTATGTCTGAGCATTTTTTTTGTTTTGGTAAACACCCTATTGTGGAACTTAATTACCAGATACTCGGACAACAAAGTATAATCATGCTCTGTGCTATAGAATTTAGAGAGCATAGTCTGTTTATTCCATAATGTAATTATTTGCTATTAAGGTAGGAAAGCAAAACTACAGCTTTTAAATGATAGGAGAAAGGATGATAAACTCTGCTCCTTCCCTGCTCCTCTTAGCTCTTCTTTCTCTCCAAAACCATTTAATACGTTTTATTAACTTTTCCAAGAGTGCGGTGGCCTCTTTTATATGATGTAAAAAGAAAAGAGATAAGAGAAAGAATGAAGAGTTTATTTTGTTCAGCCACTGCAGGCTTTATGGCTGTTCACCCTGCATCCTGTTTTCATACTGGTTATGTTGATTTATGGGAAAAACCCAAAACCCCAGACTCTTCTGTCAGGGCAATTCTTTCATCTGTGTGTTAGAATTCTCTTTTTCTATTCCTGCAGTAATGTTACAACAGCTAATGAGCTAGTAGGGATGTGAACATCAGCCTCTTTGAATATTTGAGTTGCATATGTAAGGCCCAATTATCTGTTCAAATTTTTAAGGATTTCTCTGATGAAACATGGGATTCTTTATTCCCCCAGGCTATTACGTGGTCTGCCCATCGGTGAAAAATGAGGGGTTTGGAAATCAAACCTTTCCTATTACTCTTATTATACCCCATTACCTATTTTACTTTGTCTTTTTCTGATCTTACTTCTTCAGGAAATCCAGGAGCTGGCAGGAGGGGAATGAACCGTGAGGGCGTCCCCGGAAAGAGTCCGGAGGAGATGTATATTCAGCAGAAAGTGCGAGTCCTACTCATGCTGAGGAAGATGGGATCAAATGTAAGAGGCGCTGTCATAGCCGATATCTGTGGCTTTCCAGACAATTTTGTAGTAACTGGCATAGTGCTTACTGAGATGGGCAGGTGATGGTCTGGTTTTATCACTGAATTGCTTTAGCTGTCATTGATTTAACCATTATCTGCAGTTAAACAGAATTGATTATTTTTTTTTTTAATATTTATAAGGATTGCGATGCCTGAAACGAAATCTGAGCATCTCATCATTTCTCTATATATGTTAAAGTTTTTTTCATTATTGGAAAACCAGCAAAATAAAGGAGCTGTTTTGAGGGGACTTTGCATCCCTCCATGAACGCATGATGTACCAGTTTGCTGCTGTGTCCTTGCTGATGGTATAGTTTGCACAGATAACAGTTGATTAAACTGTTGAAGAGGAGAATAGAGGCAACTGTGAAGTTTCTTACTGGGAAGTGGGAGATAATATCTTCAGTCTTTCTTCATTTTCCTTTTTTGCTGACTGACTCTCTGTGCATTTCCAGCTGACTGCTAGTGAAGAGGAGTTCTTGCGCACATATGCAGGTGTAGTGAATAGCCAGCTTAGCCAGCTTCCTCAACACTCAATTGATCAGGGTGAGTACTACATTTGTTTGCCTTGGGTTTATTTAATCTGTGAGAACAGTCTCAGAAAATACCAAATTTAGGTTCCTGTATATTTGTCTAATAATATGCCGCGTACTTATACCCATCCTTCCATCTGGGATGTGCAAGTCATTGCCTGCTGTAATCTTTAGAGGAGGACTAGAGTGTATGTCGAACAGGTGGTTTTATTTTAAGAGGTAAAGTCAGTCTTGGCTACACCTGAGATTCATTAGGATTAAGAGCACTGTGAAACATTTTATTCTCCATGATAACTCAAAACACTGATGGCCAAGGTCCTGTAAACTAAATGCATGTATGTAGCTTCTACTCGATGTAATATATGACATAGAAACAAATTCTAACCTGATTGATTTTTTTGCTATAGGTGAAGTTAAAGTCAGGTATGCATAGGTCCCTGTAGTTCTGAGTGTGTTTTGCTGTATTCATTATGGATCCTCTCCATAAGTCAACTTTGATCTAAATTTTTATGTTTATTCTTAACCTGGACGTTGGTACCTAAAAAGGAACAAGACTGGGGGTGGCAAACACTTTCTTTGTAGGCTTCAAACTGGGAGTTTTGTAACAAAATAAAATGTCAAGTAGATGCAGATTTCTTGGGTACAAAAGCAATTTTTTACACGGATGATAATTTAGTTACTATAACTCTAGTTGCTTGATAACACTTCTCACAAAATAAAATGGAATAGTCTATCAACATATTTTGGTTTTCACATTTCCATGAATGTGGAAGTGCAATGTTGCTATTTCAGCAGAGAAGGAGGGAAAGTTTAGCAATAGGAGGAATTTGTTTCCCATTGCATTTCTTTAATTTGCACAATGTAATTAATTCTTGGACGGCGTAGTAGATAAGTAAGTTTACAAATCTGCTTTGGTTTGTTTAGATTTTCATTAAGGAGATGAAGTACCTGTTGCTTCTGCAAATCCTTTGCAGAAGTCTTGGTGAACAATTGTGTGGTGCTACTCTGTATCAACTAATCTCTTCTGAACCTGAATATTTCTGAATATTTTTTTTCTCCCCTTCACCGGCCTCATGCTGGATCACACCGACAATGTAGAATTTGGTACTGAAGGAAAATTGTTAGACTTGTATGCCAGAAGGTACTGAGTTGAGCAGAAATTCAATAGAGATCTAAGACATTTAGAAAACCATTAGAAACACAACCTGCACAAACTTGCTCTTCAGTTTTAAGCTTGTGCGTTCATTCCTCACATAGCTGGGGGTTGGTGGAGATGGATATACTTGTATGTATTGGCTCAGAGTACTTAAACTTTTCTGCCAGTACAAAGTGAAAATTTGCTGGTTTCTCATAAAAAACCTGAGGTAGACATTCTCAGTTAAGACAGACTGTCTTAGTTGCAGTTGGCATTTTTCAGCATTATCCCTAAAGTAGTTTCATTTCTCACAAACACGTACGCTGAGTGACCTGTACTTTGGCAAAGGAGAGAGAATACAAAGCGAAGTCCCCACGGATGCTTTGTACAGCTCTGCTCCTGCACCGCTTGATCTGACTTTCTTGTCTAAGTTATCTGGTTTTATTGTCTGTGAAATTATATTTTCCCACTTTGCGGAGGGCTTTGGAGACTCAAAAAAAAAAGAATTTTGACATAAGTTTTAAATGTAATCAAAGGAGACACCAACAGTTAACTTAGTCCGCTTCTAGACTCGCTAGTCATGCAATGCAGGAAATGTAAGAGCTTCACACATTGTTCAAAAAGTTGTCTTTATCCCATGTTTGAAGAGATGCTAACTGATTTCCCTGTCATCACTTTCTTAAAGTCCTTGAAGCTTCTTAAAGCTTTCTCCATAGGGAACTGAAGTCCTCCCTGTTGATACTTGCTGTGATCTGATCTGAGACACTGCTGTCTTTACGGGGAGACTTGACCCCACATCTGCCTACCCACATTGTCTTGAAGCTGGTGGCCTGACCATTAGGATTTTTCTTGGTAGGGGGAAAAAAGAACCAAGAAAATAGATAAATATTTAGAGACGTGGGAAAGGATGTTGGTTCTTTTCATATTTGGATATGCCATCTCTCTAAGTTAAGAAGTGAGTAGCATGACCAAATAAATGAGAATGAAGAAAGCTAGCCAAACCGAGCTTCACCTTTGGAGAAAGGTGAAGCTGTAGTATGCTGTATAGACGTAAGCAACTATAATTTATTGTTCAGGACTTTGAATTCCTTAGAAATCTCTCCAGACTTCTAAGTCAGTTATGATAATCTTGCTCTTTGCTCCTAGGTGTGTGGCTCACGCAGCAGCAGTCATTGCTGTCTGCCTGCACCTTCTGCCATATGCTGGTGGTGGTGAAACAGGCAGGGTCGATTATGAAGGTTCTGAAAACAGAGAATGCAGATTGCTTAGGTGTCCAGTTTGCCATCCTAAGGGAGATCCCACCTCCACTAGATGGCATTACCTTGCGCTGAAAAACCCCGTCCCAGCCCACACACTGAGGTGCCAAAATGTTCTGGGTTCTTCAAGGCTGCTTGAAGGAATTTTGTTCCCTGCTTTTCTGCTCTATCATTTAATCTCCTCTGGAGGATTTTTTTTTTTCTCCTTTATGCGGCTTGCCTTACACAACAACTAAAAGGTATGTTATTTAAGGAACAACTTACAAAGAGTTAGTATGTTAGTGGATTTCAGGCTTTTCTTCCCGTAGTAGGACAGATTGCCCTCAGCCTGACTTGTTCCAGACCTATCTTTACAGTCATTTCCCTCCAGCAGGCACACAAAGAGAGAAAGCTGATTTCATACCCCCATTTTGTTCCAAAAAAAAGGGAATGACAATACTTGGCCTCAGCACTCTAAAAGCTTTGTTACAGACCTGCAGATTTTTGTGTGTCCCTTAAAAATGCTGTAGTCTGGCTCCAGAATTACAGGAAGGTTGGTTGGTTGGTTTGGTTGTTGAGAAGAGTATAGGGAATGGACGGTCTAGTATTTTTTAAGTGTATCACGGTCTCTATTACAATTTTTATGCTTTTGTTTGTTGTGCATCCATGAAATACTGTCTTGGAACAGCTGGCTGCTGCCCTCGTAGTAATTACCTGAGGTAGGACTGCGGAGCTTATTGCTGTATGGTGCTCCCTACTATGGTTTCTAGCAAAGATTTGTCAGCTTCTTTGTTGAGTCTATTTGTTTGACCACAGGGAGTCACTGCAACCTGCGTGTCCAATATGTATTTGCAGCAATGAAGGTTGTGCTTGTCTCTGCTGAATTCAAGTGCTTGTGCCGTAAACCTTCGGTGAGCCTCTATTGATAACAGTATCTCTGACATTTGAAGTTCCTCCATGATACTCTGCTTATCATCTTAGGGTTTAGCAGTAGAAGTTAATTGCTGATTTTGATCAAGAAGCATCTTGGCATACATCTGTAATTTTTAAGCAAGTCTGAAATCTAAGACTCCCCTCAGCTTGTGCTTATTTTTATAGGAAAGACAAGAAATGAAACTATCTTTTTGTTTCCCATCTTGCTTTCGAAAGGAAGTAATCAGTTCAGACATACAGAATCACTGTGTTTTGGGATTGTTTACAGATCTCCTTTTACATTTGGAAGACGTTCACTCTTGAAGCACCTACGATGTACGCTGTTGAAGTGAATCTGTTTTTTCCTGATGGGAAGCTCAGAGTCACTCTGATTGTGTTACTGAGTATCTTTGTGTTAATCAGGTAATCGTGATAGTGTCCAGGGCTCTCTAATGTGCTGTAGCAGATACCAAATTGAAATTAGTACAGATCTTCCTAGTATGTGTTCTAAACTCTTGACATTCATAGTCGCAACATATGCTAGAGCAACAGATCTCTGAAGATCTGGCAGTACCAGAATCTGTACTCTGCATGGTTTTGTTTCCTTGGTTGTTTTTTTTAATTCCAGCTCTATTTGCCCTTTCTTTTCAGTGTATTCTGGCATCCCAGGAAGTGCTTGGTCCCTCAGTGTGCTGCCTTTGAAACACCTCTCTAGAGATGCTGTTTCCCTAACGTGGGCTGCAGCGCACCAAGAGCAAGGAAAGTTTAGGCAATCTGGTTGTCTGGGTTCTGTTCGTAGCTTGGTATTTTCGCTGGTTTTATTAGTACTTCGGCCTGTTCACCCATTCTTTTTTCCAGCTGATCCAGTCAGTCGTGCTGCATCCTTGACAGTTACAGCGTGTATCTGATGTATTAAGAAATACTTTTATTTATCCGTTGAAAGGTGAGCTGCTAGCAGAGGGGATGAGAACTCAGTAATGCAGGAAAGCCTGAACAACAGTTGGAAAACTCTAAGCTGAAGTATTTAATACTTAAATTTGGTATTAATTGAGACTAAACGTTAATGTCATGCTCACATCTTTTTTATAACCATTTTTTTTGATCATTCCTGTACTGTTATTAACACCTATATGAAAATGCAAAATACAGGGCATTTTTCTTTACTCAAGGAGCTTTTTAGCTGACATCTGTGGGTTGGTTGTTGTTTTGTTTTTCTGGTTCCAAGGAACCTGAAGGCATCTCTGTTCAACCAGTGTATATGCTACAGAGTGGACATAATCATGAGCTTTTTGAGATATTAACACATTAGTTGTCTTCCCTGCATTGCAGCAGGAACTGAGGCAGCTCAGACTCATTAGGTTTCTTGATCTTGAAATTATGAAATCTTTCTCACGTATTTTTAATACGAGTGAAATGCCTCTCGGGAAGTTACATGCACAGAAGTATCTCCTGCATGAAACACGTATTTCCCGTTTCCCAGTTCCTTACACTTGTAAATGGTAAGCTGGCACTTGCTTTCTTAAGTCACTGCTCTGGCAAATCTGTAAGTGGAAGCTGTGCAGCTAGTAAGCATGATATGTGAATTATACTAAGACGGTGGAGATTACAGCTCTGTTGTTCCTATAGCAACAGGAGTGTCGTGCTGGTTCTTAAAGCAAGCTGGTCCCTTGGGGAGGGCAAAGCTGAGATGCAAACACATGCCTCAGCTAGGTCAGATGCATTCTGTGGATGGTAGGGCGTTAGAAATGAACCCAGGCTGCTTGTGGAGTTAGGAGGGGGACCGTGCTGATGGAGTATTGGACAGTGGTGGAGAAATGCAGATAGAGCTCTTCTCAGTGTAGCTTTACTCCTTTTGAACTCAATGCTCATTTTAACGTGCCTTTCCTCTCAACAGGGCATGCTGTGGTTTTAGAATGCCAGACTAGGACACTAATGCTGGGAATTTCAGAGAAAAGTTAATGTTCAGAAGATAGTTGCTGGGAGGTGATGGAAGAAATGTGTGTGTACAAAGATCTTGAGGGAAGTAAAGAATTATTTTTGTTTTGGCAGTCTTCAGAATTTCACGACAGGCTTAACCTCCTGATCTCTAAGGGCTTTTTGGGTTCAAATAATTTTGCAGGTGACTACAAACAAATCAGGTGTATGTATCTATTCATCATTCAAAGAACACTTGGGAATAGCAGCTGTTAGATGTCAGTTAGCGTCTTCCTTTGTGTTAAGGTAGCGTGGTTTCAATCAAGCTTGTACCCCACTGGCTTGATGTCACTGTAGCTGCGTACTTGCTGTGGAAAGCATTACCTTCAGTCATCTCGGTGAAATTTTCTGAAACGTAGGTGAACTGGTTAGCAGCTGCATGTGCTGAGCTCAGTGGCTATCTATGGTCTTTGCTGCTGTGCAGTAAAGTCGTTTGACCTTCAGATCATCTTGGCTTGTGAGGACGGAAGTCCAGGTGGCATAAAAGAACTACCAAATTCAGCAATTCAGGCTGCTGCAATTAGAACATAATTGCAGTAGGATTTTTTGGGGAAGTTAGTGGGATAAGGCTGTCGCTATTGCTTTTTAAGATAGGACATAGGCCTACCAGTTAGTCATTGTTAATTTCTAGGAAGGATGAGGGTGGGAAAGCGTAGGCCAGAAGAAGTGGGAGAACTGTTTGCATGTCTGAAAGCTTGTGGCAATTGAGGCTTTGCTCATGAAAGAAGATAAGGGGATATTTTGTTGTGTATATGCAAGTCTCTATTTCAGTGCAGAAACGTGTGCCTGGAAGAGGAACAGCTGTGGAGAGAGAAGTTACACGTGTAGAAAGCAGGAGGTCAGGTATAAGTTTCATTGTTCTATACATTAATTACTGGAAGTGCAAAGCTCAGTAAAGGATGTGCTAAAAGTAAACATGGTTCACCATCCTATTGTCTTAGTTACAGGCTTTTGGCAATGTGCAGCTTAACTTTATAACCTGTGCTCTGCTTTTTAATTTTTTTTTAAACTTGATTAGAAAGGAAGCATCTATAGTGGGAGCCAAGTGAGACTGCAGCAGAAGTTCGGTTCCCTAGTACTTTAATCCCTGCTTTCCTTTCACCACACAGAACCCCCTGCTCTGTTCTCTGGAAATGAGCACAGGTGGCTGTAGAATTGCTTAATGAGCAGTCTTGTTAGATTGGTTTAATTTAGCTCTGGATAGTTTGGGGTTGTAGGACTGGACCTGAACAAAACCTGCTTTTTGTGCTGATACATGTGGATGTGGACAACCTTTTTCTGGACAAACGTTTTGTCCAGAAACCCAGGGCTTTTTTGATGCAAGACACCTTCAGACATAATCATACTCCCGAAGTGGCTTCTGAAAAGTTGAAAGCACTAAGAGTATCCTTTTAATTTGTCTGCCGTGCTCTTACCCTTACTTGAGTTCAGCAGATTAGTTTTCCATTCTGTTTTCAGATCGTTGCAATGCTGAGCTAAAACAGGTAGGACTTAGTGCCCTTCAAGAGATTGTGGCATTGTTATATTATAACTAACTTCTTGGCTTGTGGAGGTGAAGGTATCTTCCCTTTTTGCAAGTCCCCTGAACAAATGGGTGCCAGATCTGGAAAATACAACTGCCTTTTATGTCCCAGTCAAGAGTCACGGTGGTCGTGAAGAACAAAAAAGTGCTGAATAATGAGCTGTCTCTTTCACTAGTGAATATAAAATAAGGCCACGAGGTACAATACCCAGAGGGCAGCGATACGTGCGTTGAAGGTGCCTGGGCTGACGTCTGGGAACCATCAGTTTTGGTGTGAAGTAGATGGTCCTGTTCATGCTAGCATCAGGTTTGATAGCCTGCAAGAACTTTCTGCATGGCTGCTGTTTGGGTAAAGGATGTCTTCCTCCTTGCAGTGACGTGTCACCTTGCTAAGGGTAAAAGTGAATCTTTCATGTGGGAATAAAAGAAATCGGCATAGGGTTGAGTCTTTGCTGCAAGTTGTTGTTCTTGTTGGGTGTTATGCCCTTGGGTTACCCACCCACTTACTCATCTACCTAGAAGGTGGTATTATCTTTTATTTGATAGATCAAATTGTCTTTTTAAGGGCAACTGCCTGAAGCTCTTGCAGATGCTGCGTTGCATGTAATTCCTGCAAATGAAAACAGCGGTGGTTCTACCAAATAACTAAAGGAACCAAGGAGGGAGCAGGAAATAAAATTGTTCAGAGTTGTGTTTAAAATCCATTCTTTACTAAACTTGTTTCAGACTGTACCATGATACATAGAAATATATTACTTCTAATCTTTGTCCTTTTTTTTTTTTTTTTTAATTCCTTTCTGAAATGAATAGCTAAACCCCCTTTGCCACCTCTGGTCTTCACTGCTATCGTGTTTGTTCCTGTATATTGTTTTGCTGCTCCCTGGTGTTCCGGCAGAGCTTTCTAACTTTGTATTGCCATCAGATTTCATCGGTATACAACTACTTTTCTGTTCCAGGTTTGTTTATGAAAGTACTAAGTAAAATCAGTGCAAAGGCCAACTGTTGAGAAAGTTGTAATCTCCTTTCCAGCCTGATGATCATCCTTTCAAACACAATTCATAATCTTTCCTTAATGAATTGTTTACCCACCTTGCTCCTTGCACTGATTGCCCATCTTAATTTAAAAGGCACCATATGGGAAACTATGTTTTACAAAATGCTAAAAAACATCAGAGAAGGAGCATGCTTTTTGATGATGATATTATTCTAAAAAAAAAATACGCACTTTGTTCACTAATTCAGGTAACTGAAAACTGTAGTTACTGTAATTACATCGGTGGTAAAACAAGGGTAGTGCACGCTGCCTGTGCGGATAGCTTTGGCTGTGAAAGACCAAAACCTTGAATTCTAGACCCATCCACTGTTCTACTTCTTCCTTTAGGACACATGTAATAATAGTTCAGTAGTACTATAGGTATTCGAGAATTTTCCACACTTCTGTGTTCTTTATTGTAGTCTTGTTTTTTCCTCTAAATAGCAGAACGCTGGTTTAATATTTGGCTTTTTCTGGTTTCCTGTTGCAATGACAAGCTGTTTCTTGTGCTCCCTTCTCTTTCCCTACTCAGAGGCCAGGCAAATGGCAAGTTATCAGAAGTTCCTATTGACACTGGTACCAAAGCTGTGCCAGATGGGCCTAGAAAATTAGAACAGGAGCTAGCTGAGTGTGAACCCGCTCTTCAGTGATAGCTGTTTTGATTGTGAAAGCCAAAACGAACTGCGGAATTCCCGGCATCCTTTGTGCCCAAAGCTATTTCTGCTCATCATGTGTTTTAAACGGCTGTGTGCTTGCACAGAGGGCTGCGCGCAGGAACCGTGCTGAAAGCTGGAATTGTTCAGGATGGGCAGAAATAGTGACCTGGCTGTTTGTGGGCTTGCAGGAATGTCTGGAACGAAGGTCTCTTTTCTGCGTGAAGCTTGCAAGGATGCTTGTATGAATATTTTTTCATATTTAGACTGTAGGAGGGGGGGTGACCCCAGGAAAACAATCAGCATCTGTTAAGTAATCCGGTTCATCGTGTGTGCTGATGTGACGTCATCTGTGATGCTGCGGTTGCTAGGCTACCCCAGCTGCGTGGGGCTTGCACAGCAAAGCCTCTGCTCTGGAGGGGATGCATGTAAAATACAGCGGCATAGGTTGTGCTTTATGTGCGCTTGCTTGCTTAATGCTTCCAAGTGTCATTATGCCCCCTTTTTATATCACAGAAGTGTTTCTCAGAATTCCCGTAAATAAATCCTTCTTTTTGTAGAGTCTAGTAGTCCTTATGCATTTAAAAAAAAAAAAAAATCATCATGGCAGCCTTTTAATTCAGAGCTGGATCCTAGTGCTATATATCATTTATGTTTTGATCAAGGGAAAAAGTTTGTGGAGGAGATGAAAAGGGAGATGACTTCAGGGCTTCCGAGTGCTGGCAAGAGAGTGCATCAGAGCAGTTTTTGATGTAGTTGTGTAAGATGGGGGCCTGCATATGAAAAACAAACTACTGCTTGGTCCTTAATATTTCGTCCTTTTGACTACGTATAACAAATAGATTGTGAAGCATATAAAAATAAATGTAATGGCATTTAAGAAGCATTGGTTTGGTTTTTAAGTATATCAGCGAGGGCAATTTACAACCTTCTGTTCTTCCCCATTTTTTAGCCACTTCTCCTTTGTGCAACTAAGGAGCAAATTAGATAACCGAGAAATGGAATTCGTATAATTAAAACAGATGAGGAATTTTTATTAGTCCTCTCTCTTTCACCTTGCATGCAGGTGTAGAGGCAGAATTTGCTTGGGGCACAAAGTTGAAATCTGCTTCTTGATACGCTTCAAGTAAAAGACTTGAAGGAGAATTTTTACATGCTGGTGCTCCGTCCAAGTTGCGTTTGAACTTTCCAAACGCCAATAAGAGAATTCTGTCGACCCGATGAGTTACCTGAGTGGGACGGGCAGTCAGTGTTGCTTTTGGCTTTTCCTACTTCGTTGTCTAACCCTTTAGCTTTTTCAGAAGCTTTGAAGAAAAGCTTATTAAGCAAAACTATCCCAAGTAGTTCAAATTAATTAATGAAGGGGCAAAATGGTCGTTGTGAGTCATCTGTTGCACTTAGAATGGAAGAAATATTTTTTAGAAATTATTTACACTGACTGGAGGATTCTTCATATTTTCTAATCAGTTATCTGTTAGGGGATCCTCAGATGAAAGAAAGCATTTACTTTTATCTGACTTTTTTGGGAATCAAATTTTTACCAGAAATTAAAAACATTGCACTCAGCCATTCAGGGTTGTTTTCCAGTTCTTGTCTAGACTGGAGATACAGATTTAAACCACTGCTTTGGCACTACTGTATGATGTATTTTTATTTCCATATTGTCCTGAAGATGTTTCTCATTAAGTGCCTGTTAGACACTATATGCTCTATACTTAGGAAGTCCAGAGACTGGATTTTTTTTTTTTTCCTGAAAATCTCAAGGTATCTTTTTGAAGAATGAGAGCGTAGCGTGGAATATTCTTCACAAGCCTTTATCACATTTCTCAAGCCATTCAGGTCTTTCTGCTATAAATGCCCACTTGAAAGACCACACAAGTTTGCGGAGACTTGAAGATGGTTAGGAGAAGGTAATTAACATCTTTCTGTGCTTAGGGGACATGAGTTTTGATGGTAATTATACACAGTTGATAGCCTCAATTGGAGAAAAAAAAATCCAATAACTGCGAAAGTCCACACACTGAATTCTTATGGAAAAGATTTCTTCAGGCTAGGATAAAAGCATTACATAGCAAAGCTGTGTCTGTTCCCTGGGCCGATGGAAGCCTTTAGTTCGAAAGAAAATACTGCACTGCCGTTAGAGAATGGAACATTTTCAAGGCACATTAGTTTATAATGGGTGTTTAAGTGATTTTCAGTGGGAGGAACAAGGCAAAAACCTTTCAGCTGGCCTATTAAAAGATTTTTTTTTTTAATTCTTAAAAGTAAAGACTGATGAATATCTACATTTAAAGATAAAGTAATGAATATCTGGGTGTCACTTAAAAAGGACAGTGTGATGTGTAGGGCGGGCAGCACAAGGTTTATTGAACAGCTGAGTTCCTCGTAGCAGAGGAGCTCAGTAAGTCTCTCAAGCAGTGCCAGGGTTTGGGGGGTGGGGGAATGCTATCTGCATGCTTGTGATGACAATCCTATGAATTATTTTTCTTTGTCTTGCTGCTTAGAAATATGTAACAGCAAGGAATTCTTGGTTTTCTTTAAAAACAAACGGGTTTCCTTAGGCTTGCAAAGGAAAGTTTTAAACCTGCTGTTCAAATGTTTAGACTGCTTCAGGTTGCAGTCCCAGAAGAACACAGCTTTCTCTTCTTTCTGTCCTCTCTTTCCTTTCCTCTTGATTTTATGGATGTGTAGGATGACAGTTTGGGTACTGCATCTATCTGCTGTTCTGTAAAGGAAGCAATTACGGCACATGATTTCCTGTATCCATTGTTGTTACAGGTGCTGAGGATGTCGTGATGGCATTTTCCAGATCAGAGACAGAAGACAGAAGACAGTAGCTACAGGATACGTGAACAACACAGAACTGGAGAGGACAGTGAGATTCCTGAAGATAACAGAGGAGGATGGCTGAGCATTAATGTTTCTTTGCCCACCCTAATTGTTCCTTGGTATTCCTTCTCCCTTGTAATTTTGTTTCCCATTGCCCAACCCTCAGAATGCATCTCACAGCCATCTGTTCCTGTAAGCTTTTGCTGCTCAGCTGGGCTGTGTTAATTAAGGACAAACCTAAAGGTGTAGTTGTGATTGGCTTGAAGGGACAGGCTGTGATTGGCTAAAGGAAGATTTTTTCAAACTTGACCAATGAAAATCTTTTACCTTGCATTTTATTGTATATTTTACGGAAAGTCTCTTGACATCCTACTTCTAAAGCAGCTTTTCATGCTGTGGTGCTTATTTAGGTCAAACTTGTGAATTTGAGGAGGGTTTGATTTGGCTGCCTAGAATTGGAAGCAACTTGTGGTTGGATGGCGATGCGAATGCTTTCTCTTCAGTTGGCTTGCAGGTATTTTGCTGACTTCAGCGTTTTCACTGCAGAAAGCTGATGTTTTGGTGCATTGATTATTTCTTTATACTTACTGACTTGGGGGAAAAGACAAATGTGCTTTGCAATATTTATTACACCTATAAATGCTTGCTTTGGGGGGTTTGGTTTGGTTTTTTTGATTGGCTTTGAAACCATGTTCTTGATTTCCTGTTGGCTGCAGTGTTTCTGATGCAATCAGTTTTTCCATGCTCATCTGCTCTGTGGCCTCAAGCTCTTTCGGGAGCATGTGTCGAAAGCATATTTAGTTCAATAAGTCTACCTGTTTAAGCTGGAACACGGAGATCACCAGCCGCTCTGTGCTACTGCGTGGGCTGTACCATGAACTCCTGGTGGACCTGGCTGTTCAGGTGGCTTCTCTCTTTGCTTCTGACAGAGGAGCTGTAGATGTTTTGCAGGAATTGCAAGAATGAGGTCTATGGCTGTGACATGAATTTGCCAAATTTGTATAGAGAATATGTGAACTTGTTTAAAATACTACATATGGTTCCACTTTAACCCTTTAATTGCTGCACAAGACTAGCTCTCACGTAAGGAAAAATTAACGGTCATTAACTTAAATCCAACTTGCACTGGGCTTTAATAAACTTAAGTTTCTAGTCACTTGAAAAACTGGATGTAGTTTGGCTCCTTGCAGCTGTTTGGTGATATGGAAATTATCTGGATCCTAAGATAACACCATGTTCTTTAGGCACTGCTGCAAGAGGCAGTGGTGCTGTGTTAAGCTGCCCAGTAGTGAGTGTACAGGTAACGCTCAGGTTAACGCTCCTAGTTGCAGGGCCTTAAAACACACGTGCGCCATTTACAAACTGAAAAACCTGCAGTGAAATTCCCGAAGTGCACTGACTGTTCAGGAATCTGCACATAAAATTTCTCGCACTGCTGCCTAAAACCTAGGACTTCATTTTCTCTCATATGTGCAGGTGATTTCTACAGTACTTCTAAGATATTTTTTTTCTTGTGGGTTGCACTGACTTTAAGATGTTTGCAAAACTCTATTAAAACGAAACTCCATTCACCTGTTTCTGCTTTCTTTCATATGGTTGTTAATTATTTGAAGTAACAATTCCAGAATCTGAGTGTGACAACATGACTGTTTTCATGGCAAGAAATTATGATGACAGGATGCTGTTATGGTCTCCAAATGGGGAAAAAGCCTGAGAGAAACCATGGAATACGTATACAAAAGGAAGAACGGACTTGCAAGCACAAGGAGGGAAATTATCTTGAACGAATAAATTCTGTGTAATCACAACAACTGTACATCTATTTATGAAAAAGACCCTTCTGCTTCAGGTGCAGCTTTGTAAAGTTCAATGTGAAAGTAAATCTTTTACCCCTGTTTGTTGTGGCCAGATAAGAAATTTATTTTTTACCAGGAATGAGCCCAAAAGATTCTTTGAATTTTGACCTGGTTGCCTAAAAGGCACTTTAATTTTATCTTCGGTGCAATGGGGGGCAGCCCTTAAAGGGTTAATTTAAGGGGATACGTGTATTTCTGCTGGCTGGGATGAATGGGCTGGATTGTGGTGGCCTGTCATTGTCAAGCTAACATGCATCCTCCGTGTGTATCTATGGCATTTCTGAGCTGTTAAATCTTTTCAAGGAGAAAAGTGAAGTGTTTATGTCGTTTGATCTTTTCACTAAAAATGTAACTGTTGGGGGGGGGGGGAAATACAGTTTTTAATAGCTACTCTTGTTTCTTATTGATTTATTATACTGTTAAACCGTCAAATGGAAAGAAAATACTTGCTTCGCCTCTGTGGAAGACTGCCATGTAGACTCCAAAGTTGGACTCTCGAGTAGTATGTTGAGAAGGATATATTGAAAAAAGCCACGTGTTGTATGACAACATGATTTGGGATTCAGAAACTGGAGGAGATGTAGTCTCGTGGGAATATTTGTGCTTGCTTTGTTACCGGTGTGCTCTCCCCCTCCCCACTGGTGATTTCTTAACTTCAAACCAGGGCTAGAAGAGTTATCATAAACCATTTGTGTATAAATCAGGGAGAAAGTAGTGGCAAAAGGGGCTTTCCAATATTCCCTTGTTTTATTCTCAGTATTTATCTTCTTGCTGTGAAAACTAAACCTCGATTACAACTGCCGAGCCCAGATTAACTGGGAGAGTAACCCGCACGCAGTACATCAGCATGGTTGACTTATTTATTGCACATACAAATTTCTCTTTACCTTTGTGCTTTTGTTTTCTCAAGCACACCATTACTAATAAAAATAAGGAATCCATTGTTTTAGAGGTCAGAGGTGTAAGTACAGGTCTAAATTGAAATACATTTGTAAATGGAAAAGGCTGTATGGTTCAACTACCAAACGAATGGTGCTTAAGGCATTCAGTAAGGGAGCATAAAAGCTTTAGAGGCATCTTCCAAAAAAGTACACATCCTTTGGGTGGTCTTTTTGGGAGGCGTGGTCCTTTAGATACTCAAAATGTGCTGTTGTACTTGTTTTCTTACCAAGCTTATCCCCTGCCTCTCCTAACACGCTGTTTTTGACAGCTTGAGGAGAAGATGCAGAGCCCAGTCAGGTCCTCCTCTGCCTCTCTGCAGATGGGTAGCGATTGCCGCCGTTGTCAGCGGGTCGTTGTGTCTGCCAGCATTGCCACTGGGATGCCACCAGTCTTTAGGCCTTTAGATTGAGTCTCCCAAGTCCTGAATGAAATAAGCCGTGGAGTAAGAGAACATGTGAGCTGGTGGCACCAGAACACTTTGGAAGGAGCTGTTGCCTGAAGGAAGCTGGACCACTAACAAAATAAAACAAGCCTTTCAGGGTTTTTTGTTCCTGTTCCTAAGGTGAGTAGTTACTGTGAGTTGTCCTCTTGGCTGTTCGGTGGCCTGTATGAAAGTTTCTAGTGCTTTGCCATGAAATATGTTTCAATTCCCTAACGTCTGTGTTTCTAATTCAGCAGCAGCCTAAAGAGTTCTGGTGAAGGCAAAAGATTAAATGGGCCATGAAATTCGAAGACCCCTGTCACCTATAGGAGAGATTGTCCTAAATAAGGCTTCAGGGTCGTATGTGGGATAAATTTCTACAGCTATTGAGAATCCGCTGTAAGAATAGAGCGGTGCCATGTCTGAAGTTATCAATGTTTCATAATGCAAGAAGAAGGAAAAGAAAATAAGACCAAAAGTTGAAAGCTTTGAATCAAATAGATATTTTATTTATATATATATATATAATGTGTTAGAAATTATTTTATGAAAGACATACTGGGTGTCTGGGCAATGAGGGGAATGTATGATTTGGAGTACTTTAACATGAGTCCTTCATCTTTCTTTTTCACCTCGTCCCTCCTAAAGGACTGTGTGGCAGAGCCGACAGCAAAAAAGGCTGCAGGGCACTGGGACCAGCCAAAACTAACAGTGCAGTAAACACAGTTTCTGGAGGTTTAAGAAATCTTCAGTTGTATTCCGTCTCTGCAAAAGAAAGAGTCCTTAGTGAGTAAGCATCTTTTCTTCCCTGCTACTCATTAATAACAAAGTGTTCCAAAGCTCAGTTATTAACGAAGAGTTTTTAAGAAGCTCTGTTAAAACTGCAGAATAGTTGTTGCGGGTGTATGAGTAACAGGAGCACTACAGTTTTGCACAGCTGCTGCCTTGGTGGGACATGTGCTGGATGCAGTTGACTTTTCAGTCATCTGACAGCAGTACAGTATACATCCAGCCTCAGCATCAACCCGTTCAACACTTGAATGCAACTGGACCTATTTGTTCCTCGGCGGCGCAGTCAGAGGTGTGTGGTGTATGCCAGGCAAATCCTTCCCTGTTCGCAGCATCAACAGGAAATAAAATTTATTTTTAAATTTCTTTTAGGTGAAATGTTTTCACTTATTTCACCTTCTGCTGCAGTGTAGCCTTAAGGATCCTGTCCGTTAGGCCTGGATGAATTATTTCAGTAAACTAAGGCAATATGAATGGCCTCACACAAAACAAGCTTTTAAAGGTGTTAAAATATGTCAGATTTTTGGTAATCGTGAGCCTGGCGTAGTGCTGATGGGTGTTTATTGGATGGACTGTTTTTTTGCAGCCTCAGGTGTAGTGCCGTCAGTTTGCTTAGTGCTTGCGTCCTGCAGATGTGGCGCGCTGCGCATCTGACTCTTTGGAGCTGCAGGAAATGGGTCACTTGATCGCTGTGGTGGTTCTGGACCTGCCTTGGACCTGCTGTGTAAATACAGCAAGTCTGTACAGACCCTGCGCGCTACAGTTGCCCTTGAGCCACCTTGTTACTGATGCTTCTCCCAGTTTTACAGATACGGAAGTGCTGTATAACAGGGAGGAGCATTGTTACTACTTACCAAGGTAGGAGAGGAACTTGGATCTATCCCCTGTTGGACCCGTAGGTTCCCATACAAAGACAGAAAAGAAATCGCCTACTGTCCTCTGAGCTCTGCTTTCATTTTCTCTGCAGCTGAGTTGCCCTGAGCAGAATTCCTGCAGTATGCTATAAACAGCCTGGCTAGTTTCCTTTGCAGCCTGAAGCACTTCCGTTTTGGGGATTGTTTATTTTGGAAAACAGAAGAAAAAAAAAAAAGTGAAGCTTATAACCTGGCTTGCTTACAAGCTGCCTCATGTATCAGCATGAAATAGTTATATGCGCTGAGCATTTTGCTGTCTTGACATTTTCTAGGTTAATTCCCCTTGCTACTAAATGCTAATCTGTGACCAGGGGCCCGTGAAACTCAGAAAATAAACTTTCAGCCTTTGTTTTAACAGTGATAGTACTAACTCCAGCCCAGGTGCGGACTGATGCATCTCTACTTTTCTTTATTATCTTAGACGGTTATTGCTGCCCTTTTCTGATGCAGCTACAAAGAGAGCAATCCCTGCAGGGTCTGATGAAGATCCTGTCTGTGCCCGTGCCAGGAGGTGCTGGAGGCGCTCAGCACAGCTCCCCCAGTGTGTCATGCATGTGCTGACTACACAGCACCTGAGCTCTTTGGACCTTCCCAGAGAAAAAGTCCCTTTACCCACTCTGTAAGTAATAAGGGTGATGAATAACTAATTATTTTTCCAAGGTTGTATAATACTTCTGATTAACCTTGTTACTTTAAGTTGGTTGAGCTGAATCCCAAGTTTCTATCTGCGTTCTAAGTTGAGACAAAATATTAGGGGCCCATTTAGCTAGATTTATGTTTGATTAGGTATTTAATTGTGTTCTTGGCATAACTGTTAGGTTTTTAGCCCCAAGCAAAGTGTCGCTTCCCTGTGTTTTACTTGCATTACATGCCACTTTTGTATAGCTAATTTCAAATTTCAGAAGTCACAAATCATAATTAAGTTATTCAAGCATGCAGAGTTTGCTGCTTACACCACAGTCCACATGCTACCACATAGAACACATTCCTGTTTTACAGTGAGGTGAAAGTACTTTTACTACTCGGATAGGGCCATAATTCAGTACTCTCCAGATGCTTGCAGTATTCCAACTGATGGAAGAAACAAGAGTGATCTGAAAATACCTTTCCTGAAATGAGGGGAATTTTTTGAGATGAGCGTGGTTCATAAGTTCATGTCAAGGTTTGAGGGAGAGATACACCAGAATGAGAACGTGGCTCCGAAACCTTGCTCTCTAGCTATTCTATCTGTGGGGTTTTGTTTCAAGCTGCCACAAGAGCTCAGAAGTTGCTTTTGTTTCCTGCCCTTGGCCTGTTCCTTCAGGGAAGCTAAACGCGTAATTGTGGTCCAGGAGCGCAGAGCAACTTGTGACTGGAACTGAAACAGCTTCATCATGCCTAGTATGGTCTCCCTGCTTTGCCACTGCAGGTTTGAGGGTTTGGTTTTGGTTTTTTTGACTGTGAAGGGATGGAAAGTTTCCGTGATTTCAGAGGAGGGATACTGCCTCAGAAGAGAGCAGCTTGGGATGTAATTTACAGCCATACATTTGTCCCATGGAGTAGGAGCATGCATGAAGTTAGTCCATCATGGAATGACATAGAGGTTTGTGTTGCTGCTGACTGTGCTCAGTAATTCATTTTCAGCTTTACTTGTGTGACCTTCTAATTGGAGGGCACGGTAAATTGCATTGAAAGTGATTGGAGTGGGCAGTGGTAGCCAAGCGTTTTCCTTCAGTCTTTTGTCATGTATCTCAAGTGCCTGCAGCAGAGGGACATTAACTGTTCGTCGCCTGATGGATGCCTGCAGTTAATGCCTGAAGTGTGTGTCTGATGCCTGGTCACAGTGAGGCATGGAGTTTTCTCATGCAAGCAGAACAGTCCACAACATAGTCTGTCCTCTGTGGTTTATTTTTTAATGGCTGGATTCTGCTAGATCTCTGGTGTGTGTGAGGAGGAAGATGGGGGCAGGTCAGAAATGGATGACTTTCTGTAGGTGGAAGCATAAGTGGAGGATTCAGCCTCTCTGTTGTATTCTTATAAGCTTCTTTGACCCTGGAGAAAGATGATAATTAAACCAGACAGAATCTAAGCTTTTGATTTGGCTTGTTAGCAGCACCAGACTTCACA